>NC_053165.1:75979778-76303681 GCF_016835505.1 Polypterus senegalus
ACTGGCTTGTTCAGCAAACAAGTGAAGCAATCTCCTCCTCCCCCTCCCTAGCAGGCACGTGCTCACACGCTTTTCTCTCTCTCTCTCTCTCTCTCTTTCTCCTCAGCTCAGACAGGCAAGGGAAACTGGCTTGTTCGTATACCGAGTGTGTGGTAGTGAACCGAGGCAAAAGTTTGGCGATCTTTTTGGTCGTGAACCGGGACGTTCGTGAACCGAGGTTCCACTGTATACAGTATTTTTTATACATACAGTACCGTAGAACCTTCATTTTTCTGGGAACAACTTAAATATTTATTAATGAGATTGTTAAATGGTGGCTTAGCTGAAAAATGTTAAATGTGGTTTCATTTATTTTTACAATAAAGATACTGCACACTTTTATAAAAAAATCCGTTTTTGTAAACAGTAAATCATATACGCAATTATAAAATAAAAATTGGGTATATGAATCACTGAAATGTAAAATGGGGAAAATATTATAAATGAGAATGTTAAATTGAGGTTCTGCTGTGCTAAGAAAACAATTGTATGTGTATGTAAAAATGAAAGAACCTCATAAGATCTTTAAATGCTGTTGCCACAGCTCTGGTGTGTGCTCTGGACTCAGCCCTTGAGCAGCGACATTCTCAGTTTTGTAGAAAGTAGCAGAAGGTAATATGCACTTATTTTAAGACGGCAGCATTGCAAGCAGGTGCCTTTCAGTGTAAATTCCGTTTCAGTGTATGTTCACACATATTGCATAATGCAGCACTTATTTTTGACCCAATCCAATTTGGAATTAAGTAAAAGTTAACACAGCATCAGAGAAATAATTGGTGGAGGCAATAACGTATCCCCTTGGCCTGGGTGTGCGTGTGCGTGTGTGTTTTTTTAAACCTTTGTTGCGCATGTTTTAATTTGATAAATCAAATATAATGGTTTCTTTTATGTGAATTTGCTTTTGATGGCCTCCTGAATACAGACCTGCATTATAGTGTTAACAGTGAATAATGGTTAGCAGTGGTTGCTGACCTGACAACACATTTATGCATTCTTCATAATGAAATATGTTGTTTAGTTTTTAATGGTTGCATGCAAGTTTGTTTGCAGCACTGTAACCGTTTGTACAGAATGCTTTTTGTATCAATATTGTTGCCATTGAAAACTATTTCCAGATTATGGATGGTTCTCCATTTTATATTTGTAGTGCAGAGAACTGTACACTGATCTGATGAGGGATCAGAGTCTTCACCTACCGTTGGTCATGTTATGTTAGTGACAATGATTCTAGACAGAGTGAGACTACTAAATGGGAGGCAGTAATGACAATTTCTGCAATTTGTATATAGAAGAAGCCATAATTGTAATCATGTTTAATAAACAATTAATTGTGCAGCCCAAATTCAGTGTTTTGGTATATTTTTTTTAATTTTGAATTTCCTCAAGGGATTGATCTAAATGTTATGGTTGTCTGCTTGGTGAGGGGCACTTTTTGTATAAAAAAAAAAAAAAAAAAAGGTTTGAATGTAGTCAAATTGGAGAACTTGCCATATGCCCGCATTGGCAGCACCCTTGTCTGTTAAAATCAAGTTTCCAAAATAATTTTAACATACAAAACTAATCAAAAAAATAAGTTAAGAAATAATGCAATATAATTTGGTCTTAAACTTCAGTTTGCATTGAACACTGGGTTTAATTCTCAGCACTTTACAAATCTTTTAATTCAGCATCTACTTGTTGAGCACATCTCCTGACTTAAAGAAATACTCCACCAAATTTTTTTAATGTTACCCTGTGTAGTTTGCAGTGACAGAAGAGAAGAAAGAATTTAATGACATAATGGTGACTCCATGCATCCTGCAGGAATGATGTGAAAAAGTCCATGGAGAGGTTAAAACAAAAAAAAAAAAAAAAAAGTCATGTGACATTCCACATCTGTTATCCACTGGAATGCTCAAAATGTGCAAAAAAGTCATTTTCTGTTAAAATATTAATGCCTTCAGAAAAAATCAGTATGAAAGATAAAGTTGAAGGCCCATTCCCACAGTATTGTGTGTTTGAATTAAAGATACGTCTCTCCTCTCATTCATTGTGAAGAGGCCTGTCTTCACTTCAAGTGTTGTGAAAATGTGCCATTCCTGGTTGTTTATGCGGATATCTTCAGAAGTAAATATCAACAGTATTTTATCAATAAAAATGCAAGGATTTTTGGATGTTCTGAGAATATGCAGGGATAATGTGTGTAAAATATACAACCTGTGTAGGGTGAGAATTTTTTTTCCCCATGGATGTTTTTCACAACGTTTGCTTGTGTTGAGAGTTGGTCACTGTTGGGTTCTGTTCAGTTGAATCCTTCTTACTGCTTTTCTCCATGAAAACTTAAGTATTTTCTCAGCCAGCACTACAAACTACCTGTTTGTCAGTGACAAATTTAAACAAATACCATTTTTGGATGGAGTATTCTTTATAACAATTATCTCTATCAGTCCTCAGTAATGTAAATACTTGAATCCAAATGAATGTTTAAGTCCAGAGTAATTTTTCACACTCTAGCCCATAGAATTGTCATGGTTACACGTGGATTTCCACCCTCATCCTAAAGACACATGTTTGAGTTGGTGACCAATGAGTATGTGTGTGTCTGTGTGCGACCTGTAGACTGGTACTTCATCAGAGTTGCTTCTTAAGTGGTTTTGACGGTTGTGGTCCTGACTCCTTCATACTTTTAGTAGAAGAAATGGGTGGATATATATTGAAAATGCAACCAAGAATAGAAATGGTGACATGTTCTCTCTTTCAAAGAGGACTCTTCAATCAGCAGAGCAAAAAACTGTAAACCAGCTAATGCCACCTCATAATGCCTTACGGCCCGGGTTCAGTATCTCTCGGCAACACATGCAAGATTGAGTGCCATGCGACTGGATGCCGGCCCATCAGACAGCCCTATCACTTCCACAAACCAGAGCATTTCTGCATTTACCTAAAGAATAACATGCATAAGCTTTTGAACTGTGGGAAGAATCTAGAGTCACTTGAATACCAGGGGGATATGCAAGTAAGGTTCAATACTGTAAACTGTAGCTAATTATGCAAATCAGTAGTCCTTTCAAAGCATTAGATTAAATCATCCAACAAATCTTTTGCTTCCACTTGAGTCTTTCCCTAAAGGTAGGTTTTACATGTAACAGTGCACAAATGAGCAAGTCCATTTCGAGTGTCTGAGTGACATGAAGAGCCCACACTGTCAAGCAGATCAATTCACTGTGCTGTGTAGGCTTGACATTTTTACAGCCCTCCATGAAGGGCACAGTAGCCCTTATTATCAGAAGTCATGTGCTCAAAGGTCTGGCCCTTGTGCTGGTGCCGGTGAAGGCACAGTCCTGTTAGAAAAGTACTGCTTCACTGATAACGTGGTCTGTATTCAACAGGTCAGTGCCACACTGTCACTTGGGAGCTCTCTGCAGCAGAGAGTGAAATTGAAGATGGCAAAGGCTCAAATAAAGTAAAACTTGATATGATATGTAAAATATCAGCAGTCTGTCTACATCTCTTATTTAATAGGAATGAGGATATTTTCTCTATAGTTCAGTTTAAGGCTTGATTTTTGCCTTTTGCATAAGGAGGATGCGGCAACTTTTGGAAGCC
Source organism: Polypterus senegalus (assembly GCF_016835505.1). Classification (NCBI taxonomy): domain Eukaryota; kingdom Metazoa; phylum Chordata; class Cladistia; order Polypteriformes; family Polypteridae; genus Polypterus; species Polypterus senegalus. The sequence goes on from NC_053165.1 coordinate 75,983,403, forward strand.
ATTTTTGTGCCCTAGTAGAGGTTTGTGTTCACCACTGTCACAGAATAAAAAAAATAAAGAAGAAAAAGTTTTTAATACAGCAGTGATGAAAAAGTGCCCTTAGGCTTATAGTCTGTAATTCTTTGATTTAACTGCTAGTGTAGTTACATTAAAATATAAACACATGAGATGATGTTGGCACACCATTGTTTAGTTGTGATTCTCTCTTATTTAATCAGTACTTGAATGGTAAATTCCTGGCACCTGACAGAAGTTCAGAATGGCTCATGTTTTTACAGATGATGCCATACAACTCGTGTTCTGTGTTTAGGCTGGGCCAAGGCACATCTTGCCATTTAAACATTTTGCAGTTCATTTCTTAAAGCATTTTCCAGTGTAGCACAAAATATTTCCACCCTACACTAGTAGACCTTTTACCCAGGATTCTTCAGATGACAGCCAGATGTGTTTATTTACCGACTCGTGGCTACTGCAGTTTTCCATCTTTTTGTTTAAATCTACGACATGTATGGCAGAATGAGCACTGTGCTGGCACGTAAACTTACAATGCATAGAGGTCAAATTTATTATCTCAGGTGTAAGCCAAAACTCTTGTAGGGCCAAACCTGCACCTGCTGGTAAAACATTGACTTTGTTTTATTATGAAGTTATTTTAGTATCTTATTTTGTTCTTTATGAATTATGAAATATTAATATGAGACCAACATTGTAAATGGTCTGTTTTCAATGAGTGCCTTTTCTGCTAGGTAACTACTTTCCCAGCATTTCTGACAGGCGCTTCATAATGTAAATTTGAATGACCTAGCTTAATGGTGAGGGGAAATTGGGGAAACACCAGCTGATGAGAACAAATGGATATATCTGGTCTTTCCTGATCGATCTTGCTGTGCAGCACTTCCACTGAATGTAGGGTGGAGTTGACCCTGTTAGCCTGAATAAAGTTTGTTGATTGTGGCACCAGAGAGTATTGCTGGACTTGCAGGTATGCATTTCACTACAAATTGTACATCTGACTGACTTGATCATAAGGTATATTGGATAAGATGAAATATTAAGGGAGATTCTGATCAAACACCATGACACAACCACATTCTAGTTTCAGTAGACTGTGAATTCTCTAATTTGCACGTTAATAGAAATGTAATTCTGGAAAGTAGAGCTGAGCTGACTGAAGGAGCTGTTCACATGCATACTAGACGTGCCATAAGGTAAGAATAGTGACTTGAAGTTTAGAATTCATCATGTCTAAGAGTGATGTAGTACGTACTTGAAAGGATTTTTATGGAAATTTAAACCTTTCCATTCATTTTTTAGCCACCATCACACATTCCAGTAGCAATGTACAATAATGATGTACATAGCTTTACGGTGTGGTTGATTGTGCTTCAGACCCGTCAGCAAGGACATAGCTGATGTAGTCTTTGCTTTAATGAGAGCTAGAACAAAATCTTTATCTTGTCAGTGTCAAGTGGCAGTATGCTTGTTCCAGTCTTGGTTTACGAGGTACAGGTGGAGCAGAGATTTGTGGTTTGTTTATTCTGCTGCAACAGCCTGTGACTCGCCAGTGGTCACCCTCAGCAGTCTCTGACAGATGGCCATCAAAAGGTGGTCAGTTTTAAAAAGCAAAGAATGTTTTTTTATGAATTCCTTACTAATGTCTTTTAAATCGGGGAGATCAGTTTAATTTCTGTTTGTCATGAAGATTTAATAATATCAAAGTGGCATTAAAACCAAGTTCATGTACCACAAGTAATGAAGGCCTTGAAGCCATACCAAAAACAACAAAAAATGTTTGTGGGTAAGGTATCAATGCTGACCATGACTGGCCACGGGGCTTACACCCAGGATGATGGATCAGTAGGGCAGAAAAGTACTGCCACATAAAAGTGGAATTGTTTTCATTCAGCAAGTTGCATAATTTGAACCGAATTCATTTGTTAATGTGTCTGCTGCATGCTCATTAGTTTATATCAAATTTTATTTTATGAGCAAAGAAAACTGGGATGTGCTTAATTGGGAATGCAGGAATGAGTTTTCTTAGCTTCAGAGTTTCATGTTAAATGGGTCAAGTGTTAGAGCACCACATCCATCTTGATCTGTGCTACCTTCTGTTAATTTTATGTAGTGCATAAGAGCTTTTACTGCGAGATCACAGACTGTCAGTTGTATTTGATTTGAATCGGGTCAATCTTATCAATCAATCTAATAAATATTTTTATTTGTCAGAAGTAACATTCAGTCCAGTCAAACCCTGCCTGTACTGCAAGAACATCATTGATGGAAGTTATCAATGGAAACAAATGAAATTCACTTTTTTGGTAATATTTTTGCTAGCCACATTCCCTATCACATTTGTTGCAGGACAGAACATAGTGTTTGATAAAAACGTTTCTGAAATTGTGCTCTATGATGATCTGGTAACCATCCTGATTTGGGTGGTTCTACCTGCCACTTGCTTCTGGGATACTGGGTGCCTCATGGCCCCAAACTAAAACAGAATGTTAGAAAAGTGGATGGAAGGATTTTGAAATTTCAGTGTATTTCAGTAGAGGGCGCTTAGTTCATATCATTCTCTTGGTGCAATGTCTATAAGAAAAATCAAATGTGACACACATTGTTTGGTATGCTGTATACCAGAGGGGTGTGGATAGTGTGATGCCACATTAGTCACGAGTCGTAGGGATAGCATTCTTAGATGAAGATAATGTGTACTTACATGATAACCCTTAATAAAGAGAGCTTCTGCAGTGGGTATTTTTTTTTCTCCTTTTTGCCATTTCTTAATATGCTATGGCTACACCTGTGGAGTTCACCAGATCTTTGTACTTCCTTTCCCAATGGTTACCCATCATATCAGGGCTGTGGAGTCGGTAGATAAATGCTCCGACTCCTCAGTTTCTAAATCTTCCGACTCCCCGACTCCGACTCCTCTGTATGTATATACTATGCTAATGTATTTTCTACATCCATTGAAGGAAAGGAAGGCAACATACATGTCATTTCACCACAGAACTACTGGCTAGGAAGCCAACACTCTACTATAATGCCAGATTAAAGACAAACACAATGAAAACAAGGTTTTTTTTTAAACAAGTGTCTGGATAGTAATAGCAGGCATACAAATCAGGAACAGGAAATGTATTGGTTCAAAAATACAAACCACATTCTTTGGTAGTTTTAACTTTTAAAACAAAAAAAAAGCCTTAACTATATGAACTAAAACAATATCTGGAAAACCTATATTAAACTTGGAATACAGTTATAGTTAAAGGAAAGGAAATAAATATGGCAGCCTCCATATTCCTCTGACCTCGGGTTCCCTTTAAATGGTCAAACGGTTTGCGAGGGGTATCCCATGGGATCCTTAAAACAATCCCTTACAACTGAGGTTAAAACACAATGAAGTGAGCAGTTTTCGGTTACGACGCTCCACCACGTGCTCCATGGCAAACTGTTTTACACGCTACATAAAGCAATTCGCATCCGCGACAAACATGCGTCGTCTAGATGCTCCTGCACTTTGTTCACACCCCAACACTAGCGTGGTCAGGTGTCTTGGTGGATTATATATAGAAAGGCAGCCGAAACCGCACAGAGCAATGAAAAGTCTACAGTTCCATCTTTTCATTCACTTTCTGTTGTATCCTCAAACCCTCCCTTTGTAGATAACTGTGTCTTTCCAGAAGTGTTCAACCATCAATAAATAATTATGCATGACATTGACCGTGTGTCTACCCGGCGTGGGTAAGCCGTTGAGCCCATTCGGGCTGCAAACCGTAAATTCCCACTAAGTGCGACTCATACGCTCCCCAGGGCCGATCCTGGCGACGGGCAAAAACGTGCCCCGCACGTGGGCGGTCAAACTCAAAGGCGGCCGTTGAGGAGACGGGCAGCAGCCGGCAACGCTGCGACCGGCGGCTGTCCGCCTTTGAATTTTAAAGTCTGGCAGCGGCGGCGTTTGCAGTGTGCAAAGTTCGACGAAGTTGCGTGTGGCGTGTATTGTAGTTGATGCCTATTAGGGACTCCACACACATAGCGATTTGCTCGCGCGAGCGGGCGCAAAAACCTTTGATGGTCGCCGGCTCATCGCACGCTCTGTCTGAACGGTTCCATTGCTTACCATGTGTTTACGACACGCTCTCTAAATGTGTATAGTCCCTTAGTCAACGTTCAACTTGCATGTTTCATAGTTGCGTCGCGAAGGCGATAGATTTCATGTGAGATGCGTACGTTCCTCAATGGGATTGCGAGTCAAGACAAGCGGCAAAAGACAGCGGGGCTGCGGCGATCTCTGAATTGACTGTCACTGTGTGCAGAGCTGCCTGTCGCTTAGAACGATTAAATAAACCGGCTTTCTAATCTAGGCTGTTTTTTTCTATAAAATTAATCGTTTGAAATTAAATTTTATTTATACATCCCGACTCTAACCATAACACCGTCTTAATCCTGTTTGAAGTAGTACATGTAATAGTAATATCCGTCATATCATAATAGAAAATAGGTACGTAGGGCGGCGAAACCACATTCGCACAAAGGCGGCCGTCTACCCAGCATCGGCCCTGACGCTCCCACTGATTGCGTCGCGACAAACATGCGTCTTCTTGGATGCTCCTGCACTTTGTACACACCCCACGTCACGGACGATTGTGTGTTGGTTCGTTCCGTGCATTGTTACAATGTTGCTTTTCTTGCCGATTTATTACATTACCGATTTTTCAAATGTTAATTTTCTCCCTGTGCTTAAAATTCATTAAAAAAAACCGGCCTGATTATGCGGCGTATGGTACGCCGCGGGTTGGCTAGTTATTTTTAATTTACAAATGAGCCTAGATTTTCTTTATGCTGTTTTTTTTTTTAATATAAATGTATCCTTTACTATATGTATAATAGGTATAGAGTTAATGAAGGCTTGTGGACTAGTGGTATGATCTTTAATAATTCTGTGCCTTTATATGTTTAAAATTCATTTTCTGGCTGTCAGCAATAGTGTTTTTACATAGCTATATTTTCATATTTGTTTTGTATGTTTTATTGATTTCTAATAAAACACAAATGAATTTAGGTGTGGCAGTGCCTGGTTTTGATGCCAGCTTAATCCAAGCCTCTGGCTTCCCATGACTCTGAAAAGGAATAGTTGGGTTCATGAAAATGATGGGATGCTAACACACTTTTAAATGTATTGTGTCACATGCTGTATTATTGCAATGAGACCTCAAGCAAAAGGACAGCTTTTATTGCCTTACTAAAAAGATGCTGTATATGCTATTTGCTGTATTCTTAATTTCAAATATTGCCTTCTCTTCAGATATCATTTGAGTACATATACTTTCATTAATTACATTACTGCCTGTCACTACAAATGATGTACAGTATGTTCCTATTCAGGGCTGTGCAGTCAAAGCAACAACAACAACAACAACATTTATTTCTATAGCACATTTTCATACAAACAGTAGCTCAAAGTGCTTTACATATTAAAGAATAGAAAAATAAAGACACAATAAAAAACAAAATAAAACAACATTAATTAACATCGAATAAGAGTAAGGTTCAATGGCCAGGGGGGACAGAAAAAACAAAACTCCAGGCGGCTGGAGAAAAAAATAAAATCTGTAGGGATTCCAGACCATGAGACTGCCCAGTCGCCTCTGGGCATTCTACCTAACATAAATGAAACAGTCCTCTTTGGATTTAGGGTTCTCACGGAAGGGCTTGATGATGATGATGGTCACGTAGACTTCTGCCTTTTAATCCATCCATCATTGTTGGAGCATCATGAAGCTTTGAGTAGGTGGAGGTGGCGCAGGCCACCACCACAAAGAAACCGGAAAAAGAAACAGAAAAGAGAGTAGGGTCAGTACGATTTTAGAGCCACCATGAATAGTTATTATGATGAATTGAACATACAGAGTATCAGGATTAAGTTAAATTGAAGTTATAAAAGGCCATGTTAAAGTAATGTGTTTTCAGCAGTGTTTTAAAGTGCTCTACTGTATCAGCCTGGCGAATTCCTATTGGCAGGCTATTCCAGATTTTAGGTGCATAGCAGCAGAAGGCCGCCTCACCACTTCTTTTAAGTTTTGTTCTTGGAATTCTAAGGAGACACTCATTTGAGGATCTGAGGTTACGATTTGGAATATAAGGTGTCAGACATTCCGATATATAAGATGGGCGAGATTATTTAAGGCTTTATAAACCATAAGCAGAATTTTAAAGTCAATCCTGAATGACACAGGTAACCAGTGTAGTGACATTAAAACTGGAGAAATGTGTTCGATTTTCTTTTCCTAGTTAGGATTCTAGCAGCTGCATTCTGCACTAGTTGCAAACGATTTATATCTTTTTTGGGTAGTCCTGAGAGGAGTGCGTTACAGTAATCTAGTCGACTGAAAACAAACGTGAACTAATTTCTCAGCATCTTTCAGTGATATAAGAGGTCTAACTTTACTTATGTTTCTTAAGTGAAAAATGCTGTCCTAATGATCTGATTAATATGTGATTTAAAATTCAGATTACAGTCAACAATCACCCCTAAGCTTTTTACCTCCGTCTTGACTTTTAATCCTAATGTATCCAGTTTATTTCTAATAGCCTCATTGTATCCATTATTGCTGATCACTAAGATTTCAGTTTTCTTTATTTAACTTGAGAAAATTACTATTCATCCATTCTGAGATACAAGTCAGACATTGTGTTAGTGAATCAATAGAATCGTGGGTCATCAGGTGCTATTGATAAGTACAGCTGTGTGTCATCAGCATAGCTGTGGTAGCTCACGTTGTGCCCTGAGATAATCTGACCTAACGGAAGCATGTAGATTGAGAATAACAGCGGACCACCATATAGAATATCATGTCTCTTTGAGTTGTAATTACCACAACTAACAAAAATTTTCTCCCTGTCAGGTAGGATTCAAACCAATTTAAGACACTGCCAGAGAGGCCCACCCATTGACTAAGGCGATTTCTAAGAATGTTGTGATCAATGGTGTCAAATGCAGCACTCAGATCTAAGAGGATGAGAACAGATAAATGGCCTCTGTCTGCATTTACCGCAAGTCATTTACTACTTTAACGAGTGCAGTTTCTGTGCTGTGATTTGTTCTAAAACCCGACTGAAATTTATCAAGAATAGCATGTTTATTTAGGTGGTCATTTAACTGCATAATGACTGCCTTCTCTAGAACTTTACTTAAGAAGGCAGGTTAGAGATGGGTCTAAAATTTTCAAGAGCGAGGGTCAAGATTATGTTTCTTAAGTAGGGGTTTAACTACAGCAGTCTTAAGACAGTCTGGGAAGACCCCAGTATCTAGTGACGAATTTACTATGTCAAGAACATTATCAATTAGCACGCCTGATACTTCTTTGAAAAACCTTGTTGGTATCGGGTCAAGGACGCAGGTGGAGGGTTTTAATTGAGAGATTATTTTTTGTAAATCAGGTAAATCTATCCTAGTGAAAGAGTTTAATTTGTTTATAACAGGGTGTTGGGGTTTAGGGGGATCCTTAGTGTTGGAGGGATATACTATGTTATTTCTAATATCATTAATTTTTTGATTGAAGAATACAGCGATAGCCTCACAGGTTTCACTGGAAGCACTTAGGAGGCATTCCTTTGAGTTACCTGGGTTTAGTAGGCGATCAATTGTAGAAAATAAGACTCTGGGATTACTAGCATTGTTATTTATAATCTTGAGAAATAGCAGCGTCTCTCAAGACGGACAGTGTTATTGTATTCTGTTATTTTGACTTTTAATATTTCATGGTGGATAGTAAGTTTAGTCTTCCTCCATTGACGCTCAGCTCTGCATGTTCTCTTTAAATCAGACACTCTTTGGGTCTTCCATGGTATAACAATGCTAGAAGATTTTTTCACTGTCTTTTCAGGTGCAACTATGTCAACAGCAGCTCTCACTTTAGTATTAAATCTTTCCACCTTACTATTTACATTATCCTCGCTATTATAGCTGGCACTATAAACGGACTGATTGCTTAAAATGTTTGTAAGTTTTAAAGCTGCTGCGAGTCAAAGAAGCGTTTTTAACAATATGCTTCTCATGAGTGTTTTTTATCATTATTTCTATATTAAAAAGTAGAAGAAAATGGTCTGATAGACCAATATCAATGATCTGTTTTATATCAACTTTCAGTCCTTTAGTAATCACTAAGTCTAATGTATGACCTGCTTTATGTGTAGGCTGATTTATGAGTTGTCTCAAATCAAAAGAATCCAGGAGGTTCATAAATTCTTTTACTTTTAGATCACACTGATTATCTATATGAAAATTAAAGTCGCCAACTATTAGGAGTGTGTCATAGTTAGTAATTAAAATTGACATTAAGTCAGAGAATTCCTCAAAAAGACGTTATATTTAGGAGGTCTATACACGGATAGTACTAGAACTTGAGAATCTCCATGAATAACAAGGCGAGATACTCAAAGGACTTGAACTTACCAAAACTGACATCTTTACATTTTAATCGCTCGAGTAAATGTTAGCCAATCCGCCCCCCCTTTTTCCCTGGCGGTCTGCACGAGTAAAACTGTAATCCGGAGGCGCAGATTCGATTAAAACTGCGCGCATCTGAATTAAGCCATGTTTCATTTAGTAAAAGATCTATTTTTATCACTAATAAGATCGTTGATAAAAACGTTTTGTTAGTTAAAGCTCTAACATTTAATAGTGCCATATTTAATGTTTCGAGGTGCAGAGATGAGTACTATGTGCGTTATTGATATTTGGAATAGGAACTAAATTATTTTTATTAGCGCCGCTCTGTGTGTATTTTTGTTTAATCTGTGATCTGTTTTATAGTTTTAATACATTGTTCCTCTAAAATAGTGATTTTAATTAGATTATTGGAGTTTATGCCGTATTTCCTAGGTTTTCTACGTGCATTGAGATTGCTTATTACAGTATTAATGTGTGCACTTTAACGGAAGACTCTATTAAACATTCATCATGTCCTGGCACAACAGTATTATTTCGGAAGGGGTTAAGAGCAGAGATAGATAGTCAAGATAAACAAATTACCTTCGATATATTTTCGGAGAGGACCCGGGTGCCGAAACTGTTCGGATGCAGGCCATCACGCTTGAAGAGACGCAGCCTTTCCAAAAAGAGATTCCAATTGTTGATGAAACCGACATCCTTCTTGCAGAAACCCTGTAGCCAGTTGTTCAATCCTAGCAGACTGTAGTACTCGTTGGATCGTCTGACGAGAGGTAGTGGAATCGAAACGAAGATCTTTGCCGATGTGGTCCTCTTCTTCGTGTCTTTAATCAAAGCTGCGAAGTCAGCCTTCAGGATTTCTGATTGTCGGTGCCTTATATCGTTTATGCCAGCATGCAAGACGATTACTCCAACTGCCCTCTCCTTGTGTTTCTCGTAGACTGCTGGCGCACGTCTCATTACATCTCGGACACGAGCACCGGGAAAACAAGGCAGTGATTTGGTTGCTAGAGCTGACACCAAGTAAATGTAAATTGTAACAGAATGTGTAACTTTTCCAGTTTCACAAATACTAATTTTTTTTTTCTCCTAGCCTTTTGATAGAATTATAAATAATTTTTTAAATTTTGTAAATTGTTTTTTATTAATGTTGCCCAGTGTTAGTAACTAATTTAAGACATCTATGTGATTGCCAAGAACCTGAAGATTTCATAGAAGCAGTGAGTGAACCGATCTAACCAGGATAGAAATACTCACCAAGGGAAGGCTGAGATGGACAGCAGCAGGAGAAAAGGACATAATGTGTAGTTTGAGACACCAGCACCTTACTGGTCCCCGGTGGACGACGACTTTAAGTGCATGCCAGTGTCAGGTTTAAATAGATAGAAGGGTACTTTATTAATCCCAAGGGAAATTCACATACTCCAGCAGCAGCATATTGATGATAAACAATATTAAATTAAAGAGTGATAACAATAAAGGTATAACAGACAGACAATAACTTTGTTATAATGTTAATGTTTACCCATTCGGGTGGAACTGAAGAGTTGCATAGTGTGGGGGAGGAACGATCTCCTCAGTCTGTCAGTGGAGCAGGGTAAATAACAGGTTTCAGCAGTTCTAATGCAATTCTAAAGGTTTCTGTAAAAAGTAATTAGCATTAACATATCACTAAGGATGAGTTAACACTAGAATTACCAAATCCTACGAAAAAACGTGTAAATCCGGTCCACCTTAAATTGCTTCACACCTCTCTGTCAACATCTTTTGTCTTGCAATGCAGAAAGGGCCCAGCTCAAGCCTTGATTATGTTGGAGTGAAGTGCTGGATTTTTAGAGGGGAAATAGATCGTAATTTGGAATACATACATTTCATGTGTGTTTCTTGTCTGCAACAATCTATTTAAAGACGTTGTTAAAACAAACTTTTTTTATGTTTTAGTAATAAATGACAAAATTTAGACCTGAATTGTATAATGTATGAAGCTTGAAGTCCAGATATCAAACACTTTCACAAAAGGTGCAAGTGCAATACGACAGTTTACATGGTGCAGCGGTAAGAACTGCTGACTTGTAGTCAAGAGGCTGCAGGATCGATCCTGGGTGTCTCGCAAATTTACCGTTTTGAGTAGTGACCTGCTCTTATTAATACTAGTGATTGGGAGCCCAATCAAATCAGGTTACAAATTCTACGTTTGTGAAATCCATACTTTCTCTGCAAAGAATTTTGTTTTTTTTTTTAAGTCCTTGAAATGATTTTGTTATGGCACTGATTTGTGCTTAAAATAGACCTTTTTGGCCGATGTAATGAAGAGCTTCCTGTTTAAATGGGGCTGCGAGACGTGAGCTCAGCTCTTCAACGCACCTCATTTGATTTTTTCCCGGCAAACAAATTTTCAAAACAAACCATATTTTACGACTATAATCAGAGTCGGAGTAATAATTATGTTGCCGTGGTCATTTTGATCTAAGATTAGCTAAAATTTAAACAGTGACTGTTGTTAATACCCAGCCGTCATTACTCAGTTTGCCAATAGATGTCAGAAGTACGGACGCCAAAACCGTACTGCCCAAAGATAGATTTTGATGTACCAAACAAATGGCGATACGTTTTAAATTAACAGTTCCGGAGCTGTCAAAGGGTTTAAGTCAGTCGACAATGTTAGTCCTGGAAAGTATGTTCCATAAACCAAGTGAACTTACTGTTATCTGCTCGAACCAACACCGACTTAATATACTCGGCTGTCCAGTGGCATCACATTCTTAGCCAATCATGCAATACTGCGTCCGCATTTGCCATGTTATGTTCTAACTACAGAGGCAGAGTCCCATTGCATGGTTCTAACTTGTATTGAGTCGAGGTATTGACGCAAACACCATACTTACAGATAGTATCAAATTATATATAAGGATTATACAATAAAACATTCATTCAATTTGCGCCTAACAGCTAGTGTAAATGTATAGTGTTTGTAAAAGTTAGCTTTTTTTTTTTTCTCTCCACTTATTCTCTGTCACGATCACGATACAACCCCACACCCCCCGATCTGACACTGTTTGTTTTTATTTGAAACTGCTTAAGCCTGTATTGCACAAGATGCATGGATAGTTAAGTTTCTGAGAATCCAATTCAGGGTGGTTATTAGCTTAAGAGGAAGGGTCAGTAAAGTGTACTGTACAGAAATGAACTGATTTGAAAAGAAATTAAATTGATTTGAGCTTTTAGCAGTACATTCTTAAATGACCAATCCTATAATGTTGATTGTATAATTAAACACAAGATTAAATACAGCAGCCCTTGGTTAGCATATCTATATAAAAAAAAAAAAAAAACTTGGAGGAAAAGTATGACAATCTTCTGTTGTTGGATTTCAAAGCAAAAATACATATAAGAACAAATAGTATTATTTCTGCAATCTTTCTCATGGCATTTTTCTTTTTAGCACATCTTTTCTTTGAATGGCTATTTTTCTAGGAGGGCCTGTGCAACTGTCTTTTCAATACCACAATTTATTTTATGGAAATGTCCACTTCTAGTCTAGTGGAGAATGCATACCTATACAACTGAAATTTCTCAAATCATTTATTTCCTTGTTGGCATTAAACATTCAGGTTGTTGGTCTAACACTTGGGTCTTAGTTGGAGTGTAGTTTTCAACATTTCAAGAAGTGCTCATATAATTGGATTAATTTTGATTTTTCTGGTAGTTCAGGCCAGTGGCTCATCCCTTTATTGAAGGAAAATCAGATAACCATCAATAAAATAAAAGGGACTTTGTAGCACTCCTCTTACTGAACAAGTTCATGAATTACATATTTTTATTTACTGATTGTAAACATTACAATATTGAAAGCATTTAAAATATTTTTTTTCCTCTCCGTAATATGTTAACGTTTGAGCTGGTGGTTGAACTTGACGTGAGCTGTAACTCTCAGTGTGAATGTCATAGTTTCACTCATAATTCGTGAATATTTTTTGTCTGACAATTCTCTGTGGGCCACCTATTTTAAAGTGCTGACTCCTTTATTTCATGTAAAACTGTCCAAGCGTCACAAAATGTCAGCACGCTTTGAAATTCATATTCAGTGTGTTGGAATTATTGATCTGTGGATGTAAAAATGAGCCCTCTATCCACCTTGATGTATACGATGCCGTGAAAGTGGGCAGGAGAGGTGGTAGGCTTACAATGACAGCAAGTTTTGTTGATCTTGTATTGATTTCCTAGCTTTTGCTGGTACATAATTTAAAATTCTGAAGGAAGGAAGAACAACAAACAGACAGAAGACAGGAGCTTGTTAAATATTTGAATGTAAAAGAGAAAGCAGAGAGAAAGTATCGTCATGTTTAGAGAGATCAACGCTAACAAAGTTTTAAGTCGCATGCATTTGAATGCATCTGATAGTATGGAGTTATGCACTGTAAGCCATTTTCCACCATCTGTTATTTTTTTGCTTCCCTCAACTAACTTTGCTTTGCTCTTTCATGCAGAAGTGAGTTCTTTGCTTTATGTAAAACAGATAAATATTCTAGGTAAGCAAAGAAGCTGTAGTTGTGTTTGTACCACTATTTACGGTTTGCTCGTGCTCTCTTGTTGTGGTCTACACAGTTATCTAGAAGATGACTTTTGCCTCAGAGTAAGTTTGTTTCCTGTGCTGTTAAACATTGGTAGGATAGTAACTGCTGTGTCGTTTTTGTGTCCTTTCATTATTTTTACGTTTGTCACATTAATGAATGAGTCGTATTCAGTAGGATGACTTATTTTAAAATATTCATCAGTAGTACTATGCTATCGAAACTCCGTGTTAGTGGTACATATAGTACAGTTTTCCTACCATAAACCAAGAAGTGGTTTTGGTTATGTGAGAAATTTTGTTAATGCCGTATGTTGTCAGTACATTTACATGGATCAGCTGTGACAGATAGGGGGCGCTATTGCTCCCTTGGACAATACGTCAGACACCAGATAAGTCCAAAAGTTGACTTGATTAATTAACAACAGTGCACAAAGCACCTTCCTTTCCACAATACTCATAAATAATTCACAATACTCAATAATCACAATCTTCCTCTTTCCCAGACATGTTGCCACCCTTCCACCCAGCTCAGCTTGTTGTCTGGGGATTTCCCACAGTCCTTTATAGTCCCTGACCCGGAAGTGTTCCTGAACCCGCAGTCCATGTGAGTCCTTATCACGTCTGGGTCAGATCAAAACTCTTCTTTGTCAGCCCGGAAGCACTTTTTCTTCCGTCCTTGTGACCTGTAAGTACTTCCGGGCTGTATGAAAACCAAATGTCTCTATATCTCCCTGCAGCGTCCCCTGGCGGCACCGACGTTATCCAGCAGGGCTGTGTATTAAAACTCCATAGTCCATGATACCCTGCTGGAACTCGGGGCATCTCCATGTTGCAGGAAGGGCTCCATCTGGTGGCTTGGGGGTCTTGTCCGGGTTAAGCTGCCGGCCATAGTCCACACAGCATTTAAGTGATTTGTGATTATGCAGTTTGGTACTTAGAAAAATGCTCTGCTTCCAAATTACCTTCAGTATGCTATGCACTGAGCTATTTATTTTTAAACATGTTACTGGCTTAAGAGTAACAATGGCAAATGCTAATAACAATTGTGATACAAAATCCATTGAAGTTGAGTGCTGGGGTTTATTATGGTTTATGAAAAAAATGCAAATTGTTAATTGCCAGATTAAGGACTGGCACGCTACAAACTAGGATTGGTGCAGTCCTATTTTTGAATTCTGTACATATTTGAGTGTACATTTCTATTCAAATCAAAACGGGATTCCAAATTTGTTGTGTCTTCAGTTAGTGTCATTTTCTTCTGGACAACACAAAGATCTTTTTTTGCAGATCATCTCTTAATTATTTGCAGCATCTGTTTTGTTTACGCCAGTGGCACAGACTGCTTCCTGTCCAGTGTGAAGGAGCTGGCTGGTGTGAGTCTCTTGCACTTGCTATAACCTAATGAATATTTGCAAGTTTTAATGAATAAGGTATTGTGAAAACAGCTTGTTATTGAGCTTCCTTTAACAGGTATGTCAAAAGTGAGAGCACATGCATGTCACTCTCAAAACTTTAAGCACACACTTGTATATAGCGTATTCAGATGAATAACATTAAATAAATAGAAAATAATTCCAAAGAATTTCTGGGTTTCACTTTGGCTCACTGTCCTTGAAGGCTTTATTCACTTTTTTCCTCACTCCCAGGAATGTTTCACTTGGCAGAGCGTCTTACTACACATCCTAGGCAGATTATTTCTGGAGCAGAGCAAGGAATTAAAGTCCAAGTACATTAACACACCCCAGCGGAGTATGAAATATAATCATGTTATAGGCTTTATACACATGTTCAATAGTGTTTCAGGCTTCTCATGATCCGTAACCAATTGCTTTAGCAAGCAGGAAAACACTTTACATTGAGCACACATAGCTCCACGACAGACCACACATGTCAGAGCTGTTTGCTGCTTGGGGCATTGACTATCACATAATCTCATCAAATCCATTCACATCCTGCATTATTGCCCAAAGCATATAAAATAAGCGACCTAGCTGCGACAGTGATTGCTGTTTCTCTGAAGCAGACATTTTATGGTAGTTGCTATTAGCAAGAAGGATAATCACATATTCCACAACACAAAACCCACATATCTCAACACAACCTGTCCTTGTACACTCAAATCACTTTTGACTTCTGTGGATAGGATAAAACATGTGGTGGGGCAGATACCAGTCCATAGGGTCAGCCCCATAGTGCACTCTCTCGTATGGTGAGGGCCACTTCTGATTTAGTGACTCTTAACTAATCCAAGTGTCCACATTGGTTAAGCTCTTTTTACTTTAAAACTGCACAAGACTGGGAAAGACAAATTATCAACATGTTGTGTCATGGGCTGAGGTGGAAATCCCTGTAGTTGGGCCCATAAACATCCCTTTGGCATTATTAGCGTAGTATTGTCTTTAGCTTTCTCAAAGAGGCCTCTTGATGGGGAAGGAATATGTGACATGTCATAGAAAGAATGTCCGACTCTCTGGGAGCCACAGCCATACTGAGTTTGGCCAGCCACAGCACCCCTAAATCCCTGATTACAGGGCCCGGCTCAGCTTGTCCCTCTTGTGAGGCTCGGTCTCTGATTATAAGATCTACTCTCTCTGAGGCTGGGTTGAGTTTTTAGCTCCTCACAGCAGAGTACAAGATTTTAGATACAAAGATGGATGGCAACATCAGGATTTCAATATTGCAGAGAAGTGAGAAATGGTAATCATACTGTGGCAGAAGAATTCTCAAAAGTGTCTACAGAGTACATTTTTACAATTACTGCAGTACCTTGTGGCAAGAGCTAGTCACACACATTTTCTGTGCATTTAAAAAGAGTTGGTGTTTTTCAGTCACAGAATGTCTGGCATTGCACCACTGCAGAGAAGCTTATCTTCCCCCTGACCTGAACCCCACCCCGGTTGTTTTTCTTTTAGAGGTGAAGATTAAGTCACTACTATCAGCACTGTTAGATGCTCTTGGACACATCATTGATGCCTCCTGGTGTCATTGGAGTTTTTGTGTGTTTCAGTATACTCATATGCTGTAGCTAAGGTTGATCAGACAGCCCTGTCTTCCATCCAAGTAGCTTTGCCAGTCCATAGTCGTCTGCTTTTGATGCATTGCTTCCTCTGTGATGTTTTGGAGTGACTCTGATGTAGGTTTTTTACAGGGTTATGAGCAGCAAGCCTTCTGTGGCCATCTTTGGTGGGTACACAACACACACACTCCAGTTATGCCTGGGGTTCTTGAGCATACGTTGAACCAGCTGATGAACTTGATTCTTCCTCCCTCATAGACTTTCTCCACGTGATCGTGGTCTGGCCAAAAGGTAGCTGCTGCGAATAAGTCTGACAGTTTGAGTCACCTGTCTAGGCCTGTCTTCAGCTGCCAGTCTTGAGTTATTTTCTCCCGCTCACTTGAGGTTCTCAGCTGAGGTCTCCCTCTCCCGTGCTTTTAGGTAACTGTTGCTATGCAAGTGGTTTACTGTTTATACTTGTGTGTGTACTTTATGTAAATCCTGGAGGATTCCACCAGGTGGCAGAGATCATCCTGGCGAGAAAACATTTGGCTTTGCTATATTGTGAATTGCTTGAAACATCCATTAAATTCCCAGGACACCTTGCCACAATATCTCTGAAAAGGATGGATGTTTAATTACATCCATAAATCTAGGGATGGGCCGTTTTCAACAAGCATTGGGCATGAGGCAGAAATGATCCCTGTATATGGGGCATCAGCTCATCACAAGGTGAATATGCATACACTAGCGTCATTTTAGCATTACCAAATCTCCAAATCTGCATGTCCTTGGAAGGAAACCAGGAAAACCTACAAACTCCAGGCAGGGAATACCAGGGAAGTGACACACTACTGCAAGGCAGCAGTGCCACCATTCCTACACCGTGCTACCCCCACGTATAATTATAAACAGTATCAATTACTTAAATGAAGCTAACGATTTATTTGTAAAATATACATACTTTTAACACATTTAATCATGAAAGTGATATCAGGTATACATCTAAGGATTCTAAATATGCCGAGAACTACAATATTATAAATTGAATATGTACTTTTGTGGCAATCTCTGCCTGCCGCTGTTGTCAGTGCAGGAGGAAGCCCCAGAATCACATAGCAATTAACGACTGGCTTGGTTTTAAGATGTTTACAACGTTACACTTTAATGACAAAATAAACTACAAGGTTAAAGACAAATTTTGTACATTAATCAAAAATAGACTTTTTTTTCTTCACTGTATCCCTAATTTCTTATTCTCTGTGATTGAAATACATTCTGATGCTGTTGCGAAGGTGCAAAAAAAAAAAAGACTAAAAATGTATCATGTCATTTGATGGGGAATATGCAATGCTTACAGTATTACCTATGTGAGAAATAGATGAAGAAAAGCACCACAAAAATGTCTGTCCGCTTTTAAATTTGATTCGCTTCACTACATCAAACAACGAAGTATGCACACTGATCCTGTAGGACTTGCAAAGTGGCTTATTGTCGCATGTTGATAGTAACCAAAGACTCCGACGTTGCATTACAGCTTGAACACGCTTTGCCCCTTTTTCAATTTTTGCGTTAATTTCCAAGATTGTGCTCACAGAGGATGCGTCAAATGAACTTTGGGAACGTGTTGGAAGCCATGATGCATGCGTGTACGTGTTCTGAGTGTGAAGTATAAACAGACTCTTAAGGATGTGCCCTAGTGTTGTCCTTTGGCACAGTGTGGATTTTGGAGAGCTGACTTCATTGAACAAAAGGTTAGCTTGGATCTCTCCTTTCCTTGAGCCATAGAGGCTTAGAGATGCTACTCAAGTCTGAAGTGAATCCAAGCAGTGCTTTAGTGTTCTAGTCTTTCTTGGCTACTCTCAGCCTGAAACTGTTTTAGTCCTTGGTTCAGTCCCAGGTCTTAGCATGAGACCTGCAAGAAAGACTCCAGTATTTGAGATATTTGGAGAATGATGATCTCTCTTGTCCTTTTCTGAAATCTGAACTCCTACAATTTACCTTTGAAAGTTTTTGTGCAGACCCACAATTGTTCAGTATTTCCTTGAAGAAAGTCAAAGAGGAGAGTAGCTGGTAAGTAAAGACTACCTGTTTTCATGCTTTTTTGACCATATGCAAGTCCGTTCTAGTCACCTCTGTGTAAGATTTGTTAATGTCTGCCATCTTGTGTTTAGAACTGACTTGCTAGCATATCACATAGGAGAAGCATTTCAACTGCATAAGTGGTCTTGCTGCTTAAAATGAGTGAGACTAGAACATTGAGAACAATATTTTACTACAAATAAGATTTTTATTAACCTGGTGAGGGAAGGGAGAGTGATTCAGCGGGTGTGGAATAAGAAAATAAAATTTGGGCTGAAGGAGAATGAATGGGAGATCTTGATATGTAGGGGTAGGACTGGAAATCCAATATGGTTCTAAAAATTGATTCATGCTCACTCTTTTCCTCATGGTTACCTTAGTTCAGGGCCCGTTTGGTTTTCCCATGCTTGACTGTGTGTAGATTTGGAGTTTTTCTTTCTGTACAAGAAAGAATATGAGTGTCCAGCTGAGATGATAGACTGGTTACTGGTATTCCCAGAAATTGTTGGTGGTGTCTGGGGTGCATTCATTCATTGTTCTTTCTGTATATTCGTGGGAAAAAGAGCTCAGTTGTCAGGTTAGTCATTTAAAGCAGCCCAGGTAACTCGTCATGTTTTCATTCATGATCCCCCTCATCCCTCCAAACATCTAAATGGATTATTATTTTTTTATTTATTTTTATTTAAACAAACTCCTTAATGCCAGTTTGAACTCTTTGTCTGATGTAAACACAAAGTAGCACCTGGCCTGGCATTTCTGAATGTTGCATATCCAGTACAGATGGTTCATTGGGCGAGTGTTTGTCTTATTAATGCTCAGCACTTTAGTCAAAATATTACAACTGGAAAAGATTTTAATCTTGAGCTCATTGCTCTACACACTCAGTATTACCCACCCCCTCCGCCGACCTGTCTGGCAGCTGCGTGATGGAAGAGTTTTAGTTAATTATGGTTTCCAAACCGATGACCTTGCCATGCATACCAGTCTTTGGAGTCTAATGAGTCTTCCTGGCAAAGAGATATATCCAAATTAGTGGTGTGCATCAAATTAAGATATTGTGAGTAAAACCGGGTCCCCTGTGAACCTAATGGGATTCTGTTGAACACTTTCATATAATGACTATAAATTCAAATGTGGATATTATTTTAAAATGACACCGGGTGACTTTGGCAAAATGAAGTGGGTATGTTTTTTTTTTTTAATATTCTTCTTGAAGACTGGGAAAAAGTTACGAATTTCACCACTTACCTGTTGGTTTTGTGTCCTTTATGCTGGGTTTCTGACCATTTCTTAGAGGAAGAAGAGGTACCTATGTATTCTAGTGTGAAACATAAGTTATACTGACAAGTTGTGCACAAGTATCTTATTTTTACTTTAATTGGTCTTTTAGACTTCTCTACCTCTTGATGCACACAGCTGACACACACAGCCTCCCTGATGCTTAGTGGGGAACTTTGTGATAAAAGTAAATTCAAGCAAACTGGCTACTGGTTTATTCAGTGTGTTGAACCTGCTGTTTTCTGAGGGCAGTGGCCATGTGGCACTGCTGCTTAACTTGGTGGTACCTGTCCTCTGAAGAGTACTTGGATGAAATGATTGGTGGACAGATGGAGCAGAACTTGCATTCTCAACTGATTCTGTTGGCATCTGTAGATTTAATGTACGGTATACGACTGTTTTCTAAGTCAGTGCTTTAATGTGATGGCACTGTATGTATGTGTAATGTGATGAAACATACCATCTATGCATTTTAGGCTTCTGTATGTTTGATATACTTGTAAGTGAAAGAAAGCAAGCTCAGAAACGTGTCTATATTCATGACAGTAGCACAGTAATCTATTTGATACCCAGATGACAATCGGGTAAGTCCTTGTCCTGCTTTCACAGTGTGACAAAATAGGGGGAGCTGTAGATATCCCCTTGGTAAACACGTTTTGTCCATTTGGGTGTCTTCACCTGTGTTCTGAGAGCTGTGTCACTTGTCTGTGAGATGCCTACGGACGTGTGTTAGACATTGTGTCTTTAATCACTTACGCCCAGAACTGACCATGAACTAGGCTGATATTGTGAGGGTGGTGATGTGCTGCTGGTGCAGTGGGAAAATGGCTGACAGTGTCCCATTCAAAGCCTGTTCTGTTTGTATTTTTCTTTGTTGTTTTGACCCTGCAGTTTTGCAGGGCTTGTTATGCCTTGCTTGTTCTGGGGTGTGCACAGCATCTGAAGTAAAGGGGTGCACTTGCCTTGTCCTTGTTCTGGTTATCACATTTCTGCTCAACGAAGAAAACATTTCAATATGTATTCTCTCATTCCTCAGACTTTGTTTATTGCTCCAGAGAGAGCTGTTGTAGCAACCCAGTAAAATCCCTGATACTTGGAAAGAGACACTTAAATAAACATGCCTTTACCGTGATACTGAAATGTGCAATATATTAATGTTTGGCCTGGATCCTGCAGTCTTGTTTCTGATTCATGATTCCAGTAGTAGTCCACGCGTTAAACAGCACAGCAGCGCTGTGGACAGGTTGTGGTGTTTGCAATCCTAGTGTCGTCCTGCAGAGCTACTGTGGAGCAGATTTTTCTGGTGATGACGCCAGGTTTTCCAGCACCCAATTTCTTTATTGAGTTGTCCTAGTAACCAGACAATCCATTTGTCTGCATTCCTAGAAAAGGCCAATGATAGGGGGGATGTTGGAAGAAGCATTTTATAAAACTTTTTAGGAAAGTCATTTGAATTGTTTAGCCTAAAACCACATGCTCCTCACTTCAGAGGTTGTGGGGGCCCACCGAATAGAACTAAAACATGGGAAGCCAGAGTGGAGAGGTTCTTGTGGCGTTCAGGCACATGATATTCAAACAAATGATCGATCAGTATGTTAGGTGGCTTTCGTTTTTGAACACAATGCCGAAGCATTTTTGAAAATGAAGAGCCATATGCGTAGAGGTTAGTTGACTTACTGTGAGAGGAGGGCACTGAATATATTGCCTCATGTGTAAAACTGAAATGCTACCGGAGCAGAGCTGAACAGAGCATTAACAGCCCTTAGGCCTTGTTCACACGGGCGTTAGGTTTTTGGATAAACGAACTTGCTCTGAACGTCCTAGACGTTTATGTTGCATTTTGTGGTGGCGTCGATTGACTTCTACACGGTGTTAGTTTGTCTCTGTCTAGCGCCAGCCTGCAGCCCAAATTGTAGTTTGTGTGTTAACCTGTGGAGGCAGTGTCGGGAACTGGATATGAAAGCCCTTGTCGTTTTATTTGAGGTGCCTCCTTTCAATATGGACCATTTTGCTATGTTAGATATTAATCTTCTTGTTTTAAAATACTGTAATACTGGCGACGTAGGGAGAGAAAAATCGCCGCCGCTACTGGGTTCATCCTCTGACTGCACAACGTCGGGTTAAAGCAGTGCTTCTCAATTATTTTCTGTCATGCCCCCCTAGGAAGAAGAAAACATCTCGCGCCCCCCGCACAACTATAAATAGTATCATTTGTCTATAAAATTGTTATAAGTACACCTCTGCATAACACTGTATCCTTATTAACGTATAAGAGAATAAAAAAGAAAGAAATATGGACCAATTTACAACAAAGAATAGCTTTATTAAATGTAACAGAAAAGATTTAAAGTGCATTCTAAATTCAAAAAAAATGTAAAAGAAAAATAAAAAAGCATGTTCCCCGAGGTCAAACGCGACCTCCTTGACAGAGCCACGGGGGCGCGCCCCACTATTTGAGAAACACTGGGTTAAAGGAAGTTTTTTGTGCTTTATGAAGAAATCACGAAAATTTCGCGCAAGTTTTTAATTACTGTCGGATGTCGGTTTCCACTTTTGATTGTCTGCTGCAGCTGGTGCAATGCCACATTGCACGCCGATCAACCAATATGCGACTTGGTGTTAGCCCGAAGAGAGACTACTTGTCACTTTGAGGTAAGGAAACAGTAGTCGAGTGTGCGCTTACACCGGTGTTATGCACTGAAATGCCCCCCCGCCATGGATTGCCCCCCTACATAATCGTTATCAAATATTATATTAGAACATAAATTAATAGGTTCATGGTTTACAAATTACATGAGACAATAAAATAAAATAAGCAATATGAAAATATATATGTTGTACATGAAAACATAAAAATATTAATATTTTTTCATATACAACATGTAAACTTATATATATCCGGTCCTCCGAAACGTAAAATAAACGCGCAGAAAACGAACTAGAAGCGGTTTCCTTGTGTTCGTTGGGTTTTGAACGCCAAGAAAAAGCTGCATGCAACGTTTTTTTGATGCCGTATAAACACGCAGCTGGACAAACGCATGTCACCAAAGCCCGTGTGAACACTCTCATTGACTCCTACGTGTAGAAAACACTCGGCGCTTGATCCGCTCACGGGCGCTTCTGAGCGAAAAAACGCTCGATTTTAACGCCCGTGTGAACAAGGCCTTACTTGGAGATGTGGACGACCAAGCTTCATTGGGGTGGTTGAATGTGGTACAGAAACCAGGAAGTGTAAAACGTCAACGTTTTCATTGTATTAGCCATTTATATTGCTTACTACTTTGTAGTGTTTCATTATTAATGACCTCAGTACTGTAAATGAAGAACACATCTTTGACATTAGAACACTCTAGATGAGAACAGGCCATTCAGCCCAACAAAGCTCGCCAGTCCTATCCACTTATTTCTTCCAAGAAAACATCAAGTCGAGTTTTGAAAGTCCCTACCGTCTTACTATCTACCACACTACTTGGAAGCTTATTCTAAGTGTCTATTGTGTATTGTTGTGTAAAGAAAAACTTCCTAATGTTTGTGTGAAATTTACCCTTAACAAGTTTCCAACGGTGTCCCTGTGTTCTTAATGAACTAATTTTAAAATGACAGTCTCGATCCACTGTACTAATTACCTTCATAATTTGAAACACTTCAATCATGTCCCCTCTTAATCTTCTTTTGCTTAAACTGTAAAGGCTCAGCTCTTTTAATCTTTCCTCATAATTCAACCCCTGTAGCCCTGAATCAGCCTAGTCGCTCTTCTCTGGACCTTTTCTAGTGCTGCTATGTCCTTTTTTGTAGCCTGGAGACCCAAACTGCACCCAATATTCAAGATGAGGCCTCACCAGTGTGTTATAAAGGCTGAGCATAACCTCCTGTGACTTGTACTCCACACATCAATGTGCTATATATCCTAACATTCTGTTAGCCTTCTTAATGGCTTCTGAACACTGTCAGGAAGTCGATAGCTTAGAGTCCTCTGACTCCTAAATCCTTCTCATCAGGTGGACTGTTTATTTTCCGTTATGTATTCAAACCTAACATTTTTACTTCCTATGTGTAAATCGTTACATTTACATTTCATCTGCCACAAATCTGCCCAAGTCCTCCTGTTATGATATAACAGATTCCAATTTATCTGCTAATCAACTATCTTGGTATCAATCTGCAAAGTTAACCAGCTTTGTTCCTTTATATTCCCCTCTCTCTCTCTCTCTCTCTCTCTCTCTCTCTCTCTCTCTCTCTCTCTCTCTCTCTCTCTCTCTCTCTCTCTCTCTCTCTCTCTCTCTCTCTCTCTCTCTCTCTCTCTCTCTCTCTCTCTCTCTCTCTCTCTCTATATATATATATATATATATATATATATATATATATATATAAATAGAGAGAGAGAGATATGAAGAAACCCGTTGTATCATTCTTGAAGAGCTTTAATACTCGCTTCCTGAGCAGTTTTACTGCATTGTGACTTTTAGGAGTTGAACTTTTGATAGATTGTTTGTTTTAGTATGTAATTAAAGATAAACACTCCCAGTGATCAAGAACATTTGGTAAGTCTGTCTGTTGCTTCTATTGTAGGGCTCCATAATCTCGAACTGGATAAATTCCATTGGTAAAATGGAAACATGGGGATAGACCGATGGATGGAATCTGTGGTGTACGAGTTAAGCCTCTTAGTTGGAAGGTTCCCTTCTTTAATTTACCTTCATGATCCCTTTGTCTGGCCCTTGTGCAAGTCACACCTGTATATTCCACATTGTCATTGTTCTGCTGAGTTCTGACAGCACAAGTTTCTGTTTACAAAGCTGTTGTCTGTGGTTACCATGGAAACCAGCCTTTCTTTTCTTGGCCTGAAAGCCCAGCCTGCATATTTTTGGCTTGGAATGTTCTCCAAAAGACAGCAGTTGATTCCTGGCTGGGTCTTTGTGCACTAGAGACGCACTGTTGCTGTTTTGTGACAAGCCAAGAGTATCCCGATAGCCTGTACAGCATGTCGCTGCATACCGATGTGCTGGAGGCCCTGGCTTTTTATGTCGAGTTGATCCTCTCCTGGAATGCAGAGCTTCATGATATTTAGAATGTGTGACATCTGCTGTATTTTTCAGATTTAGCTGTGCTGCAGTTATAAAGTGCCCTGGATTTAAACATGAACACTTTTTACCTTTAATCATGTGCACCATAAATGTTTAAAAACTATGTTCAAAGCCACACCTTGTTGGGATTATCAGTAATATTTAGAATACCTAAAGCACATTCACCATAAAAAGTCAGTTTTGAAATTGTATTTGTCATGATCTGCATTTCATTGATAAGCAAATAACATTTAATTCTGTGGTACATCTTCATAGAAAAGATGTAGATCAAGGTGATTTACAAGATGTTAAAGAAAACCTGTAAGTAAAAAGAAAAATATTACAAACCAGTCTATGAATGAATAAATGAAATACCAAACCATCATAAATAAGTCAATCCTTATTCACTTAAGTAATACAAATAAAGTAACAAAGTGAATTTGCAACAGATGCTGCTACAAGCCCGTTGTAATAAAAAAATAAAAAGTAAAACGGTAGCAGACAGCTTAATCATTAGTATGCATTCATAGTTTTCTGGTTTGATTTACATTTTTTTTTTCATTACTAGCTCCCCCCCTCAAAAAAACAAAACCCAAGGCTCTGCCCTTGTAGTAGTGAAATAGGACAAACATTAAAAATCAATAAACAAACAGGTATTGCTAGTTAAGTGGAGGCAAGGTACACTCCAACACGTGGCGACTGGTAGAATGACTCAAACGGAGGCTGGCACGTGAGTGAAGAGGGCCCCGTTATGCTACCCCCTCCTCTCGACCCCACAGCATTTGTCTTGGATTAATGTGAATAAATCGCTGTTGCAAGCAAACTGATACTTGGCACGATGAGAGAACTCGCAAAATCATCCAGAATGTTCGAGCAAATTATAGGAAAAAAACGGGTCTAAATCTATCAAGTAGTCCTCTTGTGAAAAGCAGACAGACGTTGGATTATATAGATATAGATATACAGTGCATCCGTAAAGTATTCACAGCGCATCACCTTTTCCACATTTTATGTTACAGCCTTATTCCAAAATGGATTAAATTCATTTTTTTCCTCAGAATTCTACACACAACACCCCATAATGACAACATGAAAAAAGTTTGCTTGATGTTTTTACAAATTTATTCAAAATTAAAAAACTGAGAAAGCACATGTACATAAGTATTCACAGCCTTTGCTCAATACTTTGTCGACGCACCTTTTGGCAGCAATTACAGCCTCAAGTCTTTTTGACTATGATGCCACAAGCTTGGCACACCTATCCTTGGCCAGTGTCGCCCATTCCTCTTTGCAGCACCTCTCAAGCTCCATCAGGTTGGAAGGAAAGCATCGGTGCACAGCACAAGATTTCTCAAGAGATGTTCAATCGGATTCAAGTCTGGGCTCTGGCTGGGCCACTCAAGGACATTCCTAGAGTTGTCCTGAAGCCACTCCTTTGATATCTTGGCTGTGTGCTTAGGGTCGTTGTCCTGCTGAAAGATGAACCGTCACCCCAGTCTGAAGTCAAGAGCGCTCTGGAGCAGGTTTTCATCCAGGATGTACATTGCTGCAGTCATCTTTCCCTTTATCCTCACTAGTCTACTAATTCCTGATGCTGCCACCACCATGCTTCACTGTAGGGATGGTGTTGGCCTGGTGATGAGCGGTGCCTGGTTTCCTCCAAACGTGACGCCTGCCATTCACACCAAAGAGTTCAATCTTTGCCTCATCAGACCAGAGAATTTTGTTTCTCATGGTCTGAGAGTCCTTCAGGTGCCTTTTATCAAACTTCAGGTGGGCTGCCATGTGCCTTTTACTAAGGAGTGGCTTCCGTCTGGCTACTCTACCATACAGGCCTGATTGGTGGATTGCTGCAGAGATGGTTGTCCTCCTGGAAGGTTCTCCTCTCTCCACAGAGGACCTCTGAAGCTCTGACAGAGTGGGTTCTTGGTCACCTCCCTGACTAAGGCCCTTCTCCCCCGATTGCTCAGTTTAGATGGCCGGTCAGGTCTAGGCAGAGTCCTGGTGGTTTTGAACGTCTTCCACTTACGGATGATGGAGGCCACTGTGCTCTTTGGGACCTTCAAAGCAGCAGAAATGTTTCTTTAACCTTCCTCAGATTTGTGCCTCGAGACAATCCTGTCTCGGAGGTCTACAGACAATTCCTTTGACTTCATGCTTGGTTTATGCTCTGACATGAACTGTCAACTGTGGGACCTTCTATAGACAGGTGTGTGCCTTTCCAAAGCATGTCCAATTAACTGAATTGACCACAGGTGGACTCCAATTAAACATCTCAAGGATGATCAGGGGAAACAGGATGGACAAGAGCTCAATTTGGAGCTTCATGCCAAAGGCTGTGAATACTTATGTACATGTGCTTTCTCAATTTTTTTATTTTAAATAAATTTGCAAAAATCTCAAGTAAACTTTTTCACGTTGTCATTATGGGGTGTTGTGTGTAGAATTCTGAATGGAAAAATGAATTTAATCCATTTTGGAATAAGGCTGTAACATAACAAAATGTGGAAAGAGTGATGCGCTGTAGATGGTCTTTAAATCTGTAGTAACTGACATTAGATCGGTCAAGTGGTTTTAAGCGTTCCCATATAAAGTAAAAGGAGAGTAACATTTTTAACATTTTCATACAACACGTTACTCAAAATGTTTTACAAGAATTTAAAGAATTGAATTGCATCAAATTAAATGCCAAAATATATAACATTTTACATGATTTAAATAAGTACTAGAAATGCTAGAGTCGTGATGTATGGATTGCATTTCTTTTTAAGCCTTTCATGATCATACAGATTTCAAATCTTTGGACAGGTGACCAACCAGGGCAGGGCAAGAACTCCAGCCAGCGAGAAATTTAACCTGAAGAGGTTCAAGGCCAAAAGACCAGCTAGTTGCCATGAAAGATAAATGTGCTGATGTAGCTGAGTAATACTTGAATAGTGAGAGTCCTTGAGTGAGGTTTCATTTAAGACCTAGCAAATGGTGAGATGGGCTTTTTCAAGCAGGCATAATTGTCTGTTCAAAAATCAGAATGGAGATTCCATTTCGAGTACAGCTGAGCCTGAGAAAGTATGATCTTTTGGAGTAGCCCTACCAGGTGATTTTTTTCAAAACCATCTAAAACTCCTCTCCTCTTAACTAATATTTTTAGTTGGAGATGGCTTTCATACACCTGAACTTCATCTTGCTAACATTCCAGGTTTTGCTCTTTCATAAGTAACATAAATATGTATTTATTTGTAAGATGAGCATGTAAAGAAGGTGATGGTGGTGTACCTCGTGCTAGAGAAGAAAATGCTCAGGATCAGTGTTTGTTTTGGCAGTTAAACACCCAAAAAGTATTTTTTACATTTGATGTCACATTGACAGTGTAATGCCAACAATTTGAATACTGTAAATGCCTATCTGTGGTGCTGTCCTATAGGTTTAGTAGTGGCATTCTTCCAAACCTGCTAGACAAGAGTGAGACTTGGAGTGCTCATATGAGAGCTAGTTGTAGTGTTGCGGCAGTGAATCTGGAGATGGTAGCAAATAGCTCTTGGAAGCCTGGACATTAGTCATGAGAGACTGTGAGGACTGGATTGAGATGGCACTATGATAGTTTAAAGGGGAAGTTCACCTCAGAGTCCACCTCTCTCTCTCTCTCTCTCTCTCTCTGTTTAGCTTGAACTGCTTATGGGTTGAGATGTCTCCGTCAGTTTAAAGTGATGTTGGACAGAGTAGATGTTCTTAACAGTCAACTTCTATGTAAAGTCATACTTTAGTAACTAAATAAAGTGGTAAAATGCACAAAAGAAACCAAAATAGCACTTAAGTCATGTCTCCATTTCCTCTCCCTCCTCTCATACTGAAAAGGCTCAGCTCCTTTATTCTTTCTTTATAACTTGTCCCTGTAGCCTTTGAATGAGCCTAGTCACACTTCTCTGGACATTCTGTAGCACTGTTATGTCCTTTTTGTAGCCTGTGGACTAAAACTGCACACAGTACTCCAGATGAGGCCTGACAAGTGGGTTATAAAGGTTGAGCAGAACTTGAGAATCCGAGTGGGCTTGTACTCCACACATCAGGGTGTTGTATAGCTGAACATTCTGTTAGTCATCTTAATGACTTCTGAACACTGTCTGTTAGTTAATGGTGTTGAGTCCACTGTGACTTCTAAATCCTTCTTACAGTGTACTTTCAATTTACATACTTCCATTGTATGCACAATGTGTGTTCAAAGCTGACATTTTGATGTCCTACTGTACGTGTTATATTTTACATTGACTTGCTTACTGTCTGCTTTCCCAAATTAGATTATAAAATGTTCATTTTTGAATAAGCCTAATCAAAATTGAACAATCTTTCAAGGATTAATTGGTATATTATGACATTATAGTATGCCAATGTGTTTTACTTCTACGGGTAGCTCACATTTTCTCAAATATTCAAACTACTTGAAAAGAACAGTATATGAATTAGCAGCATATGGTAGTTACTGTAATTATTTGCAAATATTACTTTGCTTTAGACTTTCCTTGTGTTTCTCAAGTCAGTAACTGCTTAAAGCATGAGTGTAATTATTAGGAGCTTTTTGTCTTGTCATTCTTTTCTGCTTTCAGTTATGAACCTTGAACTTTTACACTCTTTTGACAGTAGAGGTGTTACTCACCGGAAACGCATGAAGAGTTTACACAAATTGGAAATTACTTCTGGTCTCTTGGTCTTGTTAGTCTTCATCAGTGGAACCTTTACATCCTCCTTTATCGTAGTTGAAGTACACTTATATCCATGTTGGTCATGATATTTGACATTATACACTAACCACAAATACTGTTAAGTGAAGTGAAAATTACTGTATAATATAGAGATATTTGTAGTGCCAGCTTGGTTTGTTTGTTTGAATGTTGCTAGTGTGACTCTTTTGCTCAGAGTGCTGATCAGATTGGCTCTTGCACCCTGTCTTTCAATACAATACAATACAGTTTATTTTTGTATAGCCCAAAATCACACAGGAAGTGCCGCAATGGGCTTTAACAGGCCCTGCCTTTTGACAGCCCCCCAGCCTTGACTCTCTGAGAAGACAAGGAAAAACTCCCAATAAAAACCTTGTAGGGAAAAATGGAAGAAACCTCGGGAAAGGCAGTTCAAAGAGAGACCCCTTTCCAGGTAGGTTGGGCGTGCAGTAGGTGTCAAAAGTAGGGGGTCAATACAATACAATATACACAACAGAACAATTCCTTAAGACAGCATAATAAAAATTTTAGAATTACGGTTTAACAGTAGATGATATGACATAATTAGGTTTCGATATTTTTAGAGTCCTGGAGACCTCATCCATCTAGCTGCATCTCCATTTGGCCATGCCACGGCTGAAACATTGCTCCGATGAAAGGACCCTCTTTCCCATGATTCCTGTGATCCTCCATCAGGGATGACTTTACCATAGGCAGGCAAACAACTTGGCAGGTGGGCCATGGCACCAATGGCCACATTTGGGTACCGAGAAAAGAAACAGAATAGGTGAGGGTTAGTATTCAAATATAATTATCATGTTACTTATGTTATAGTGCTAATGACTAACAACAGAGATGCAGTCTGTACAGTTAATCAGCAGCTCTAGTCAGGATATGCTAAACTGAAGTAGTGAGTCTTCAGCTGGGATTTAAAGGCTGAGACCGAGGGGGCATCTCTTATGGAAGCAGGAAGACCATTCCACAGTTTAGGGGCCCTGTAACTAAAAGCTCGACCTCCCACTGTTATTTTATTAATCCTTGGAATCCTAAGCAGACCGGCATCTTGAGATCTTAATGTGCTCAGGTTTGTAAGTCATGATAAGTTCAGACAAGTAAGCGGACCTTGGCCGCTTAATGCTTTATATGTTAAAAGGAGGATTTTGAAATCTGCCCTAAATTTAACTGGGAGCCAGTGTAAAGATTTAAGAACTGGGGTTATGTGTTCATATTTTCTTGTTCTTGTAATAATTCTTGCAGCGGCATTTTGGATTAACTGGAGGCTGTATAGAGAACAGTTTGAACAGCCAGTGAACACCGCATTGCAGTAGTCAATCCTACTAGAGATAAATGCATGAATTAATTTCTCACAATCCTGTTTATTTAGAAAGCGCCTTAATTTCCTAATATTTTTAAGATGGAAAAACAGGTTTTGGACGACTTTGTAATATGCTTTAAATGACATGCTAGAGTCAAAGATAACTCCTAGATTGCGGGCTGATTCAGTAAAATTAATTGGGATTCCAACTGAGTTAAATGACGACAAAATATTGCTGTGATCAGCGTCATTCCCTCCAACAATTAACATCTCTGTTTTATCTGTATTTAAAGACAAGTAGTTCTCATTCATCCATTCCTTTAATTCACTAACACAACTAATTAAAGACAACATCGGAGAAACTTCATTTGATTTAAATGAAAGGTATAACTGGGTGTCATCTGCATACGAGTGAAAATTAACATTATGTTTCCTAATGAGAGATCCCAGTGGAAGCATGTAAAGTGAAAACAGTAAAGGTCCCAGTACTGAGCCCTGCGGGACACCATATTCAACTTCTGTGTATAATGATGGAGTACTGTCAGCACATTTCTGTACATACTGCAATCGATTTGATAAATAAGAACTGAACCAAGCGAGCACGGGGCCTGTAAGTCCAACATCGTTTTCTAGCCTGTGCAGTAAAATAGAATGGTCAATGGTGTCAAACGCTGCACTTAAGTCCAACAACATAATTCAGGTGTGGATTCTGTCTCTTCTGGTCTTTCTGACTCCTGATTAGGCCGTCAGTGCTCTTTTTCAAAGCCCAGTGAGCAGTGACACGACGTTTCTGCATTGGTGCCCTACTGGTTTGTGTCGTACAGTTCACGCACACACACACCCCTTCACTATGTTTGTTTCCTTTTGAATACTGACAGGTTTCTTCACGTGTGAAACTTTAGTCTGAATTTCAAATTTGTCTTAGTCATTTGACTTATCCTGTGTCTCTGGTTACACTCAAAGAAATGGGAAAAGCTTACACTTGAATGTATATGTGAAAACAGTTCACTTTTTATAGAAAAAAAAACAATAATGCAGTAATGCATTAATAATGCATGTAGTGAAGAGTTCATTTCACAATTGGAATTTTGCTCTGAAGTAGCAGAACATTGGTGGGGATTATTAAAAACCAAAGTGAGCATCCTTGACAGCAGCAGCCCTAGCAGAGTTCACAATACTGAAATGAAATGTTGTCCGGCTTGGTGGCAATGCCTAGCTTTTCTGATGTTGGCAGCAAGTTCATTCTGAGGTGTAAGATCTTAGAGCTTTAAGGCTCAGCCTTCTAATTTTGAAGTGGGTCTGCATCTTGTGATCTCGGTCGGTGCTTTGGTGTGTAGATATTAAGCCTTGTCAGGTAAATGTTCAGTGACTAATCTATTTGACATTACTGGAAGTAGGTTTAGTGATTTTTAAACCAGGAGTCACCCAGTCCGATCTTATCTTTG
The DNA here is from genome assembly GCF_016835505.1 of Polypterus senegalus. Classification (NCBI taxonomy): domain Eukaryota; kingdom Metazoa; phylum Chordata; class Cladistia; order Polypteriformes; family Polypteridae; genus Polypterus; species Polypterus senegalus. The sequence continues at coordinate 76,015,318 of NC_053165.1, forward strand.
TTTAAGATTTGTTTTGAATTCACTATGTAGAAGTCATTGATTCATTTGAACATTCTGACAAAGCTTTACAGCGGTCCATTCTTTGTGCTCTAAATGAATGAACTAGATTTTAAAGACCTGTATATTAAAGCACTGCCTTGTGACTTAACAATAAGAAAAATAAGCTGTTTGAAAGAAATGTTAAGTCTTTATTTAAAAGCTCAGCCTTGCAGATTAGTATGTTATTTTCATTGATAAGTTGGTGATGTGTACTCTGAAATGTAAGTAAGCACTGTTACATTCTGTAAATGAATTGTGACCTAAATAAACTGCGTTGACCAAGTAACTTCCATGACTTCGTTCTCACATATAGCCAGTAGTGATGGTCACATGTCATGATAACCTTTTGATAGGCCAGTATGTGAAAGCAGAGATTACAAAGGTGTTATGCCCTTTGTGTGCTTAGTTGTCTGTGAAGGGCAGTAAGCAGGGGTGCCAGCATAAAAAAAAGAAAGGTGAATCCTTTTGTGCTCTTGCTACCTGGGCAATTCATGGTGGCGATTTGTTTCTCTAAGGCATTATTTGTTTAATACAGGTGCCTTACTTATGGTTTGTCTGGTGTGGTTTGTAGTACAGATAGCTACTTGTATCATATCTCACAATTTAGTAGGGGTAGGAAACTGAGGTGGGAGAAAAATTTAAAAGGTATATACTGCAGTGTGCACTTTGCTCAGCCGCCTGATTACAAAAGTAAAGCAAATGCCTGACAAAAAATGAGACGTTGTATTTCTTTACACACTTGGGCAACAAAATACCTCTTTACCAATTTCTCATGAAAACTTATATGAATGTCTGTCATGTCAACTGAAAACCAGACAAAGCCAAAGTGTGGTTTGCCAAATCATGTATTGTTTTGTGGGCGTTATCTGGTCAGTGGGCTTTAGTTTGCCTCCATATAGTTATAAACCTTTTTTTTAAATATTGAATTTGTGGGATTATTTCATGTGTTTATGTAATACTGTTACACAGGAAAAGTAAGATTTTATAGTTTTAAATATATCCATGTCTTTTTTAATGATGATGTTTGTAGTTTTGGACATTTATTCCATTTTTATTACTACATAAAACGAGGGAACATTGAGCACATCTGAATTCTGAAAACTATAAATCAAGGATCATTTTTATCAGCTATGACCAATTAAAAAAATTTAAAGATGAATGCTTTAAGGGTTTTGCAGTAAAATGTTTCTGGTGGAATGGTTGTATTCAAAGATTGAGATTGTATTCAAATCCCACAGCTTTCAGTATTACTTCATCTGAGGATGCTCATGTCCTGCTAAATTCTCAGATGGTACCCCTCAAACACAGAGGAATGGCATTTCACAGAGCTGGCATTAATTCTGTGCCTCTGGGCTCTTTTGGTGTCTGTTCATTAACATGTCTGATGGACCAAAAAAGCGAAATAGGATTGTTAACTCTTTCAGGGCGGATGTTGACTTTTGTCAAAAATCACGGGTAGAGGACGGTAATCAGCTGTAAGCTGTGACAAAATTCGTCCATTACATTTTAGTTCGACTCTCTTTAAAGTTGGCTTTGTGGATTTGACTGAGATTTCCTGCGCATGGATGAGTAGCGAAGAGCAAATGACCCATCAAATTGCATCAGACTCTCGTCGGATTTTGATGAAAGTAATCTGGAGATCACAAAAGAAAGTGAGCAGCCAGTGTCCGCTGAACGTGGTGCTGAATATGTCCGTGTATCTAATGACCCTACACTAACATTCACCTGGGTGGACCACCTCTTATGAGGAAAAAGAGATCCAAACCTGATTGTGTCACACTGCGACTGCTATTGCTGTGTGTATTCCTGCTGGTCGTTGAGCTGACCAAACAGGTGCTGACAGCAGCTACGACGTGTGGCAAAAGACCGTTTATGCTGATTTGTGTGACCATTGCTTTATGTGCCTTTCAGAAAACTGGAAAAAATATTCTGCCCTCAAAGAGTTAGATTTAGTCATTTTATTGAACCATATTTGTATATTTCTTTATTGTGACAAAATGAAATTGACATTTTGTTTTTTCTCAGTGATATATTTTTTTTGTTTTTTGTATTTGTGAACATTTATGGGTTTTCTATTTTGGGTGCTAAAACTTAGAATGTGCATATTGTACTGTAGAGAAGTCACTGGGCTCTGAATGCTGGAACATTGTAACTTGTATACAAATTCTAAAAAGTTACAATCTCCAGATTGTTAAAACACATTTTAAATGTAATGGGATAAAGATAACTAGAGAGCAAGAGGGATATTAAAGAGACGGTCCAGTCCAGTTAGAGTCCAGTCTTGGCTCTGGAGGAGTTGTTGTGCTGTCAGAAAGGAGGGTGAACTTGAGCACGGCCACACTTGGAATCAATTCCAAAGCTTTTATTTGCTCAGTAGTTAATGAGGGAACTGCACAAAACTGGCTATGGAACAGTTTCTCAGTCAAATCTTCAAATACTTTTGAGCCCCTGAAAATTCACGTATAAAAATGTCTGTCTTTTCTAAACAGCTTATACAATTTTTGTTTAATCCTTTGAATTAAAGCTGAAAGTCTATACTTCAGTCACATCTTGATTTCCAAAATTATGAAGATTGTGTCACTGTCCAAATACTTCTGGACCTGAGCTTAATTATGTTCATACCTATTTCAGCATATACTCAGCCTGCATTCATGGGTGTGAAAGTTGCACTGGTTTTCACGGTCCCTGATTTTTATATATATATAAAAAAAAAAAACACACACACCTGGAAATCTGGTGGTGGTCCTTTTTCCTGAGTGCAAAATGCATTTTTTCCAAGTTGGCAGAAGCAAAAATGTCCCTGTCTTAGAAGCAAAGACTGCAGGATTTATGTATTTTAGGCACTGCTGTGCCAAAGAGACATCAGCCAGTTATTCATTCTGATTGTCTGTGCTGTAAAATTAAGCTTCCTCATTAGGAACATGTTCCACCTTTAAAGGAATATTGGGAGTTATAATGGATCTGTACTACCCCATATCCATGAAATAGTCGCGCTCTCTCTTTTTTTTTTTAATCTATACCTGGATTATTAACGTTGTTGCACTGTCGGGAGTACAAGAGGGTCATTTTCAAAAGACCTCATTTGCACAAGAGTTGTTGAATAGAATTTATTCGGTGCAGGCAAAAATAATCAGACGCTTCAGAACCAAGGGCCAGATGAGGTGAAAGGTGTGCAGATCTTGTCATGTTTGCACTGGGACAGTGGGTTTTGTTTTCCTACTCTCCCTTTCCTTCTCTCCTTGTATGCCAATGTGATGATAGATCTGTTCTGTTTCTGTCAGAATAGGAGCATTAAAGACAGGAGAGGAATTAAAATCTTTACCTTGTTTTATAATGAAGCACCATAATTAAAGCAAGTCATTTAGTTACATAATAACTACATCAAAATTACCAAAATAGCACCGTGAAACTTTTCCAAGTTTAAAATCTACTGTAATAATAAATGTCAGGCAAAAAATGATGGCCTCTCTACTTTAGCAGTGTTTTCTGAACTAACCCTGAGTGAGCCACCTTTTCTATTTATTACTAATGTTCGGAGAGCAGTTTAGTCACCGCACGACCAGTCATGTCTCAACAAACAGCTCCTGTGCATCTGGTGTGGCCTCATGTAGAGTACTAGGCACAGTGTTGGTCTCCAGGCTACAAAATGGGACAAAGCAGCATTGGAAAAAGTCCAGAGAAGAGTGACTAGGCTGATTCCAGAACTGCAGGGAATGAATTATGTGGAAAGGTTTCAAGAGCTGAGCCTTTTCAGTTTAAGCAGAGGGAAATGAAGAGGGGACATGACTGACGTCTTTACAATTATGAAGGGAATTAGCCCAGTGGATCAAGACTGTGACTTTGAAATGAGTTAATCAAGAGCACTAGATCATAGCTGGAAACAAGGATAAATTTCACACAAACGTTGACATTTTTCCTCACACAGAGAGCCATAGACACATGGAATAAGTGACCCAGTGAGTGGTAGACAGTAAGATGTTAGGCACTTTTAAAACTAGACTTGAAGTTTTTTTTTTTTTTTTTAGAAGAATTAAACAGATAGGACTGGTGAGTTTTGTTGGGGTGAATGGCCTGTTCTCGTCTAGATTGTTCTAATGTTCAAAAAAAAAAAATGCTGACCAGTCATGAAGAGAGCTGAGCTGAAAAGTTAAGCACCTGACTTACTGGTTGACCTACACTCCAGTCCTCACTTATGGCAACAACCTTTGAATAGTGACGGATTTAGATCGCAAAGTGGCAGAAATGAGCTTCATTTTGCAGGGTGTCTGGGTCAGCCTTGGAGAGAGTGCGAGGAGTGCAGACATTCAGGAGGAGCTCAAAGTACAGCCACTGCTTATCTGCATCAAAAGAACCCAGTTGAGGTGGTTTGAGCAACTGATTAAGATACCTCCCAGGGGAATAGTTTGAAGCATGTCCAACCAGGGGGAAGACCTTGGAGAAAATCAAGGTTTTGCTGGAGAGGTCAATCTTCCAGCCTGTCTGGGAATACCTTAGTATTTCCCTGGAGGAGGTGCTGGTGGGGAAAGGGACATCTAGGCATCTTTGCTTAGACTGCTGCCCCCCATGAGTGGATAAGCGGTAGAAAATGGATAAATCATTTTCCATGTTACAGCTGCATACCTACTGCCCGACAAATGTAGTCAGTTGCTGAGGATTGAGACGTTTATGGGAGCAGGTTGATGGAACAGTCTATTTAAGCAAAGGTGAAAGAAGAAAGTGTGTTTGTGATGGTCCTGTAGATAGGCCTAATTTACATTTATGCTTAAGAAATAAAACCATACTTGAATATTTGCTGGAGTAGCCATAAAATTATTTCTTATAGAAGCATTCTCCCTCTCTGAGCTTCCAGTGATATGAATTATTGCTCATGTTTCGCTTCCTTTAGTCACTAGCTGGTGGTGTTGATCGGCTATGCCTTGCGGAGAGTGGAATTAAAAAAAAAATAAAAATAAATAATTTCACTTCATAAATGTGATCTAGATAGTCACACACAGGTTGTGCTCTGAGAATGTAAATCAGATTTATCTGTATGTGAGGATTTTTATTCCATAGTGCACACTAGGCTAAAGATGTACGGGAAAGCAGAATTACCAGGTAATTGCTGTGAAAAGGACCCCAACTGGCACAGACTGCCAAGGGCAGGTCACCAGCAAAATGACACGGAGAGGTGAAGTGGTACACGAGCAATACTCATTTTGAGTTGCGGTGGCCAGCTTGTTTCACCAGCCAGGAGCCATGTGTGAAAAAAGTGTGGGCTGAGATTTGGTGTCATGTAGCCATTCATCAGCAGATCTGAGTGGTCAAATAAGAGCACAGGACCTCACAAGCGTCTCCATATATATGTAGGTGTAGACTACCACTGACTACACTGCAAGCAAACATAAGGATTTGAGCTTGATATGTGCCACTACAGGAAGCTAATGTAGTGTTCTGAGGGAAAAAAAGTGATAGGTGCCTGCTGCTTCAGCTGGTTAAACAGCACATGTGATCCTGCATTGTGAATCATCTAAAGTGACTTGGTAACACATGCTGATGCTCCTCCCAGCAAAAAGTTACAGTGGTCCAGTTGTGAGAAGAACAGAGACTGGGTCAGGAGTTGTGCTGCATGTTTTGTCAAATGTATGGTTTGATGTTGCAGGTGTTGTAGAGAGACCATAGGAGCCTGGTCCTTGGAGAGCAACTGGTCATCAATCACCACCCCAGTTTTGAGTTGCAACTTGACAGGTATAGGTGATAATGAACCAAACTGAAGAGAGATGGAGTGCTGAATAGACAGATGAGTTGGGATAATGAGGCCTGGTTGAGCTGGAGATAGTGCTGTGAAGTGCTGAATGGGTGATGGGGTTACTAGGAAGAACAGTAGTCACATGACCTCTGGCCCGGCAGGTATATTTTACGGGGCTTATGGACAAGTCAAGGGTAAACTTAAGCAGCATAATGTATCCTTGTGAGGCAGCTAAAGCAGTAACTGGAACACCCAGTGCTTTATGGTGCAGGGACCCTGACTCTGCGAGAGTGGAGGTGACCTGGCTTGTAAGTGATTCTGGTATTTTCAGAAAACAAATTACAGGGTATGATGTGTCAAGCGAACAGTTGATTTGTTAGATATTGAGTACATAGTCTGGAGCGGGCAACCATGAGGAAGAGGCCAGGGCTGAGAGGTGGTTTGGCAGTAATTTTGCACTTTTTACTCACTGTTGACTTAAGATTTTGAAAAATGGAAGACAAGCTAAACTTATTCAGAGCCACTAGACGAAACTTAGTGGAAATGTGCAATAAAATCAAAATTCCAAATGGCATGCTGTAAATTTAGGCAATTCTGAAGTGCATCAGCTGCCTTCAGTGCCCATTGATGCTCTGCTCCTTTTGAGCTTCAAAATATTCTGTAAAGAGTTCATTTGATATGTCTTCACTTCCAAAATTGTTTACAGCCAGTGAGCCCTTCTTATGTACAGTGCAGTTAAATAAGCTGCTGTTTGTTTGTTTATTTACTTGTTTTGAACCCTGTCACCTACTGAAGCGTTTCCTTTCAAATCAATGCACTGCATCCTTTGTTCTATCCACCCCATTAATCATTCTTGGAAATGTACTTCATTGAACTCCATCAGTGCATCGGTTACGACTATTTGGACGGTTTTAATAATTTGAAAGCACCCAAAGGTTTGATTGGAAGAGAAGAAAAATTGGCATAGTGAGTGGACTGGTGGACAGAACAACAGCGAAAGACTGGAGGCCAAAAACTCCCAATAGACAAAGCAGAGCTAATCGGCGCATTGTCACAGTGGATGGTCCAGTTTTCCCTCATTTTCAGCTGAAGAAAGGTATAAGCCAATGGAAGAGTTGATACAGCCTTGTTTCCACATACTTGATAATTTTGTGTACATTTCTGGCACTTTCATGACACTGCATTCAAGTTTTGTCATAATACTGGATTTTTGTGTTTTGACAGAAATACTGCTAGTGTTTCAGCCACTCTCTGGTAATAAAGCAAGTTCTAGTGATTCTTGGTGCATTTAAGGGCAGTCAAATGGCTCAGTACCAGACAGTCATCGAGGGCAGCATTGCTGTGGCATATTTTAGATTTCAGTCTCTATATTTTCATAACAGACCTTCCAAAGGCTGTAGACTTTTTACCAGTTTTAATTTTATCTTCGTTTGGGTCAAGTTAATTTTCTTTTTGTTTTTGAAAGTTTAGCAATTGTGGAACACTCGATTCAGTGGATTTCTGTCAAAACAAAAGCTGTTTTCACATTTTGTGAAAGTAAGAGTTACATGAATGTGGTTTAGAATTGCTTACAGATGGCACACTAACAAAGATTCTGTCTTACTTGACATTGTGCTCCATTTACTGCAGGTACAGATCGACTAAATTCATTTTCGTTTTCAGGCCTGAAAGTATCAAAAGTTTACTAACATGATGGGTTCATTCAGCTGCATGCTGAAACACGTGTAAAGACTGTTACATGGAAAGCTGCAGTGATGGATGGCTGGCTGGCTACAAAATGTACACGCATACTGCACACATCAGCACGTTGTCTAAAATGTCCTCTGCGCCTTGGACCACCATTGAGCAGGGCTCTAGACTAACTTTTTGCACTGGTGCGCCTAACTTTTTTTCTTAGGTGCACCAGCACAAAAGTTAGGTGCACCCAAATTTTCAACCGCATCACATTTAACACCACAGTTTTACAAGTTCACTTTATTTATTTGTTTGTATTTTTTTTAATCGCTGTCCATATAGGCAATATTGACTTGTAAATGATTAACTAACAATCTGGTCAATATAAAGTTCTTTATTTGAAGGCAAGCACAATTCTACAAGAAAGGTAACTTACTGAAAAAGTGTTGGTGCTTAAAGTGCTTTACTGAGCTGAAATTTAAACTTAAAAAATCTCAAGATAAATTAACTAAAAAGAAAATCTAAATTAAGTGTTTTAAGGGCTTCAAACTGAACATCTCATGGCTCAATGTCTTATGGACTATCCTCCATTGCAGTCACATGCCCGTCGGATGGCCAACTCCTGTAGTTTGGCCTTCTTGATCTTTGGCCTTGACTAAACCAGCTGGCCACACTCTCTCTAGCATCAAAATCTTCCAGACTTGGACATGAGCATGCTCGACCTCAATGTGTCCAATAAGTATATTCACCGGTCTTCCTCTCCGCAAGATACGACCGTACACAATGATGCATTCCTTTGTGGCGATATCTGTGTCTCCGTCGATCAGGAATGCCAAGTACGCACAGTTCGCAATTTGCACAGACATCTTATTTTTCAATGTATCTGTGATGAACCCTATAAATTGGGCGCACGCGACATCATTGCTGTACGTCGGGTTTACGTTCAAGCCATTTTTCTTCATAAGAATTATTTTGGACTTGAATTTAGTGAAGGGAAGTTCTTCTTTTGCAATATTGTAGGCAACGTTAAACTTAATTATCATCTCGGCCTCGTCTGATGATCTGTTTGCTGCTGCCTGCCGCTGAAAGGCAGCGGGAGAGGGACACTTGAGCAGTGCATTTATCGCGGCATGTAATGTGTTTTATAGATGCATTGTGCTTTTTCAGCGTTTCAATTCGAAATGTATTAGAACCAGTCACAAATGCCAAAATTGTTCGCACTCTAGAGCCCTGTTGAGTACAGATGGTGAGAGAGACAGGACGGCAATACTGTCCTGTAACCAAAGGATATGTTTGGGTTATTTAATGCATAATGGAAAAAAAGAAAAGCTTACAGGAAATATTCTTTTAGTGTTTATCGTTGCTCTTGACTTGAATAAACTCATTATAAAGAGAAAAAGAATCGCCTGTCAGTAATTACTTTGTTCTTGGAAGGCTCCCTTTATTTCCTTATTTTTTTTAAATTAGCCTGCAAATCTAACGGCTTTGGGGAACTCAATGGGAGAGATTGATAGAGAGCATGAATGATTTATAAAGTCTTTTTTTTTTATTTACTAATCAATACTGTTTCTCATTAGAGTCATCTGCCCACTTTGCCTTCTGACTTCACAAATTGGATCTTCACATTGCACTGCTATGACTACAGCGTATGGCACACACCAAGTGTCGTCCTTTTTAGAAAACTTCCAGCATTTTATGTTTCCCCTTAATTCCCATGCATTCAATGTAATTGCTCTCCGGGTATAATATAACTAAAGGCACTTAATGGTTTTTGGGTTGCAAGTGTAAGCTGTCTTTTTGACTTGATTTGGATCAGGACCAGCTTTTTTTTTTTTGTTGCTAAGTACACATGCACGTGGATTTGTTTTGGTTGGGGTTGCTTCTCTTACAGTAATGCATGTAACTCCTTCAGAACTAAAGTAAATTTAAAATGTTTTCCAAAAAAAGATGTGGAGAAGAAAACTATAGAGAAGGGCTATCTGAACTGCTTTCTGGGGTTTAATTTTGATTTGAAGTTGCAATGTCTGCAGTGATTCCTGACACATCCCCTCTGTGTGGCGTTCAACTGGTCAGTTGTGCAGGTGAAAGGTCAGTTAGTGTGTTTCCCTGTGATTTGTGTCATTTTCTGTTAGAATGATTGAATTGCATCAATCCTCTTCTTCTTTCATCTACTCCCATTTAAGGGGTTGCCACAGCGGATCACGTATCCCTGTGTTTTACATAATTTTCGGCATCCAGACTATTTATATAATGTCCACATTTTTCATTGTTTTAGGTATTTTTCTGTAATGGTTAAGAAATCATCTAACCCTATTATTGACCTCTCATTAAAAACTAGTAGCCTAGCAAAATTAAAGTCCTGCTAGAACCTTCAGAAAGTTTTCTAGATGCATGAGCTCAAGTGTGCTTGCTGGGAGTTTTTGAAGCACATAATCAGTCTGTGTTGTCTCATGCATGTAGTGCCAGCTTTCCTTGTAGGACTGCATGACATGGCACTCATTCCCTCTGGAAGCATTACCTCTTAGAATGTTTTGACAGAACACAAGAAAGGCATGGGAGATCATCGTAGTTGGGAAGGTCAAGATTAGATCAACCCCCCATGAGTGTTGCTATCTTATGCTAGAAGGAACAATCATCATAAAAAGGAAAGTTGGGATTTTTGGAATGAGATTTTTCTTTTATATTTCACTTTAAATTGTTTTTACTGTAATCTTGAACTTAGCTGTCTTTATTTTGTTCTTGTTTTCTTTTGCACAAACCATGTATTATTTTTACAGTCTCCTGCTACAGAACTTCATCAACAGAAACTCTATAAATAAGTAAGGCTGTCGACAGGCACTTTTATGTGAAGACGAAAAGATGAGGCAAGTTTTCAGCAGATCCGGGGCATTGTGTCTTTGTTGAAGGAGAACTTCCTGAAACGTTTGTTTTACCTGGCACCTCTTCCGATAGACACAGTGAGATTAGTATGGTGGTCACAGTGCCACAGTTTTTGTAGGCAGCCCCATTGAGATTTCATAATGCTTGATACTTATTTGAATCCATGCCAAAAACAGAAATGTAATTTGTTTACAAGTGCCTCCATTATTTAAGTGAAGATTGTTTCATTATTTTTTCCTCTAATATAATCTATACTAATAAAAGGCAAATCCCTCACTGACTGACTGACTCACCACTAATTCTCCAACTTCCCGTGTAGGTAGAAGGCTGAAATTTGGCAGGTTCATTCTTTACAATTTACTTACTAAAGTTAAGGAGGTTTAATTTCGAAATTCTACGTGTAAGGGTCATAACTGGAACCTACTTACATACATGTATACAGCCATAGCCTGCAGCTCGGTTGCCGTGTGAGGCTGAGTTGCATCTCGCATTATCATGCCTCCCACGTAATTGAGTGCCTGCCCATATAAGGTAAATATTCGCAGGTGAAGGACTGTGCTTAGCATATTCATAAGTGCAGCTACTATGGAAACCTTCTGATGCTGAACAAGCCTTTGTACACATCAATAGGACAGCAAGGTGTAAAGCTTAAGTTTAAATTACGTTCATAGACACGCTGCCGCTAAATATTCGCAGGCAAATCCACAACTTAATACCGGGAATGCCTGTTAAACATCTTAGATTCATGAGTACCGATTTGGGTAGTGAACACTTTGATGAATGAAACCTGTTCAAAAAAATTACACAATTGAGAAGGCAGCAAAAGAATATGAAGCGAGTGACACAAACAAGCATATTCATAAGTGCAGCTACTGTGGAAACAGAGCACGGTGTAAACCTTAACTTTAAATTAAGTTTATAGACATGCTGCCGCTGGCATTTGTCATGCCCAAGACGAATACATTATTTACGAGATACAAGTTTAATGAGAAGACGCAGGGTATAAACGAGACTTATGATCACTTTGTTAGGGAGTTAAAATTGCTGGTGTAGGACTGCTGTTATGCAAACGAAGATGAGATGGTCAGGGATAGAATAGTGTTTGGCACAAACTCCGCGAAAGTGCGAGAGAAACTTTTAAGTGCCGGGTCTGAGCTAAAATAAAATAAAGCCGTGGACATCACAAAATCGCATGAGATATTCGCGAGATACAAGTTTAATGAGAAGACGCAGGGTATAAAGCCTCGATAAAGACCTGGCAAAGCCATGGAGAACATAGAAGGACGAGTTCACATTATACACAGAACTTGCAATGCCGAAGGCAGAGGAAAATGCTAAGGTCAGATTATTCTGTTATCTTATTGGAGAGAGCGGCAGAGAATTGTCAGGCGCTGACCGGTGATGCAAGACCTGATGAGTTAACCATGTGCTGCTTGATACGTAAATTTGATGAACATTACAACCCGAAAATAAATGAAACTGTAGAGCTGCTCAGATTTTTTTCAAGAAATCAGGCAAGGGGAGAAAATATAGACAACTATGTCACAGATCTGAGAGTATTGGCAGGCACATGTAATTTCGGGGAGATTAAAAGTTCCGAAATTGTGTGCGGAACCAGTGATGCAAGTTTGCAACAAAGATTTCTGACAGAAGACAAACTGACTTTCGAGAGGTGCATACAAATATGCAGAGCCACAGAACTGTCAAAGGAGAACAGCAGAACAGTCACATGGGCTTCCTATTCTATACTTCTCCCAGTGCGTCTCTCTAAACCCTCCGTGCGGGAACATTATCATAAGGCTTACCAATCTTATTGCTTAGTGAACACTTTGATGAATGAAATCTGTTATCTTTACAACGGTTAGCAAACACGGAATGTAACCTCAAAACAACACGTCCTCCAAATACGAACCTGATTGAAAGAATTAATGATAATCAAATCCTTGATGACAGCAACACTCATAACAGTGACAAAACAATTACATTGACAGTCAGGTTATGTTATTTTTAAAATGTTTCCTTTTCTTTCTCATAACTTCATTAACACACTACTTCTCTGCTGCGAAGAGTTGGTATTTTGCTAGCATGCAGTATATACATAAATCTAGAAACGTGCATTTATTTGCAGACACTTTATCCAAAGTGCTAATGGAGTTCCTTTATACCAGCAGCAATCTCTGCATAATACCTCACTGTAATAGCCAAGTCAGAAGTTTTATTTTCTTTTTAATTTTACTTGCTTTGTAGTCATTCTGGTGTGTGTTCAGGCTAAAGGACGTGTCATCTATCTCTCTCTATCTCTTTCTGCGTTTTCTAACACATGTCCAAACTCTAATCTCCTATGTAAAATAAAGCTTAGAATAAATTCTGAAAATAGCACAATAACCAAGGCTGTAAAATAGATTTGGCTGATCACACCTTGTTATTGCTTAGCCTCTTTTGAAATCCAGAATTAGAATGTTAACTGGACCTGCAGGTAGACTGCATTACATCTGTCATTCAAGTACATGACATACTTTCACTACTGTATGTTTATTTATATATTTATAATATACAGGGGGTTACGACACCGTTCCATTCCTACAACAGTGTATTCCAAATTTTGGTGAAGGTCGAAACACGCCCTAGCCTAAATTAGAATTAGAAAAATCAATCAGTAAATCACTTACTTATACTAACACATTTGTAAAATCATAATCTAGAACATACAACTAAGCCACAGTAAAAGTAAAATGACATTGATATACTGTACTGTAGTAACAGGAATAAAATGACAAAAATGAGTGTAAAAAAAATCCGTACGATTTTTTTTTTTTACAATGTCTTAATTTCACTTTGACCGTGATGGCTTTCCACTTCTTTGAAGCACTACCATCTGAAGACTCTGACTTTCATTTAGGAGCCATGATAAGGGCCAAAAAGTCACCAAACAAAGCAACACAAATGGAATGCTTTCTCTGCGCACAACCAAACTAGTTCACCAACTCCCTCACTCATATGGAGCGTTACTGCGTATTTTTCTGCTATGCACAACCACGTAGTCTGGAAGTATGCTAACGCCGTAAGCTGAAACACTCGCGTCTCAGTTTTTACATTTTTTTTTTTTTTTTTAATGGGAGTGGGTGTTGTAAACTCAATGTCATATATCGAGATGTTGTAACCTGAGGAACCCCGGTGTGTGTGTGTATGTTTATCCCCCTTGCCTGCTCAATGTGCCAGCCACTTCACATATCTGCAGCTCATGTTGTGAAGCGGGTGGCCTGAATGCACCCCAAGAAGATAGTCATTCCTCTGAACCCCCCTTTTAAATGGTGATACAATGGGAAACAGCTCGATCAGCTGCTGCTGTGCTGTGTGATCTGCATCTTGCACGGCACTTCAAACATTTAAAAGCTTGTACAGCAGCTGTCCTACTCTTTGTCTTTTATTTCCTGCCCCGGTTAAATCTCTTGGCACAAAGTCTCATCTCGCAGGACATGAGTTCTTGATATTTTTTTAGTTTAAAACTTACAAACGGAGTAAGAATCTGAAAATCTAACAACATCACATTAAAGTTTGATAAATTCTGAAAAGAATGATACCATAACTTGTATATGTAGGTTTTAAATAAAGTGACAAGTCCCAATTTTTGCACAAAATTGTTGCATTTTTAGGCTTAGGATTTTATATATACTGTAGATATATATAGATGCAGATAGATGTGTCACATTTTAGGGCTTATACTAATAAACATTAGTTTGGCTTTCAAACCCAAAGCAGTTTTACCATTGTAGTGTTTGCATATTTACTGTATATTTAGCAATGAAGTCTTCTGTTTTGCCAGTCCTGCTAACTGGCCAAGAATACAACGCTTTGAAGCTTTTAATGTTTTATTTTGGTATTTACAAATGGAGCAGCTCATTTCATTGCTAGTGTAGACAAACCAGATAAAATCCATCCAAATTTCAGTCCAAGGGTTTCTTTTGCTACAGCTGATGTTGGTGCTGCCAGTGAACGATTTCCTCCCACATCCCAAAGTCCAATATTCTTAATAGAGGATATACAAGACCCTGAGCTGCATTAATGAATACTTGGACGAGCATCTGTAGAAGCACTCTGTGCAATCAAAGAATGAATGCAAAGCCTCCACTCCTTTAGCTGGATTGCATAGGATATAAAGCGGTTAACCTTGCCATCGTTTCATCTTCTCTTAAAAATTTGTGACGCTTTAAGTTGACCGATGACTTGCATCTGACCAGTCACATCTTTGTTCTCTTAAAGCACAGATTTCTTAATTTATATGCACAATTCCCACTGTCGTGTGCTGATGTTCCCCTGCCTGTTATGCACAGCATTTCCAGATATGACTTCTGTGGTCTTTTCGACAATTCAATTCAATCTAGGCCATGGTTCTGTGAGCCCTACACTGTTGTGTTTCTGCGAGGCCTGTGTTCTGGCCTTATGTACGTACAGTATATTCATTAAAGCCAGTCATACAGCCATGGGAAAATAAAAGAAAAACCTCTAAATCGGGAATATGGCCCCAGTATAAACTGTTGGCTTCATGTACTGATGCTGAACATCCTTTTGGAAATTATTAGTGGTGTCTGGCACTGGAGGACTGAGGATTTTTTCACTTTTTTTTGCGCCTTTTGGAAAGTCCAGTCCTAATGGATCTCCCACATGTAGAATCTCTCTGCTTCTTACGACTCTTAAGTTGTGTCATGTGTAAGACAGAGAGGCACAGTATATTTTTTGGCTTTTTTCCATTTGAGTGGAGCAGACATTTCCATGACTTTAACCACGTACGTACGGTTGTATCAACAAGGTGCACCAATGAACTTGCACTCGGCACTTTGCTATGCATAAACTAGAGGGAAAGGTGCTCAGAAGAGGGTTAATAAAAGTGTTTGGTCTGCTTTGTGGCCTGCATGTTCTACACATCAAGCATACCAGGATGCATCAGCTTGGGAGTTGTGCAAGGTGTAGTCACTATTGGAGCAGCTTCTAGCAGACTCTTCATTCAAAAGTGTGGAGAAGCTTGTTAGCCCCTGGTTTTGCTGCTGAACACTACTGAGCAGTAAAAACATGGTAATGATGCCATGGAATGGTAAGTATGCGACTGGTAGGGAACGAGGCCAAGCAGTATTGTTGCATTTATTATGTGGAAGATGTATCAAGGCTTCACCAAGAAGGAACTCATCTGAACCCATGTGTGGGTTAGACTAATGCAGGTGATGTACCAATATTTATTTAGTGGTTCTACAGTACTACAGACTTTCAAATTCTGACCAGTGTTGTTGAGCAGATAACATGCAGTATATGGAAAATAAGGAAGACTTGGGGCATCATGTATAAACGGTGCGTACACACAAAAATGTTGCATAATTACGTTTCCACATTCAGATGGTGATGTATAAAACCTAAACTTGGTGTAAAGCCACGCACATTTCCACGGTAGCTCATTCCCCGGTGTACACAAGTTCTGCGCTCGGTTTTGCAGACTGGAGGCACCCAGTGTCAAAGCAGTGCTACTGTTTCTTTCTTAGATCCACATATCTGACGTGGCTTTAATATATACGCTGAAATTAACTGCATATTGTTTATTAGTTTAATGCATCTGATTGTAATTAACCTGTAACAATATAATGGTCCACGGAATGGTCAAATTGTTTTAAATACCATAGCTGCTTTAGTGTTGTTACTCTCACTGCACCACCTTCTTTTTTCAGTTGCTCCCCTTAGGTGTTGCCACTGCAGATCATCTTTTTCCATATTACTCTCACTGCACCACTTGGAGTATTTATATCACTGTATCTGAGTGTGGAATCACAGCTGTATAGCAGCTGATCGAAAAGAGAATTATCAGTATACAGCATCAAGCACATGCTGCCTCAGCCATGCTGTCTGTTAAACTGCTCACATACGGCAAACGCTTCAGAGCCTTTCCTGTACGGACCTCGCAGTTCAGAAACAGTTTCATCCCAAGAACTATAAACACACTCAATCAGTCCAAGCGCTCCTTGTAGAACTGTTTGGACTTTATAAGTACAATCACCTCACTGTAAACTTGCGATACAGTTATAATATTGCACAGCCTGAGCAACTTTATAAAGCTCGTATTTACATATGATGACAATATCATTTTTAAGATGAAATGCAGAAAAATATGTTTATACAGATAAAACTTTAACTTCATTTTAATAATTAAACGTGAGGACACATTGTCGCAGTGCTAGCGAGAAGCTGGCTGTCAGTTTACGGATTGTTCCTGCCTCGAGCTGGCATGACACTGGATGGATAGAATAATTAAACATGTACTATGAAGATATTTCAATGTTCCTTAAAAGTTTTGAAAAATCGGCGTTCTAAGCTTAGATGGCTTAACGTCTATTACAGAGCTGATTGTGTGGCGACTGGGTATTTGAAGAAAGAAAAGGACAGGAATTGGGGTTTAGTACGTTTGAAAGAGCCAGTACTGCTGCAGTAAAGTATTTAATCAAAGGATGTGCACAGCAAGCATTTTGTATGAGACATAAACAATCACTGCACCACCGTGTTCCCATGTTTAATAACATGCTTTAACTCCTGTCGTCACGAAAATATCAAGTATACATCTCAGTATTTTAATTATTCAGAGAGATGTAATATCACAAATGTAATGGGTTCTGTGTCCTGTTGGAGGAAAACCAAAGCCTTTTTTAGAAGCACGTAGTGATTCACACACACAGAGCACATAGATCAAATACAAAACAAAGCATTTAATGTGCTACTTTAGTCACGATGGGATTTGAGAAACTAGTAAATTAAAAGATTTTAAGATGAAGTTTATGATGTTCTACTTTAATGACAAAATTAAACTACATGATTAAAGTGGAAATTTCGAGATTAAAGTTGTTCCCCCCCATGTGTGCCTAATTTCTTTTTCTCTGTACCCTAATAAGCTTCAGTGTTCTCCCCAGAAATTTTTTCTAGCCGGGTGGCAAGGAAAAGTAGCTGGGTGGGGCAGGACGGGGAAATTTGCTGGTGGGGAAAATTAAATGTGCACTATTTTTATTAGTTGTTTATTATTTTCCAAAGCTCAATATGACTTCCTTTTTTAAGGTTTGACACTTGTGCCAGAATATTTTTATTAAATTTAAGAAGTATCCAACTCAGGATCCTGCAACCCTAACAAAAATTTTAAGTAACAATTGTTATGAGATAAACCAAGAGGCACATGTATTGTCGCTGTCGGGAAGAAAAGTGAAAACAATGAAAAAGTATAGGGAACCTAATGAAGAAAAATTTTAAAATATTCTTCAAAGCCAACTTGCGTATGCCGAAGGTGTCTTCAGTTAAATATTTGTTTTTCTTTTCTTCCTAGAGGCCCAGTTGTCTGAAGCTTTCCCATAATCAAAGTCCCCAGGATCTGGGCCCTCCAAGGAGATCACTCATCGTACACTGTCGTAGTGACTGTACTGCAAAGTCATCAGACAGCCATCTAGTGTCACTGGCCATTTTCAGCTTAATCTGGGGAATGTTCAGAATATTTTGAATTTCCGTTAAACCAGCCATCTTAACTGAAGAATTTTGGAAGAAATAGAATAGCTGCCTTAAGATGTTCAGTTTTGTTAAATAAGGTACAGCAGCTGCTGCTTGGGCACTTGCAAGGGCCAATCGGTGGTTTTACACATGATGATCAAGAGTCCAGATGTTTTATCTCTAAGCAGTTTTGCCACACCTTTCTGTTTCCCAATCATAACGGCCGATCCATCTGACCCTAGTCCAACCAGTTTAGCAGTTTTCAAGCCTAGAGTGTCCATAGTCTCACTCTGTGTGTTAGTCTCCGCTTTGCCATCAATCATATTACGGGTTGATACAAAACTAACTCTGACCTCTTTAGTGACCTGGCAAACCTATTTAATGTAAATAATTGTTTTATATCTGAGATGTGTGGTTTCATCGCACAGAATACTGAAAAACATTTCAGCGTGTATATTTATTTTTCAGTATGTTAAATTTTATTTCTGATGCTAAGGTATCCAGCAGTTCTTGCATTATTTTTTCAGAGGTGTAATGTGCATTGAGATGTTGTAAAAAGGAAGAACCTATTTCTTTAGTGTTCCAACAGCTTTTCAAACAACGTATATGGCAACTCCTTTTTTGTAACACAATGCATGGATCTTAAAGCTCCCACAAAGGCATCTCTCTAAGTTATTTAACACAGATACAGATCTTTATTTTGACCGATTCCAGTTTGCTGAATTACACACTTTCCTAAAAGGTCAGCAGAAGACTCCATGTGTGTTTTACTTTTTTCATGGTCCACCAAGCTTTCTTTTCGAATTCTTATGTATGGCACGTTTACCCAAAGTAACCCCTCCTTGTGGGGTGTGTGTTTGAGTATTTCATGCACAATGAGCACCATGTAACATTTTCTTTGACTATTAGCCAATCAAAATCTTTAAGCCATTGTTTTTTAAAGCCGGTTAAGCAGTGCTTAGATTTATCAATTGGCAGAGTGTGTGCTGAAGAGACCCCTGATGGACCAGCCTCTGCAATGCCTTTGTCTGAAATTGCCACATGAGGAGTTGACGCCACACCTTCATTAGTTTGTGACGTCTCTTTCCTGAAATAACTGAGCAGTGTTGTTTTCTAAACACTTCTTTTGCTCATGTTGGTAAAACGTTTGAAAAAAATATAAAGTACCTGTGAATAAGACTTGAGTGGGAAAGGGAGAGCCTGTTGGATATTCAATTCACACTTGCACTACGTCAGGTACGCATTCTCAACATTTCCACTTTAATCTCGACATAAGTGTAGAGAATAAAGTCGACATTTCCACTTTATTCTTGACATTTCCACTTTATTCTCGCCGTTTATCTCAAGATTAAATTCGAAATGTTGACTTTATTCTTGTAGTTTGTCATTAAAGTAGAACATCGTAAACTAAACTTCATCTTAAAATGAATGTTTAATTTACTAGATTTTCTCTAACCCATGTCATAAGTTATGTAGCAACATGTCGACTTTATTCTCATCATAAGCGTCAAGATTATAGTGGAAATGTCGAGAATAAAGTCAACATCTCGACTTTATCCTCGACATATAGTTTTTTTTCTTCACTTTGTATTTTTTTTTTCTTCGCCGTGGCCCTAATACGGTTATGTACAAAACCCTCTGCAATTCAGTGACAAAACTTTTGCTCAGGACACAGTTTGTGCTGTAAGGGTTTCTGCACACTTTTTGCAATATGGACGCAGGTCCAAATATGAGCAAATATAAGAACGGCAGATGAGGTCACTTTAAACAGGAACCACAGTGAGTACTACAAGGATTTTTGCACACAGAACACACCTAATGCTTAAACAACTGTATGTGTATATATTGGTTTGCTATGCACTGTAGAAGAAGAGAGCTGATGTACGCTCAGCCGCACTATACAGACTGCGCTGACGATGAGAAGAGAGATATCACTTCCTGACGCCTTTTTTCTGATATCTGGCAGGCTGGTTTCACTAGACTTTTATTTTATCAGACCTCCTCTTGCCCTCCCACCTCCACATCCTCTTTGCTTGTGAACTGCCGCTCCGCTCCCTCTATTAGCATGTACAGCCCCCTCTCGTCCGCCCACCTCTCCATACTTCTTGCAACTGTATTAAGCTGCTACACCCTCGCTATTACCATGTACAGCCCGCTCTTAAAACTCCACCTCCTCCTACTCTTTGCTTGTGAACTCTGCTCCGCCTCGACACCCACTATTAGCTTTAGCAGTATTTGCCCGCCCGCTCGTCCCTTGCCATCTCTGCAGATCATTAGATCTGCCTGTGCCTGCAGATCTGTGGCTGTCATCTCAGAATGTCATGTGAGATGACAGCCGGGCGCTCAACTTAATTAGCTGGGCAGAGCGCCCGCTAAAAGATGCGAGGGAGAACACTGAGCTTTCATATGACACTCGGATGGTGGACTACGGCTCGCCTTTTCACTGCGACTTTGGTATCTGACAACTTTTTTTTTTTGTTTTGGGCACTGTGCGACTTTGTGAACTTGAGCTTTTGAGGTTCTCCGACACTGTGTGACTCGATCAACTTCCTTTTGTTGTTTATCCCACTGTTTAAACTAACAAATAGTATGGTTTTCTTTTCCTCTACTTGGTATTTGCTGAAATTCTTGTATTTTCCTTTGTGCTTTTGCTGTTGCCTTTTCATAGAACGCTGAGCTTAACGGCTATTTATATTGATTTGCATATTCAAAGAGGAGTTGAGGTGGCACTGCAGCAGCGTGCACGTGCGTTATGTTCACGCTCACCAGGATTTATGGAGCGGAATAACGTGGAAGTTGGCGTTCACACAGAGTTATGCATCTGGATTTTTTTTGTGCATAAGCACATTTCCGCTTTTGTGTGCATGACATATTATAATGCAAATTCTACGCATGGCGTTATGCTTGAGGCCCCTTGGTGATTATGAGTGATTTTAGTTTTAAAGGGAATACTGGAAAATGCCCTTTTAAAGAGAGAGTGGCATTCATGAGACAGATTATCTGAAGCTAGCCAAGGAGATGTGTGACCAGATCTCGTCTTTCCTATCAGCCCATGGCAGGGTAAGAGAACAAGACAAGATAGAGATGATAGTATACTCAAGTATGAAATTTGTTTGGAAACTACTTTATAACAAACATGCAAATGAAGGATGAATGCTGTTTGGTGCAGCTGTTTGTCTGCATGTCCACTGGCCCATTTTCTGTGGCTGTGACATCACAAAATGATGAACCTACGTTGGGTTTCCAAAGAAAGCTGCCACGGTTTACTTGGATAATTGATTTCTGAATATGGCTGGTTTACAAAGCCACGCTGTTTATACTGGATGAATGTATTGCATGATATGTTTTGTCTGTTTCAACAACTATTTATTTGTATTGTATGGTTTTTATAAGTGCTGTATTTTAATTGTTGTATAGCATGCTGGTATCTTAAATGGTATTGCTTGTAAAAAGAATTGACTTTAATACATATTTTTTACCAAAATGCTGATAGCTTTGTCTCTTTTTTCTGTGTTCTTAGTTTGTGGTTCACAACCAGCAAAGCAACTGCAAACTCTGTTAAGGGCGACGAAAATCCGAAGGTTGAGAAATCAAAACAAAGGTCAACATTCCTAGCAGTGCTGACTCCCTTTATCTTACATACTTGTTACAAAGGGCTTTTCTGGCTTTAGAATAGATGTCTTTGATATGCATTGCATACTCCTTTATTTTCAGTTTAGTCAATCGGTTCCTGCACAAGAGAGCATAAGATTTAAAACAAAACTTTGCCTCTGTTTGGAGCTGCAGGGCTCCCCTGTTGTGGCTCTTTAAATCTTTGCTGTGTCATGGTGGTATTCCTGCTTTGGCTGCAAGTTTTCTTTCTAGTTTTGCTGGCTCAGTCGCACCTCTCCTGAGATGTGAATATCTGCATGCTTCTCTTTGAATTGGTGGTTGTTGATTTTTCTTTTGTGGATTCCTCTCCATTTTAACTATTTGAGCAGATCTGCCTTTCATGGTCTTCTGTGCTTTGATCTGCAGCCTGCTGTGATCATAAGCATGAAAAGCTGCAATCTAAGGTGTTATCACAGTCGCATGTCTGCAATGAAAGATGACAAATTACGTCTTAGTTTTGGTAAAACTGAGAGTCAAAAACTAGATGTAAAATTACCATAAAGAATCTGTGACCTTAACTCTGTTTTGGAAAGATTAACAGGTGGGACGGGGTCCTCATTAGTGTAGTTGTTTGGTGTAAAGCCATTTGTAAAATGGTCTTCTGTTACTTGAATATCATGAAGTACTTTTATATGTCAGGCTAGAATGAGATTGAAACAAATCCAAAAATGTGGATTTTTTTCATTGATCAGAGGAAGAATTACATGGAGAATAAGGATGGCAGCAACTGAAAGGCAAACACACTCAAAATGGAAAAACCACTTCACTTCAGCACTGAGTCTGAAACTACCAAGTTATAAATTTGGGGAGAAAAAACTAATATTTGGTGCTAACCGTAAGCACCAATGGACTAAAATGCTCTTCTGTCGTGTGCAAAACTTTGATTTCCACTTGTATTGATTAAACGTATTTAGAAAGCAGTGAGTGGAATAATGGAAGCCGATCAGTGTGTTTTGGTCATTTTATTCTCTGCTTCCAACACATTTAGAAATGTCCTTCCTGATGTTAGTTTGGCTATAGACTTGAGTTATGGAAATCTTGCACCTTCAACTTTTGAAGCTCATTTAATTGATGTTGGTTTTAAATTTAGCCAACTTCGTTTCTGGAGTGACATGCAGTCACAAAGCTGGAAATGATAAAATAAGCAATTACCAAGAGAAGAGAGCATGTTTACTTTCTCAAAGATTATGACAGTAGTTAATAGCAAAGTTAATTTAAAGAAAAGAATTGAAAGATGGGGATTGAAGAAATTCAGGACGTTTGGAATGCCTGAGGGTCATTTAATCAGCATATAAAGAAATAGGGTATGTAGATCTGCATGCTGAAATTGGGTTCATATGATTGAAAGCCTGGGCTAATGGCCTGAGTTAGGGAGCACAACAGCCAAATGAGAACCATTCTATGTTTGAAAAAGAGTGACAACGTGGCGCTGTGTGTGAACATGGCAGAGAAATGTGGAATGAAATGACCGTGTAAATCATGCCAGAAGAAAGTTGAACAATAACTTAACAAAACGGTCTTTAAATTGATAAAATGCATGGAGTATTTTATGGTTGACATTGCACAATTTACAGTAAATGCACAAGAATAGCATTCAGTGTAACAAGATTATAAAGTGCAATATGGAAATCCATTTCAATAAGCAATTCAATAACCTTCATTTCAATAAGTCATAGCAGTGTAAATGCTGGGGAGACCAGAAATATGGCGGAGAGAATTGACAGACGTTTTGTAACCTGTACAGTAGTATCAAAAGTGGTGCAGAAGAATCCATTACCAAATCCAAAGTGAAAACTGAAGAGATGTAAAACTGATTTACAGATGAAGAGAGACGCGACTGTGGAGAGGGGGGCCATTAATGCCAATAGAACTTCATGGATAAGTCTACAATATGGCATCTGGGGTTTGGAAAGATCTTGTCCAATTCCTATGCAAGTGATTTCTAAGTATTCTCATGGCTGTGTTTGCTTTTAGACCTATTTTTCTTTAAATGTTTTGGTGCAGGGAACCTCCTGGCTGACAGTGGTGGAAACAAGATTAAAAAAAAAAAAGAAGCATTTGAGATGGGTCCAGCCATTTTAATTAACAGCAAAACGGTCGCTAACTGTTGCTGTTTGGTAACTTTGGGTAGCATCCCAGCAGAGGTCATTTTTAAATGAGGTTTTTCAGTAGGAATGTCGCCACTACAGTGTGGGTTGTTTGTCCTCTTTGCATTTTTACACATTGGGCTGGTTTGAAGTTTTAGGTATAACTAGAGGTAAGGATTCAGACTTCAAACCAATTCTTCATCTCTAAACCATTGATGATGAGGAAGTAGAAGTGATTTGTGATGTCTTGAAGACTTGGCATTGGGTGTGGAGGGTGTAAAAATGAAAGCTCCATACAGTTAAGAGGCTTCTCTTAGGTGTGCTTCATCTAGATGCTTCAGAAAGTTTAAATCTCCAACAGATTACCAATTATTGGTATTTTATATAATTAACATGCATATATTCAAAGGTATTTAAATGCATGTTAAAAAAAGTGCTTCCATATGGAGTACATACTGCATGACAGGTGAACATTTGCAGGTAAGGATTTCACTGCAGTTTGCACATGTAATGATGATGCTGCATACAACTAGCAAGGAAAGCGTTCAAGTGGTGATTTTCAAATAATTGTATTCTTTCTTCAGGACAGAGCAGCAATGTTTAACAAGTGTATAGTACACATTTGTGTCCTCTGTACTGCTGAATGTTGCCTGCTCCCCATCTGCTGCACTTGTCAGCTTGAGCAGCACATGTAAAAATGCAGCACTTACTGTAGGTGAATATGGCATAACAAACGTCTGCACAGAGCATCTTGGGATGCAGACTTTCTAAACCCATCCACAACCAGCAGGTATCATTTGGAATTTGGCTCAGTGTGGATTCCGTGTTTTTTTATATAAACATTTTATTGAATTTATTAAAGTCCAACAACATTCAATACAAGCTAGTCAAATTTTACATGACTATATTCAAGTCAAGTTAACTCAGACTGGAAAATTTTGAACTGGTCATCAGATGTTGACACTGAAAGTGAAATTGGTACATGATATATCCGTGTACCACCAAGCTACTGTTAAGCCAGTGAAGCAACAAAATTCAATTGAGTGCAAAGACATTTGCCCCTGAGCACTGCCAGCATGTTTGGTAGAGAAATGTGGACATCACTAAGCCTGCTGTTGTTAATAGCCCAAAATGACACAAGGGGCTCATCAATTGTGTGGATCAGACACTGATATTCTAGCTGTTCTTACTCAAGCAACTGAATAATTATAAGAAACGTCTGCAAAGAAACGCACATCTACTGTTCCAGTTATGAGCTCTGGCCATGTGTTAGTCAGAGTGTCAGAACATGTCACACAAGGGACATGTGCTGAATCTGCTTCAGGACAGCAGTGGCAATTGACAGACCTTTCCTACTGTATCGATGTTGATATTGTGGGATGCATTTCTAGTACACTGTTTGTTCTTCAAAAAAAAAAAGTGTTTTACTTGTTTTTCTGGGGTGGTTATGCTAAGGAGGCTACATCTTCTTTTGTACAAGCTATTGATAGAATGGTTTAGTGAGGTCCTCAGATTGCCCTACTGGAGTGCTGATAAGACAGTTGAACATGACTAAAGAGGAAGTGAAAGTAGTAGTAAAGATTCTGTAGGGGAACCTGTGAAAGGAAGGGTTCAAGAGCAGAGGGCTGGTCTCCCCCTGTCGATCTTGGACTGCCTTCCATCTTTGGGACATGAGAGTTGTTTTAGATAGGTCCTGAGCTGGTGCCCACGTAAGCTGGAGTGGCTCTCTTCCTCCAATTTCAGCCTTTTATGGGGGGTCCAGGTAGTGATGTTCAGTTTAATGACTTTATCCTTATGTGGCTTCTGCTGTGCTAGCAAGTCTCCATATTGTGATAATAATCCATGGTTTCTCAGTGTGTTGTGCTCTTTTTTAGATAAATGTATTACATTTTAACAGCAGTAAAGCAGGTTTGTAAAGAGAGTGTTTTGCCAAGTGCTACTAAGTACAAACATGTTGTGATGAGCTTATTTGATTTTCAGTGCATGAAATAGTGTGTTTGTGGCAACGGGTAGCTAAAGTGTATAGTGAATAAGGTCTGCCAGAACCTAACCTCATTTTTCCTATATGGTCAATGCTTCATTATCTGCATTTTCCATTTCCACTGGGGTTTTCAGGAACGTAACCCCACGGGTAGCAATAATTGATGGGATGTAAAGATTTATTATTTTGTATTCTGGCCTTGTGCAGTTCCCAGACATGGCGTGAGCAGCATAAATGGATTAACTTTTTGTGGGTAATGTTACCTTGATTTCTTCCGAGTAACGCTCTTACACCCTACATTTTGCATAACAGACACTGGAGGATCCTTTCCTTTTGATTGTATTGATTTTAGGCATGCAGAGAGCTCAATGTGTACCCCCTGACGTTTAGAGGCCATTCTTCAGCAGAAAGGAAACATAGAGCTGAACCATAATGAAGCTGTGTAGAATGCCTTGCATTTGAAAACGTGAAAGCTTCTCGTTTTCACTGGACAGAAGGCAATAGTTAGCTCCTCAGAGCACAATATGAGCTATGAAATCTGTCAGGTGTGCATGGCAATGTTGAGAGTACAGTATGTGGATTGTATATGTTTAGAATTTTTTGTTCACTTTTAGATCATTAAACCCTAATTCTTGTTGTTTTCTGATCCAAGGGTGAAGGCCCTACCACTTTTTTTGTCTCTTGGCTCACTGTAGCTAGTTTCTGGTTATGCTGCTTTATTAAAGCAGGAGTAGAGTTTGTGATCATTGAAGTGGGAAGCAGACAGGGATGTTGTTCAGGTCATAAAAAAAATATATTTCTCAGTGCCTTAAAATGTTGGTTGAGATAGGAGTTATCTGCTGTTGCTTTGATATCGTTTTGGTATCTGTGCTGAGGTGTGAAAGATGGTATCAATACTAGAGTCTAAATTTCAATATTGATCTAACACTAGAGTGCACACTTCACTGGTCATTTCTTCTTTTGAAATCGACCTCCTTGCCCCTCGGTACATCGGCTAAAAGGAGTGTTCCACCTTCAAGCAGTAGCAAAGGGATGAGAGAAAAATGATATGCTGGCCTTGTCCACCACTAGATGGTGCAGAGACACGATGGGATGGCATAGAAGCCGGTAAACAGGACAATCACAACTAGTATAAAGATGCAAACCAAGAGTAAAAGGCTGCAGTGCCTGCAAGTTGACATCAAGTCTACCAGCTGTTAAGCTTGAACTGAGCCAAGTGATAGAAGCTGTCTAGCAGTGAGGAGCATAGCATGGACAGGAGTTTGACCGGCAAGACTGCATGTAGGCAAGAGCAACATCTTAAGAGTTAAACTGGTAATGTTGTGTTCTTTAGTAAAGGTAAGATGAATGTGTTATGATATTGGAAGTAATTAAATGATAGTGTCCATCTGAGATGCTATGTGTTGAATGTCTCATTAACATCTATGGCTTTTAAAGAGACCCCACCATATACTATATGTATACATTTTCAGACACAACTTGATTTTTCCATTAACATAGGTGACCATTGTGCAAAAGGATATTGTTAGTTTATGTACTAGTTTGGAGGCACTGAATAGCCGTGTTGTATATAAAGTTGAAGAAACAAAGTAAAGCAGTAACAAAAAAAGATTAAGATGTTTGTTCAGAAACACCCGATTATCCTCATTGGATATATTGCTGCGTTAGACTCGATCTGACAATACTTGTGACACCGTCTAGCATTGTGCCAACAAGTTGTGAAGCAGCCTGAATCACTGAGGTGTGATCTCTAGGGGTGACAGTATGGTGGCACTGGACGATAAGCACGCTTCTTACAATAAACTCCCTGCTTTACACCTGTGCCATTACCAGAATGGTACTGTAATTAAAAAAAAGCCTTGGAAGAACATGACGGTAATGGCATTCTGGTATTAACCCTGTTCTGAAACAGCACTGTTGGTATCACACATACTGAGAAGTGATAAGGGTGTGAGTATTTATTATTAAAGATCATCCCTTGAAAGTACCGGGGAGGATAGATTTATTAAGCATCTTAATGTGCAGATGTATTCGCTGCCTTATGGCCTTTTAGTACTTCTGCAGTGTATCTTGAACAAGGATGTTTGTTACAATGTACTGCTCATTGCCAGTTTTGTAATTTTGTTTTCAATTTTATTTTTGAGTCATTCTTTACTAAACTTAGAGCTAACATTTTGAAGCACATTTTACTGACAGTGTTATCACAAGCATTGACACAGTGTGTATGAGTTTGTAATGATGCCTGTAAATTTTTAGTCCTACAATTTTGTTCATTGTCTGACAGATTATATAATTATTTATGCTAACACAAAATGGTAAACTATGCACCAAGCAGATATTGCCAGTGCTTATGACAGCAGTTACTGTGCCAGACAATTGTCTTTTTTACATGGAGGCAGTGGTCTGATAAGAAAATAGGATACTCATTTCCTCCAACACTAATGCTGTAAGATGGTAGCTGACTATATGTGAGGCGTAACTTCTTTTGGAACAAGTAATCTCCTTCCTGCGAAAATGATCTTGTGAAGAAGCGCACCCTAAACCAATGCATCATTTAGCTTGTAAAATAAGATGACAACTTCTGCAGTCCACTAGTGCTGCGGGTCAGTGACTGAAAACCGCTGTGGTTTATGGAGCTATTTAACTTTGCTACAGGGTTTGTACCTACCGCAACAACAGGGGGCAGATCCTGCAAAGATGCCAAAGGACAACACCAAGAACGTCTTTCCAAAAGGTCATGACATAAAACTGCTGGTGTGGTTGCAAGGCTTGGAAATCTTCCTCCAAGCTACTTGTTTCTGTTTCTTACCTGGCTAAGTGAGTACATGCCAGTAGTGCCCACCTACACTTGTAAATTCCTTGAACATTTGAGGATACTGGAATTATCTTGTCTCATTGCTACAGTTGGCTTTCTCATAAGCCTTGTGCTTGAATTATCACACAATTTATCATTGACCAGTAATGTGGTGTTTGTCAGGAGGGGGATCCTGTGGGATACAGTATACATTTTGTGGGCACACAAGCTTTTTTTGTTCTCATAGGGAAATGGGCAGTGAGACTTAGTCACAGGACAAACACAAGGTCTACGACATTAAATAAAACTTCACCTAAATCGTTTTCCTTTGAATATAAACAAATATTACATTAAAACTATTGTCCTGTTTATGCATTATAAATGAAATCATAATGTTGTCACAAAATCACAAGATGCTCAAAGCAATTCCAAACAATGGAGTCTTGGAGATGGGTAAAGGACATTCCAAACAGACCAGGATAGAACAGAGATGGAGTTGGACATTTTGACCTGTTTCTGTTGAGTTTCTTTCTATCTGAATCCAACTAAAGTCTTTGAGCTCTGATACTTAGCAAAGTTGTAATACAGTGGGCAGATGTGGGCGAGTTTAGTCTGAGTGCCAGTGGCGCAGGGTTCTTGTTTGTTAAGTATGTAATTTAAATAGGTGATCATGTATTGCACTGCACTTTTCATTTTGTCATCAAAAGTATTGAGGGCACCTAATCAGACTTTGAGTAGCATTGTGGACCTGATAAATATTGACACACTGGAGTATTGCAGTATTATGTTTTGTGATACTGTATCAATCTCCAAAATGTATCAATTTTTTATTGTGGGTTTACATGCAAGGATTGATGGCACACAGTGGTTCATTTTATGCTGCGTTTAAACCCCTGAACGCTAGATAGTAGTGTTGTAATCTGTCTTCAGCTAATATAACACCGTAAACTTCGACAGGTAGTAGCATAAGAGCACACCCGTTAGCTAATGTTAGCATTAACAAACCTGACTAGTAATGTTGCCACCGATGGTTGAATCCAGAAGAGTTTCACCGGCTCCTGCAGTGTGCCGAGTGGAATACAATACAATACAGTTTATTTTTGTATAGCCCAAAATCACACAGGAAGTGCCGCAATGGGCTTTAACAGGCCCTGCCTTTTGACAGCCCCCCAGCCTTGACTCTCTGAGAAGACAAGGAAAAACTCCCAATAAAACCTTGTAGGGAAAAATGGAAGAAACCTCGGGAAAGGCAGTTCAAAGAGGGACACCTTTCCAGGTAGGTTGGGCGTGCAGTGGGTGTCAAAAGTAGGGGTCAATACAATATACACAGAACAGAACAATTCCTTAATACAGCATAATAATAAAAATTTTAGAAGTACGGTTTAACAGTAGATGATATGACATAATTAGGTTTGGATATCTTTAGAGTCCTGGAGACCTCATCCATCAGCTGCCTCCCCATTTGGCCATGCCACGGCTGAAACGTTGCTCCGATGAAAGGACCCTCTTTCCCATGATTCCTGTGATCCTCCATCAGGGATGACTTTACCATAGGCAGGCAAACAACTTGGCAGGTGGGCGTGGCACCAATGGCCACATTTGGGTACCGAGAAAAGAAACAGAATAGGTGAGGGTTAGTATTCAAATATAATTATCATGTTACTTATGTTATAGTGCTAATGACTAACAACAGAGATGCAGTATGTACAGTTAATCAGCAGCTCTAGTCAGGATATGCTAAACTGAAGTAGTGAGTCTTCAGCCGGGATTTAAAGGCTGAGACTGAAGGGCATCTCTTATGGAAGCAGGAAGACCATTCCACAGTTTAGGGGCCCTGTAACTAAAAGCTCGACCTCCCACTGTTATTTTATTAATCCTTGGAATCCTAAGCAGACCGGATCTTGAGATCTTAATGTGCTCAGGTTTGTAAGTCATGATAAGTTCAGACAAGTAAGCGGACCTTGGCCGTTTAATGCTTTATATGTTAAAAGGAGGATTTTGAAATCTGCCCTAAACTTAACTGGGAGCCAGTGTAAAGATTTAAGAACTGGGGTTATGTGTTCATATTTTCTTGTTCTTGTAATAATTCTTGCAGCGCATTTTGGATTAACTGGAGGCTGTATAGAGAACAGTTTGAACAGCCAGTGAACACCGCATTGCAGTAGTCAATCCTACTAGAGATAAATGCATGAATTAATTTCTCACAATCCTGTTTATTTAGAAAGCGCCTTAATTTCCTAACATTTTTAAGATGGAAAAACATGTTTTGGACGACTTTGTAATATGTGCTTTAAATGACATGCTAGAGTCAAAGATAACTCCTAGATTGCGGGCTGATTCAGTAAAATTAATTGGGATTCCAACTGAGTTAAATGACGACAAAATATTGCTGTGATCAGCGTCATTCCCTCCAACAATTAACATCTCTGTTTTATCTGTATTTAAAGACAAGTAGTTCTCATTCATCCATTCCTTTAATTCACTAACACAACTAATTAAAGACAACATCGGAGAAACTTCATTTGATTTAAATGAAAGGTATAACTGGGTGTCATCTGCATACGAGTGAAAATTAACATTATGTTTCCTAATGAGAGATCCCAGTGGAAGCATGTAAAGTGAAAACAGTAAAGGTCCCAGTACTGAGCCCTGCGGACACCATATTGAACTTCTGTGTATAATGATGGAGTACTGTCTGCACATTTCTGTACATACTGGAATCGATTTGATAAATAAGAACTGAACCAAGCGAGCACGGGCCTGTAAGCCCAACATCGTTTCTAGCCTGTGCAGTAAAATAGAATGGTCAATGGTGTCAAATGCTGCACTTAAGTCCAACAACATAATTACAGTGGAATTTCCTTCATCAGAGGATATCAGAATGTCATTTACAACCCGTGTTAGTGCCGTTTCTGTACTATGACCAGTGCGAAAGCCAGACTGGAATTTCTCAAATAAATTGTAATGCGTAAGGTGTGACTGAAGCTGACTGGCGACTACTTTTCTAGTATTTTAGAGAGAAATGGTAAATTTGAAATAGGCCTATAGTTATTTAGTATGTGTGGGTCTAGGTCTGACTTTTTAAGTAAAGGTTTAATGACTGACACTTTTAGTGCATCAGGTACGTGCCATGCAGTAATGAACTATTGATAATGGTTAGAATAGGCTGCAAGAACATCCATTGCACTTTTACTAGTTTTGTTGGCACTGGATCTAGGGAACAAGTAGTGGGCTTCATTTTAGTAATTAAAGTTAAGACTTCCTGGTGAGTTACAGGATTAAAATTACTAAAGTGCTGAATGCAATGTGGCAGGGTCTGCTAAGCTAGTATTTGGTTTGTACTGTGATGCTGAGATCTGGGATCTTATATTTTTAATTTTCTCATTGAAGAAGTTCATAAAGTCTGTACTGCTAATATCTGTTGGTATTTTGCACTGTTGATCTGAATTCCCATTTGTTAATTTAGCCACTGCTCTAAAAGTACCCTAGGATTTTTATTATTGCTATCTATTAATGTAGAATAGTATTCTGAGCGAGCTTTAAAGAGGGCTTTTTTATATTTATTAACACTCTCTGTCCATGCAATTTGAAAGACATGTAGCTTTGTTGTTCTCCATCTGCGCTCCAGTTTTGACACTCTAATTTAAGAGCTCGAGTATTTTCATTAAACCAGGGAGAGTTTCTATGTGCTTTGATCACTTTTGTTTTAGGGGAGCCACTGTGTCCAGAGCATCTCTCAAGGTCACATTATAATGTGATATTAGCTGATCTAAATTGTTTTCCACGTTTACATTTGATGTTAACTGATCTAAATGGTTTTCCACAATTACACTCGACTTACTCAAGGTATCTATAAATTTTGAAGCAGAATTACAATCTAGATGTCGCACTGTCTTTGTTTTAATCTGCGAGTGCTGGCATGGGCAGAACTAAATCAAATGTAATTAAGAAGTGATCGGAAATAACTACATTTAATGGAGTAATATTTAAATTTTGAATTTCAACTTTGTAAGTTATAATTAAATCTAATGTATGGTTATGATTATGAGTTGGACCTTTGACAATCTGACAAAATCCTACTGAATTTAACAAATAAGTAAAACATTTGCTAAAAGTGTCAGTTTCCACATCAATGTGTACATTAAAATCCCCATCAGAACTACGTGATCATAATTTATAGCCAAATCAGACAGAAGGTTGCTAAATTCAGTCATGAACAATGAATATGGCCCTGGTGGTCTGTAGACTAGCACTATAATTGTGTTGGAATCTGTTTTAATATTTAAAATGAATGCCTCAAAGGATGTAAAGTTGCCTAAATTTTTAGGAGTGATTTGCATTTTGTTACAATGAATTATTCCAAGGCCTCCTCCTCGACCAGAATCTCTAGACTTATGAAGGAACGAGTATCCATCTGGTGACGCCTCAGCTAGGGAACAGTGTCACATTTACTAAGCCAGGTTTCAGTAAGAAGACACCGATCAGATTTTGTACTTAATATATATCATTTACCAAAACAGCTTTAGTGCCAAGAGAGCGAATGTTCAATAAGCAGCGTTTAAAACTGCAGGCTTCTTTCTGAACTGCTGATATATTTTTTGTTTTAATTTGAATTAAATTTCTATTACAGATGCCCCTGGTGGAGTGTCTGGTTTTATCCCTTGGTCTAATTATACACCTTATTTTTTTTCAATTAATTTATGGTTTGTATCAAGACTAAATTTACTGGATGCCCCACAACAGGGATTATGGGTAACAGCTTCAGGAAAATAACAGGTGGGATAAAGAACAGCCTGTGATTTAAGATCACATGACTGCGGCCTGGATGGTGCTCTAATCAGTCAACCAGGCAGTTTTGCTGCCATATTTTGGGATAATACATAAGATCCCCTCCAGTTAGGATGAAGACCATCTCTTCTGAAAAATCCAGGCCTTTCCCAAAAATCATCCCAATTGTTCACAAATGCTATGCTTTTATTTGCACACCAGGTTTAGAAGTGTTGGCTAATTTTGGCTTCCACAAAGAAGGCACTAAGGAGCTTAACAAGCTGCAAAATGTGTCATGCAAATATCACATTTTCAGGGAACACAATGAATCTGTGAGCACACTTAACTAGACATTGTTCTGATGTACAACTAAAGGAGCAGCAAACATGAAACGAGTAGATCCCTCACAGCTCACTTTGGAGCAGATTCACACACTAAAGTTAGCACCAACATCAATTCGTTCAACCCAAATAACTCTGTCAATACTTCAGTTTCAAACACATTCACCCTCTCTGTGTTGCAGAAAATGAAAGCTGCTATAATATGGTGAATACAATGGAGCTTTGTTATACCATACCCTCCTGACAACACATCACTAATCAGGTTTCTATCCAAGGAGTTTTTGCAAAAAAATATTTAGTGCTTCAAATTTTAGCTGATGGAAATGCTAATTATCGATAAAATGTTGTACATGTCGACATAATATTTTTCCGTTTAACTTTAGCGCATAAATTCCATATCGATACTTCAGATGTCGCAAAACTACATTGGAAACACTTTTTGTCGGAAAAAGGGCTTTAACGCAAATAAATGTGTCACATGATACATTTTCATCACGCAATCAAAGCGAGAATAGCGGAGCGGTACGCATGGTCTGATGAAGAGACTCGTTATTTCGCGTGATGAGCCAATGCAGTAACGGATATGCTGGGTCTCCTGCTACTTACTAAAAGGGGTACCTGAACTCCCTCCACATCAACTGTAGCCTGGGGGTGTCTCTCAGGATGTCTAAATAATACAAAAACCGCAAAGGTAATTTACTGTGCCAGTCAAAATATTTAATAAACCGTGTGTTTCATTATCTAAACATTTTTTTCTTATTATTAAATGGCAGATGTTTTAGCATATATGAGAAATTCTCTCATTAATATTAACTTTAGTTTTTTTTGATTAAACGTCGTTATTTTGTATTAATTCAAATTTCAGCTTTAATTAAAAACCTTAAGGGAAGCAGGTTACAGTACTAATTCAGTTGTTCTCGCACTGAGAAGGGATGTTGAAAGGTAGGCTCACCTGTACAGATCCGATGCTGCATCATGGGCACTACCAGGAGTGCCAATGCAAATGTCTCGTATCATGCACCTGTCATCAACAAGGGCCTGAGAACAATAGATGGCCACCCTTTGTGATTAATGTAATCGTGGTAGCCTTCTTTGGGGAAAGAATAGGCACATGCGTGCCATCCAGCGTACTGTAAATCTGTGGCACAAGATGTACCGAGGAATTGCGGTATGCAATTTCATTGGCCTCTGCTACAGTCGGAAGTCTGATATAACGCCGCATTAATTTTTCTTTAATAGCGGTGCACACAGCATATATACATCGATGGACGGTAGTTTTACTAACCCCGAAAGTTTCTCCAACTATACTCGGCGCAGGTTGCCAGCTTGTAAAGGCGATGGCAATCCGCTTTTGGGTTGGAACCGGTGGTCGGTGACAACCTGTGATGGGCGCAACATCAGGACTGATGAATCCACACAACATCTCAAACGTCGGCCGTGTCATTCTAAAATGTTGCAGCCAGAGATTTTCTGTGAAGTGTCTCTCCACCACCTCCTCCCAGAAGGTCTTATTCCGTCGTCTCTCCCATACCCGTGGGTTTCGTCGCACTGGGGTACTTTCTTTGAGCTCTAGGGCTATCAGACAAGCAACTTTCTTCATTCTGCTGTCGTCTTCGGATATTATGTACAATTCCAATAATTTGTGAAACTGAAATAACAGTAAGCTGGCAAATTTCAAAAAACTGTCTGAATAATCTCTCCATTTCTTTGTTTAGTGGAGGGGGTGTAACGTGGAAAACAAAAGGTAGATAATTTGCGACATACACAAAGTTATGTATTGAAATGGCTCAAGGGCAGATTTTTTTTTACGTTACAACAAAACTTATGCGACAGTTTGTTTCGGGGGGGGATGACGTCATCACGCACACCATTTTATCGATAAAAAGCCAGTTGGATGGAAAGGCTGGAGACAGCAAATTTTGCACATTTGTTTTATGTATATTCTGTTTGTCGATAACAAAACGTCACAAAAAACTGGATGGAAACTTGGCTAGTGACATCGATTTGCCCAAGTTGTAGGAGGAGGATAAAATGAGGGTCATGGAATCTCTCACACTTTGACATGCAACGCTTGGACTTCGGGGCCACTGAGTCATATGTAACCATAAGAGCACATCATATAATGGATTTGTGGAAGCTGGAGTCGTGTGTGCTACAAACAAGAGCGATGCATGAGAGCCACACAGGAGAGAACATTGCAGTGTTAGTAAAGGATGCCATTTGTGAATGGTGATTGGAAGTGTAAGAGACCATGCATTCATTATGAATGTTGCTGCTGGACTTACAGACATTCTACATGTAAAATGTTTTGCATGCTGCCTGAACAGGAGTGCTCAGCAGGATCAGTCATGTTACGACCAAAACACAGGTTAACCACAGACATTGTCACAAGGTGGAACAGCACTTATGACATGATAGAAAGATTTTTAGAAGAACACCCAGCCATTTCTGCAGCCCTCCTTTCAAAAGGTGTCAGAGTGAAAAGGGAATCCTCACACTGAGCGAGGCTGACATTACTTGTGCTGAGGAAGTGATCAAGGCACTCAAGCCAGTGAAGAATACCACTTTGGTAATGTCAGAGGAGGACATGCTCACTCTGTCATGGCACTACTTTTTACCAAGCTTGTCATGAGCACAGAAGAAAGCCTGGATGACTGTCAGATAGTGAAGGACATCAAGGCCCCCGTACCCAAGATCTGGGAAAGATGTATGCCAGTGAGAGGGAGGCACTGCATGGCATCAGCTTTTGATCTGAAGTTTAAAGATCTACTTTCTCTCTGAAGCAGAGATTGAGACCTACTTCAAAATGACTGATGCTGCAGTGGTTTTTATATATATAAAAAAAAAAGCAACATCTTGTAAGTAAATAAATGAATAAATTCGGCTCTTTGTTTTTATTGCATACATTAAAGGTTATGACTTAGTGTATACATCTGAGTAAATAAATACAAATGAAAGGTAATTGATGACAATGGATAATTACTTGCATATGTAGAAGTGTCCAATAGGATGAATATATATATATATATATATATATTTATATATATATATATTTATATATATTTATATATATATATATATATATATATATATATATATATATATATATATATTTATATATATTTATATATATATATTTATATATATTTATATATATATATATTTATATATATATATATTTATATATATATATGAAGTGTTATGATTTTGAATGTTACTAGGTCATATATTTTATTAACTATTTGAGAAATACTGTGGAATACTGCAAACTTTTAAAGCAGGTTTGAAAAGTACAAGCACTTGTATTTGATGTTTTAACTGATATAGGCACATGTTAATTCTTCTGCTCAGATTACACATGAAGTAGTGTTATGATGTTTGAAATTACAGGGACTGAGAAATGCAATTTTGTATTCAGATTTTTGCTTATGGTGCTGTGTTCTTTATACTATGACAGTTTTCCTAAAATTGGATTTAAAAACCTTGCAACATATTGCCTTGTTTACAATATCGCAATATATTGCAGTGTATTGAATTGTAAGCCCTGTGTTATGATACGTATTGTATCACGAGATTCTTGCCAGCCCATCTGGCAGAGAGGACAGTAAAATGGTCTAAGGAGCTTATCCTGAATTGTTGACAAAGTATCAAAAAGAACAAAAGAACAAATCTGCATATTTATCAGTCAGGACCATAATAGAGACTGAATATAAAAAAAAAAAGCTTGGAAACCTTATTGATATTAGGATTGATTGAAATATTAAAGCAGTGCCTCTCGATGTTTGTCAAGTCTGTGATATCCTCCTGCATTATTCTGCTGTCTGTCGAAGGAAGCTCACCAACAGAGTGTGATGAAATTCCAGTGGGTTTCCAGACGGGCAGCACTGTAATTTGTGCTGAAGTGGATGACCTGGTGAGTGTGTGCCAGAGGGCAAAGCTGGAGAAAGAAGTGGAAAAGATCTGTGCTGATGACAGCTTATCTTCAGTAAAACTGAGGCGTTACTTGCTTTTAAATTGTCTCAAAGCACAGTGCATTCTGTGGTGCTGTAGAGTTTATAAAATGTGCAGTATGAAGTGCTACACTTTTTGAATGTGTGCCTGTACATTGTGTATATTTGGAAGTTTTATCACCAATAAAGGCACTATATGCAACAAAACTGTGCCAAAATGGCATTATATTCAATAAATGTTAAAGGTTCGTTTTTAGATTTTTAGCTTAAATGTTGAAGGGTTGATTTTTACCTTGATTTTCACTGGTGTGTTTAGGAAGGTCTGTGTGTGTATGGAAGAAAATGGCCTAAAAGAAACGACCTAGTTTATTTTCCTCTTGGAAAATGGTACATGTCTTTAGTGTATCAATTTCTTGCCAAGGCTGTCCTCACAGAGCTTGTATCCTTAATGTAAGTCATTTCTGTTTTTTGGGTCTTGTTGTTTCAGTGCATGTGTGTTTAAGAAGGTCCCTGCCCGTGTCTGTTTTAACCTGTGATTCTTTCAGAGCTGAATTGAACAGTGACTTTCGGAAGTCTCTTCTCAGTTTCTTATGATGCCAGTTGTGTTGCTGACCTCGGTTTACGTCTGCTTTACATTGTTGCTATTTA
The DNA here is from genome assembly GCF_016835505.1 of Polypterus senegalus. NCBI lineage: Eukaryota > Metazoa > Chordata > Cladistia > Polypteriformes > Polypteridae > Polypterus > Polypterus senegalus. The sequence goes on from NC_053165.1 coordinate 76,053,358, forward strand.
TTGGTTTTGACTCGGACTGCATTGCATAATTGCCTTTCCCAGAACATGTCCTGCAAAATTTTGATATTCATAAGAGCACCTTCTGTGTACTTGTCCCATCATCATCCTCCTCATCCCTGGGGCTAATCCTTGGCCACCCGGAATATTTTTACATTTGCTGTTCTGATCTCCTTCTCTGTAACAAAGTAGTTGAAGTGAAGATTAAACATTTATTTTTGGTACTAGGGGGTTACCCCCAGCATGCTTTGCTTGCTAACCCTCCCGGCCTGCACTACGAGACAACCTCTTCGTGTCTCTTGTGCATGCGTTATGAAGGGGGAGGCTTAACGCACCCCAAGGAGACATGGTCGCCCCTTTTAAACAGTGATACAATGGGAAACAGTTTAAACCTTCTCTTTGCTCATTTAGCTGCTGCAGCTACTGTGTGATCTGCATCTTGCACAGCACTTCGAACATGTAAAAGCCTGTACAGCAGCTGTCCTACTCTTTGTCTTTTATTTCCTACCCCGGGCGTGTTTAAATCTTTCATAGTAGATTTGGCACACTGTCTTTTGTGTTGTGTTTTGGAGGATTCTGGGCCTGCATTTCAATTCCAAGATCGCCGAGTAGTTTGTTTTTACTTTGACACTGCTCTTTTGGTCTTCCTACCTCTTTTATTACTTGGTTTTAACAAACTTCTGCCTTGTGGACATCTTCCTTCCCTTGGCCCAGTGGCCAAGTCCTGACTCCAGATCTGCATGTGTGTTCAGTGTGAGTTGTCCTGAGCTGAGCTGTACATATGTGAGGCGTTATGCACATGGGGTCACTGATGTAAGACATCTGCACCTTGGCTTTAGCCTTTTTGGCTTACTCAGTGGTAGCAAATTAACTTGTGAAATGCGTTCCTTTTTCTTTCTTTGCATGTGGTCTATCACAATTTGTTTGTTTGAACTTACAGCCAAGTTTGTAGTTGTACATCGAAAACAGTAAGGCCCTGAGACCTTTGGTCAAGCTTTGCATAGATATTTGGTGCTGATTTATTTATTCAACCACTGCTCCAATAAAACCCCTTACCACTTTGTATCTCAGGCTACTCCTGCAATAAGGGCGCGACATGGCAGCCCAAGGCATCAGGTGAGCTGCTCTCCTTTAGGCTATGTTTACTTGCATTACGTTTTATAAATAACTAAGTGAGACACTCTGAGAATGTTGTTAGGGCTAAATCTGTATTTATATAACGCATTCCAATAAATTTGTATCATCTTTGCTCTGGTATAACTTTAATTAACAACACCAAGGACTGCTTATTGGACAGTTTGTTTTACTACATGCACTCCTATATGTTAACTGTGTCTTTTGCCTTTGGCTAAAATGGTGTCAAGTGCACAGAAAAATATTTTGCTTTTGTTGCATGTTTTACCAGTGCAGTTTTATGGTCTCTTTAAATCACATATCAAAATATTTGACTTGTAGTCCAGCCTTGTGCTTTATTTGCCATATTGAGAAATCTGATCTTGTCATTACCCTGTTTTGATGTTTCTGCCAGGTATTAAAGATGCCCACTAACCTCACTCATGTCTTCCTATTTTACTGAGGCTGCCAACTGCAGTTACATACACAGAGGATCACCTTATCTTGTAGATTGACTGATGCCTGTCTGGTGTTGGCCATTCTTTCATCATAGATGATCCATTGCAGGCAAGTTGTGTTTGAAGGAGCTGAATTTAATGGTAAATTCTTTTCTGTGTGATGAAGTCCTCAAGACCGGACTGCTTGATCAGCTGTTTTGACAAACCTTGCTGCTAGTTTCATAGTACTTAGAAGTCCGGTCTACCTGACTCAGTATTGTCTCCTTAAATACTGCACTTCTTTGCAGTGATTTACTCTCCCATTTGTTTTGCTTTCTCCTTTAAATGACACTAAAAGGAAAATACAAACAAATGGCAGTATCCTATCCCAGATGAGTAAAATGGTTATCTCCTTGTATTTTTTGAGTATTCCCATAAGTGAAATTGCAATCGCTACCATAATGGGATTATTCTCCTGTCCAGCAGACTGAGCCGGTAAATGGCTGAAATTGTCCCCCTCCCTTTTTCTCTATTTTGGTCACAATAGATAGTCCCCTTTTCTCATTCATATATATTATATAGCAGAAGTGGTTGTCATGGTGACTTGGAGTCCACAGATCTCATTACTGGGGCCTAGCCACATTATTTTCTCTAAGGAATTACCTCTTTTCATTATTTTTTCTCCAAAGGTCAGATGTCTTCTGAGGCGGGGCGAGAGAATCTGCTAAAGGTGAAGTCTATTCATGGCTAGAATTCCTCTGAGGATTTTCTGATAATTTTGCTTAAAAAAGGGGGTGAGAAGAAAAACTTGTATTGAATATTCTTTTCTGCTGCATTTGCTGTTTGAACTGTCAGCATCGTTGAAACCTGCCCTGAACATGAACAAGACATTATGTTGGCCAATCTGACGAAGAACGTCAGACAGAAGATCCGATTTCTTTATTAAAGCAGTTGGTGTAAAGCACTGCACCAACCTTTGGAAGTCTGGACTAACATGAGTGTTGTTAACAGAATTGTGCTTTACTTTTTAATATGTTTTACCATGGCTTGTTGCTTAAGCTTTGCTGCGGTCGGAAGTATTTAAACCTGGAAATACATGATGATGATGATAATAATGATCATCACTCGCAATAAACCAACTGGCTTCATGTCATTAACATGCTGGTGAATATCCTGACATAATGCCAGGGTTGTACCACAATACCGACTCTTTCATTCTGAGACTGTAGAGGACAGTATGGAGGACCTGCAGGTCAGTGAATGGGCCTGGCATCTAAAATGAGGACACCATCCTGATGGCGCACACATCCTGTGCGGCCATGGCTATCATTGACCCACTCTGCCTAGTAGTTGAGTGGTCTGAATGCCTTTCATTTTTGCCATCAGTCTGTTTAAATTTAAGATGTTGGGGAGAACAGGACAAACCTGCATTCGGTGCATTGAGTTGTTACGGAATCGAATCCTCGCTTTCATCTGCGCTTAATGCAGTAATCTCCATCGATACAAAAGGCTCATTGAGAATAACTGAGAATAAATCTTTAACTGTTAAGAAAAGAGAAATGGTACTGCTACCAGTGCCACATCCTATCTTCTCAAGTGGGTATTGCATCAGCAGTAAAAGCCCTCTGGCATTAAGCTCCAATAATTTATATACAGCAATGGATTAGCTGGCTCGCTTTGGTTATCAGAGGGCAAAATGAGAATGAAGGTACAGGACTTTAAATTTGATCATACAGCAGAGGGTTGCAGCAACATTGAGTACAAGATTGGGGTGGCAGCACATTGTAGGGCACATCAAAGCACACCCCGTCACTAAGATGACAGTTCAAAGCAAAAATGCCTTTTGTTTTAAATCAATTCTTAATGGTAAATGAGGATCCCCTTTATGTTGGTACGAGGGGTGCCTCAGAAGTAATAAGTCAGAGAAAGGCAGAGGCCATGATGGACTAAAACTAGCTTGGATAATTGACATCATACTAGCAAGCGGCAGCATAGTGTTCCCATATGGGACATGAGGCCTTCTAATAGAAGACTGGTTTAATCGATTTCAGGAGATCTGGGGTGTGTGAATGCCTAAGGCCTTTAGAGGTGATCTCTTAGGATTCATTCTCGATTTTTCTATTAACTGGATTATAGGGATTGCAGCAGACATATAACTCTGTCAGCCCCTGGCCATGGTCACATTCACAATAGAGTTAGAAGTTGAGTTGAGGCCACCAAAAGTGCAAGACTGACATTGGCACTGGAGCAAGAGCTTTTTAGACCCAGTAGGAAAGTATTGTCAAAGAGGCTTGTGAAGGAGAGGAGCTGTGAGGCTGCTTGGGTTAAATTTCTCATAATTATCTGTGCCTTTTGTGTTACACGAAGATCTTCATTTGTGTTTCAAAATTATTCTTAGTAGGGGTGGCACACTGAGGTATTCCCATGCTTCAAATATAAAAACAAACCCTGGGCCAAGTTTGTGCACAGCACCCTTGGTCGGCCTCATGGCTGCTGTTAATTGGAGCTCTCAAAATAATGCCACAAGATGCACATTTACATGATGAAAGGCTTAGCTGAAATTTGGCAGCTAAAAACGTCCAGTGTCTGAGAGGAGTTTCCTTTGTTTCGTAGGGCTGTAAGATTTGGAATGTGATGGTCCTCAAATTTAACAATCTGCTTTCCTTGGAATCCTAACATGAAACAAAGCAGAGCAATGTGGCAGAAAGCCCAAACATTCCGTTAGATTGGGTTAGGATTTGGGCCTAACGACTGGATCTGTAGTACAGAGCATTCTGGTCCTAGTGGCACAAGCTGTCAGATAAGCTGGTGATCACAAGTGCCACCATACTTGAATATAGTGCTGTGTGGGCTTTTGGCACGGAGTCACATGTGTGGTTTACATGTGGTGATCATCTTCCTTGAATACAAATGTTAAATGCAAAATGTCTGATGGAGCTCTGAGAGGTGGTGAATATAGTTTAGTCCTCTGATGGAAGACAGTAAATGTTAGAAATAGTGTTGAAATGCCAGGCCTACCATCCTTTGTTCTGTCAGAAGCCTTGTGTTGATAAATGAATATCTAACAAACACTTTATAGAAGCACATCTCTTGCACTTTTTTCGTCATCTCTGAGTTAGATTGCGGATAGTCCCCATTTTTGAGGAATGCTTGAATTACGGAAGCCATTGACGGCCTGTAATTCTGGTTCTGTTGAGTGTGCAGTAGCAGTTTTGAAGGGAGGAATCTCTTTATGGAGCTGTCTGAGGAACAAGCTTGACAAAGGCTTGATCTTCATAGCATATGTCAGTACAGGAAAGAACAATTAAACCTAGTCCACTGTGAATGTACACTTTTGACATTGATAGTACAGTGTTTATCAAAGTAAATTAGAAGCCTTCATCTCAAATAACCCTCCTTCTCTTGAAAAGGACATGACACAGACCAACTGGATGACTGGTCTCTGCTCATAGTGCTACTCTTTCCTTGTCATTATGACACGCAACTTTTTCTTTTGCTATTTTATACATCTGACTGGAGTGTGGCCATGCCGAGTTGTAATTTCATTTGACAAAAACTATTTGTGTGACATGTAAGTGGCATCTGTCCAGCATAGATTGTATAGTAGTTTACAGAGTCTGTAATACTGACTATTTGCACTGTTTCATTGCTCATGTCAATTTGTTCTTTATTTAAATGTCATAAACACCTTACTGTGGTAAAATGCGTTGGCGGCAACAGTGCATATCTCAAAGGTTTGTCAAAGTCTTGGCCATTTTAGAAGTGACACAGTCAAGAAGTCATGCTGCATATAAAACATGCCCTTGCCAGCTCCTGATACTGGCACATGCAGAGTTCTTTGTTGACACTGTAGTTTCTAGCTGTGGTTTTTTAGACCTGTGCAGCCTTTAGTGTGATACTTGCACAAAGTCAGCAGCATCAGTTAGCATTTTATTGCGATTTTGCAGTACACATTCTGTCACGTCTTTATGGATACAGTTGTTTCTCTCTTTTTTTTTTTCCTTTCAATCTGGGCCTTGTGATGCGGGCTGGACTGGACCTCCCAGGGACTGCATCCTCAAGTCCACTGCAGATTGGGATTCACTTGGGCTTTGTAGGCCACCTGCTGCTCATTTGTGTTTAGTGAAGACTCTGCTCTTAGTGCAGGATATCACATGTAGTAAAGTCACTTTTCTGTGCCACAGTGGTTCATTTTTAATCATTTGCAATTAGCTGACTAAACAGTTTAGATGCACCACTTCAGAACACAACCTGTGATAACAGAGTTAATTTGTTGAAGGCTCACATTGCAGTATGATTTCCTACTCTGATTGTGCCTCCTGGTGGTAGTTCAAGATTTCAACTTTCACATGATCACCCTTTGTTTTATTCTTGATATACTCCACACTGTAAATCTGAAAGTGAAATAAAATGATGTGACCCTACAGCATCAGCATGATGGTGCAGTCTTTAGGACTGTTCACTTTTGAGCCCTGTCTTGTTTTTCCTATCTAGCCTCCATCTTAGTGGTTACCATGATATCTTACAGATCTTCTGTGGGGTTGACAGCTTTCTTTGCCATCCCAGATATGCCCATGTTAAGTCAGCCCAGTTGAGTGGGTGTTTCTATGGATGTGTCAGGTGCTGAAGTAGCAGGATGTCCATAGTGGACTTAAGGTGTTGTGTGGGATGCTGCTGAGGTCAGCTGTAGTGTAATTTAGTCCCGTATTGGACTTTCTTAAGCTGTAACAGCCGACACTACTGGTGACAATTAGCCTGAAAGCACTAATCCTGCTTTGTCAACTTGGCAGTTTATTCCGTCTTGGCTTAGTTTAGTTACCCTTAATGCCTTGTGCTCCTTTATTCCTTCTGTTTTCTTTTTCTATTTGTATTACCCACTAACTCCTCTCTTCATCCTTGTAACCTTCACTTCCCTGCTCAAATGCTTTTGACTTTCATCTTCCAGCTTCCTGAGTATGAAGCACAGGTCTGTGTTAGCACAGGTCTCTTAGTCCTTTGTGGTCATTGTTAAAATGACCTTAGACTGCTATATTTGGAAAACGTTCAGGCAACAAGTGAAGTCCATCAAGTCTGTCTCATTGCCTTTAATGTCGTTGTTTGTGAAACGCAGACTCTCTCAATATAGCACAAATAGGCTTGAGGTTTGTCAATTCACTCCAAGGGAAAGTGTCACACTAGGCACTTGCTTGATTTTTGAATTCTTTCCCTGCTGTTTCAGCTTTAGGTTCTTGCTGGTTTTATAACAAATCCGGGTACCCCCTGGCCACCTGTTCAGCAGACCTTTGTGAGTGACGTTAATCCTTACAATTTCATGATTTTGAATTGGTCGTTTTGTAGCATTGTCACATTGCCTGCCTCTTTAAGGGGGCTGGTTGTGAGGCTGCAAGTCCCATTTTATTTTCTGTAATATCCTTCAAAGTGCACAATGCCAAGTTAGTTCACATGGAGTACAATTCAAAATCATGGTCAATGAGAGGTTACATGTAAAGGTATATGGAGTAGGTCTGCTGGAAGGAATAGGGATACAAAGAATGGGGCAGAGCAAATAGAAATGCCAGACACACAAGAGAAATGTGGCCAACAGTGCAGTTTGAACCTAAATAAGCACTGGTTGAGTGCATCAAACCTGGTCTGTAGATAATTGAGGGGCCTGGCACTTAATGATTACAGGTGCTTGCTTGGTTGCATTCAGGTAAGATACCACATTCAGAAGAGTGCCTTCTGTAGACTGGAGAGTTTACAGAATGATGCAGCATTGCCAAGCGCCAAAAGACGTAACCTGTTCATTACATTGTCTGTGCTCGGGCAAACCATGTTCAGAAATCATCTTCTGACATTTGTAGTCCTAGTTATGTTAGCTTCTTAATGTCTTCAGATGATGGAGAGGAGGAAAAAAATTCTTACCCTGTGCTCCATCTGTCTTGGCCAACCATCCAGGAAACATCAGCACTGATCTGATGCATGCTGGGTTCGTTGTTGGTGCTGAGACATCAAATCCAAGTCCTATTTGTCACAATCAGAAGGGATCACTTGGTTAGGACTGTATCAAGAGCAGGTGTCACTGCACAATACCAGGAAGAGAACCCATAGAAAAGATACTAAGTATCAATAAAAATGATGGTATAAGTACTAAACAGCAATATGGGCAACCTGGCCACACTAGTAACTAAAGTGACAAACTATAAGGTGCCTGAGGTGGGGGACTGCTTGATTATGGTTGCTGGTGGTAGGGATACTGTCAGGGTCACTTGGGACAATGGTTGCATGAGGGACAACTTTAGGGACATTTCTTGATGTGTATTTACAAATTGGCCTGAAGAATAATAGAAGCCAGGACTGGCTGAACCTTTTGGTGAAAGGCCAAAGGAGGAAGTCACGTGTTCAGTACCAAATTGAGTTTAGTCATGAATGCTTGAAGAAAATGGGAAAATGCAAAATAAAAAAAAAAAATAAAAGCGGATTCCTAAAACCAGTTGTATGCACATTTGTCTGTAGTTAACAGCCGCCTTGAAAATATCCATACGTGAACATGTCTCGAATGCTGCCCTAAAACATTCATATTTAGAAGATGCTTATTAACCTCCTATGTATGCAGTCATGATGCTGCAAAACTTCATTGGCTGGTAGAACTGGCTCCCTCCGTACACGTTAAGACTCCATCACATGCATTCAAGAGTATCCACAACTGAGAACCAAAGATCATGCATGGCATTATAGCTTTTCCATCAGTTTTCTTTAACTCCTGATGTTTGTGTGGGAAGTTGTGCGTGCACGTTTTGAGCCTCTTGTACATACGCAAGCTTTATAAATGAGACTTCAGGCCTGTGAGGGCAGTTAAAGTCTCAGGGAGGCACTTAAAGCATGAAGTCCCTGCAGTAAAAGGGCTGCCTGTGTCCTTGGAATTGCTTCTCCAGCTTCAAGTATGTGATTGTTCTTGATTTCATTTTGTGATATTACTTGTTAAATTGTGAAGAAAAGACCCTTTTTCCATTAGAGAAGGCTTAGTGTGACTGTGGCAGCTGATGTGAGGCTTTCATTTCAGGTGGGGGCAAATGCTTGGCAGTGGCCAGCATCTCTAATATTTGCAGTTGTTCATGTGCTACAGTCTACTGTAGTATGACGTTTGGAGCTCTTTAACCAATGAGTTTTAAGAAATAGAAGTGTAAGGATGAATTTGTGCTGCCCTTAAAGCCAGTCATCAACAGTGTGATAACAGCAGCGGTCTTTTACAAGGACTGGTTAGCAGCTCTGCTAGCATTTTCCCTGGAGATCAAAGTGTGGTAATGAATGACATTATATCAATTTGAGTGGTATAAATAAGAAATGGGCCACTCTCTCCTTTCTGTCGTTTTCGACTTTGCGACTAAATGCTTGATTGAGATATCCAAAGCTGTTGAACCATACAAAAATGCAGTTCTGTCTCCCTGTGTCAAGGCACAGAGTGGCTAAGCCAGCTCATGACATAGTGTACCCCTGATTTCGCTCATTTCATTTTGAATATAGTTAAAGCTTGTGTTTATTAAGGGTCAGCTAAAAGAGCATTTGATACTGATATGTGAGATCCCTGGGGGATTATAGTAATACATTTTTCATGTTGGTATGATAGGATCACATAGGAAGAGCAGAGCCGACTGTTAAACCCAAATTGAAAAGGACGTGGCTGTTTAAGATAACTCCTTATCTGCAGACATGGAAATTGCAGGAAAGGGACCACCAGCGGATGGAATTAAATTGATCCACAGGCTCCCTCAACTGCCTGCTGCTATTTTTGGAGCCTCACTTAACCAATAATGCCACAGGTTGTCAGTTGTCTTCCAACGGCCAAGCCCTGGCCACGTCTGATAAGTGTAAAGCCTCTGCTTCTCTTTCATATTATCAATACCTGGCCTTAGGAGATGGCTTACTTGTCTTTTGTGGGGTGGGGGTGGGGGGGGAGAGAAGGGAGCAAATAAAGGTAGAAAAATGGCCATTAAAACTGAATATGAATGCCTGTGAAGAGTGGCGCTGCACCCTAAAAGTGCTTACCTGGTAGTCAGTTGCCACATTCATCCTAGTTACTTGACTGTAGCACTGCTGTTCAAGGAAAAGCGAGTGGCGAGCTCAAAGTGTGAAGACAAGACATTTGGAGAGTGTCAGCAGCACTAAGTGGACACTTCAGAAAGATCCAGTCAAGGCCTACTGTGCAGTTTTTCAGCCGCCTTCCCTGAATTCACCCCACTCAGACAGCTTGCTTTCTTTGTCCTTGTGGCCAGTGTTGTCAGTGTTCTTGCGTGATAACACGTTTGTTTCAGGAATTCAGTCACCTCTGAGTAGTAGAAACTACAATGGCTATTCACTGATGCACAATTGATTCAGTACCAGAGGACGAGAGCAGGCGAATACACAACAACAATATTTATTTATATAGCACATTTTCATACAAAAAAATGTAGCTCAAAGTGCTTTACAAATTGAAGAATAGAAAAATAGAAGACACAATAAAAAATAAACATACAGTAAGTCAACATTAATTAACTTAGAATAAGTAAGGTCCGAATGCCAGGGTAGACAGAAAAAACAAAAAAAAAAACTCCAGAGGCTGGAGAAAAAAATAAAATCTGTAGGGATTCCCGACCAGGGAAGGAGAGACCGCCCAGTCCCAAAGCAGTTAAGTACAACTTGGTCATGGAAGCTCATTTTAAGTGAATTGTCCCATGCACTTCATTAACAATGTGAAGTATAATGAAACAAAATTTAGATTACCCTGAAAGTTAGTAGAAGGAAAGAATTAAACATTGGATCTGTTTGGAGGTGCAGTGCCTCTCCAGTTGTTACCATTATCATGCTTGACATTCTTTTTATAGGTTGTCAGTTATATGCTGAGCTGAGCACTGCCACAGGCCGATATTAACGGAGCTGCCTTATGTTTTATATACACTTCCATGCACATGCAGTATATTTCTTTTATTTATCAATCCTTGAACCTGCCTAATTTGAAATCCTGTGACACTCCAATCCTATCCTGACAACACAGTGCAAGAGCAGAAATCTGTACTGACCCGGCAGGCCCATTGCAGAGTGTGCACACACACAAACACACACATACACACTTTCATTCCAGGCCAGTTCAGTTCAGTAAGTGTGTGGTGGTGAGGACCTACAGTAATTGGAGGGGGTGAAAAGACCACGTAGAGAGCAAACCGGTCCAGGAACGGGTCCATGTGTCCTGGAGCTGCCTTATCAGCTACTGTGCCAGGCACTTTATTAGCTTTAATGAAAATGTATTTAAGGTGAATGAATTGGTATTCATGTTCATTTGTGTTTTTGTTATTTCATGAAGAATAAACACAAAGTGAACAAATCTGGTCCTAAACTAAGTGGCAGATTACTAGTTCAAGTACTTTTTTGTTACTCACTGATTTATACCAGAGCCCAGCAGAAGCGTTTTACGGTATATTGCATCTTGAGCATCCTCAGTCAGTCAGTTTTTTTTCCTCTCCCAAACTCCCAGTCTTGAGTGGAACAGAGAAATTATTCCACCCAAACAACGCAGGAAACTGCTCCCCCCTTAACAGTCGCCTCCCTGGCTCGTGAACCCCCCCTCCCTTTTTTAAAATGCAGGCTACAAACTATGGTATGGGGACTAACTGTAACGCTTGCTTGATTGATGGTGACAATCCATTTAGATCAGGTTTCCACATCAGAGGTAAATGTATGAAAGTAGATACCTTGTTGTACTTACTAGAAGCTTGACATAAATGTACACAACAATGTACCGCTGTAGCACTATCTGTACGCTGAAACTTAAAACATTTTTTTATCAGTCACTCTCGCCACTAAACAAAAATGGCAACTGCAGTATGGACAATGGAAGTGACTGAGCAGGCTGAGATTTCACCAGAAGTACGTCAGCATTACTATGTGCATACAGTATAGCCTATCAACACTGAAGGGCGTTCACAAGAGTCTCCAGCAGCCCACTACCACTGGTGGGTCTTGGTCTAGTTCATCAGAGTCTGCAATGTGTGGACTAATGGTTTTTTAGGCTGTGGCTGCTTTTTCTTTTAGATATGAGAGACTCTTAAACTGGACTGTCTGAGGCACCATTGAGAGTCAAGATTTTTCAGTTTCCTTCATTTTCTTTACATTTTCACATGTTAATGTTTAATATCACAGGTATTCAAACTTCTGTTTAGTTTTATATGTAGCACCCTGTCCCTCCCAAACTAGGCTTTTTTATCCGGCGCACCACAAGTTGACTTTTTGTATTAAATAGGGTGATGGGTGTCTCAAATTGAATGTCTATTATTGATTATTCCAGGAAAGAGGTGCTTATTTATGTAACTTCAGCAAGTGGTTATTATCAATAACTAGCCGTAGCATACGGTGGTGTAAGAATAGGAAACGGAAATGGTGAGAAAGGAATTCAGTATATCAAAGGCTTAGGAAAGCACCGTCACAGTATAACGAAAATAGAAAGGAGCGAAACCAATGTCAATGGTCGAGAGAGTACCTTCCTGTAGCAGGCTACGGAAAACATAGACATATATTGATAGACGGCGCATTCACTGTGTTGCCCAGTCGACACGATCAGTCAGCGCGTCCGCCCTATTGCGAGTGGTAAAAGTGCCATTTAAACTAATACAGGTAGACATGGAAACTGGGTTTTCTGATGAGAAAACAATAACGTTTTAAACAGTATCGTTTACATACAACAGATTTTGGTGAATCGCTTACATGCAATTATTTATATCCATTTATACACTAAATGCGTGCGCATCCCATGGTCTTAGAGTTGGTGGGCGGGGCTCTGTGAGTTGGCGGGCGTGGCTCTCTGTCTTGCGTGCCCTTAGAGTTGGCGGGCGGTGCTCTTTGAGTTGGCGATCGTGGCTCTCTCTCATGCGTGCGGTGTAAAGTCAACGTGGCTCAGAGGTGCATGTGGACTTTTGCACAGACAAAAGCGACCGAGGCTGTGTTTGGTGAGTTGTTGCGTGCCTCGAGAGCAACGCTGGACTCCGAAGGACGGTTACAGTTGGCGTCCGTGGCTCTTTTGTTGTGCGTATCCCATGACGCAGTAGAAGAGTTAGAGTTGGAGGGCGGGGCTCTCTCGAGTGTATGCCATGGTCTTAGAGTTGGCGGGCGGGGCTCTGTCTTGCGTGCCCTTAGTGAATTATATATATAGATAGATAGATATATATATAGAGAGATTATTTCTTCAGTATTTAATACTAAAGTGTGTTTTTATCACTGTATGACATCTCGGAGGCGTATTGGGTCGTCAACCTCTTCGCTGTATATGCCAATGGCTGAATGTGTTGCCCCAGCATACTGTGAACATTTAAATGTGCTTTTGAACTAAAGTAAGGTGAATGTCTGTTTTAGTACAAAACAAGTTAATAAAAGTGAAACAAAAAAATAAGTCAGAAAAGATAAGTTTATACAAAAAGTCTTGAAGTCCTGAATACACAAGTAAATATGGGCTTGAGTCATGTGACCTGGCTGATTGAACTTTCCAAGCTTCAGTACCACAGGTCAGAGAGTTTACCTCAATTATGTGTGTATGGGTAGTCCCTTGGCATAACCTTCATTACTATTTGGATGGTGATGAAGATGCTGTTGGGTCATTGGCGCGTAGTTTACGACTGGTCCACAATCTGGTTCAGTTGCACGGTTTGGATCCCTGCTACCCACTGCTTCGCTGGCATTTTTTCATGAGGCCTTTTCCCCATCACTAGAGGGTTGTGTAGTGTATATCACATTGCTGTGTTAATGATGCCATGTCTTTCCTGTGCCCCCAGTGTGCTATGTCGTTCTGTGGGTATCAGTTTAATTTACCTCATGCCATTTTTTTCATATAGTACTGTAGTCCGTTTTATTACAATGCACTTTATGGAGTAAAAAGGTTGATATTGTTTCTTCTCGCACTCTTACAGTTAAACTTTTTTATTTTTGGATGTTTTAAGGCATGCTGATATGGTTGACAAGCTAAATAAAAGTGTGGTATGGATAGCTAATTGCTAATTTGAGCTGTAGGTGGCCATGGACTTGTAAGGATTTATGGTGACAGCTAGCCCAGCAGGCCACTGGCTGTGCACTCTCTACGCAAGGGGTCGCCAACTCCATTCCTGGAAGAGCACAATGGCTGCAGGTTTTTATCCTAACCCTTTTTTAATAAGTGACCTGTTTTTGCTGCTAATTAACTTCTTTTGAACTAATTTTAATTGATTTGTTCCCCTGAATTTCTTTGTTCCTCTGAATTGCTTCATTTATTTTCTTAAATGGCACCCAAACAGAAATTAAATGTGAAGTGAATGAGCCGACAGAAGACCAACTAAGTCAGGGCCTTAAACTCCAACCAATTTTACTCCAGTCAGCTGCTTAAATGAGGTGCCGATTCTTGTCGTTAATTAATCCATTCTTTAATTCCATGGCTCGTTGCTGCTCTCATGGTGAAATGGCAGACATTTTCAAACTTGTTGATTTTTCTCTAAGAGCAACTGTTAAAATGTTTTAGGCACCTGGGTAGACCATCTTTATTATTTTCAGATATTGTATGATGGACACCATTTGTTTTGGCTCATTTTTGTATCATTGATTGGCTGCTAATTAAGGAAAAAAAACAATTAAGGGGTCTGAGTGTTCAAGAGCAAGTCAATAAAATTAGTTCAAAAGAATTTAATTTGCAGCAAAAACGGGTCACTCATTAAGAAAAGGGGTTAGAATGAAAACCTGAAACCACACCGTGGTCCTCCAGCATCAGAGTTGGCAACCCCTGCTCTATGCGATTTGAAACGGAGGTAAACTTGGGCAATACTGAGTTATAGGACTGTAAAGGTGTTGCTGTAAATGTTAACAGAGGCAGAACCTGCAACCTCCACACACATAACGGCCCAACTGGTATTCTGGCCCAGCAGAGCCATAACATTCTGTGCATCCCCTTGTGCTGTTTGCCTTGGTGGAGATTTCTAGCTTGGTCTTGCTCTTAATGGTATTTCAATTGGGTAAAGAGGTAACCACCCTTTTGCTTAATGTCAAACTCTCTGCAGTTGTACTCCCTAAATTTCCCATCACATCAGATTTAAAACCACAAGATGTATGTAACATTTTGACAAACACTTCAGTAATAACTGTGCCCAAGCTTTTTTTTTTTTTTCCAAAAACTGCTGATCTTCCATTAGCGATTATTGCCCGTTTATTGTACTGTAATTAAAGTGTAAATGTAATTGAAGTTGATCATGGAAGTGACTGAGAACTGAGACCTGTGTTGGTCAAGGGCCTTTATAACATGCAGGCCTTTGGATGTTTCCTCAGGGTGCTGTCATGTTAAAATAGATCGGCACATTTACACTTGTACTGTTTCTTTATGATATTGGAAGAGTTATGAAAAAGAATACTCTGCGTACGCAAATAGGAAGAGGAATTGAGGGTGGATTGCTGCTGTGTTTCTAAGTGGCCATAATGACCTCTAAATGCCAGGATTATGTTAGGCGCCATGGTCTGCTGGCTCAGAGAGGGCTTGACACGGAGTGATTCAGCTCTCAGGCTTGGCTCAATCACTGACCTCAAGTAAAACACTTAACCTCTGTATACCACATCCTTCAAATGAGAACGCAGGTTCTGTTACGAGTGAATTTGTAATGCTCACTCATGCATAATAAACATATTTGTCTCTGCAGAGTGTGGCAGGATCTGTTAAAGATTAAATGTACTTGTTTTTTTTTTTTTCCCCCTCTTGCTTTCTGAACGGTAGTTAGTGCTCCTGCCTCTCAGATTCAGCATCTTGGGTACAAATCCTATACCTGGTCATTCTGTGTGGAGCTGGCATGCAGTTCAGATAAAACAGTAAGCCTCCAATGGCCTTGTGTTTGGTTGCGTACCCCGCAGTGGACTGGTGCGTCACCCAGAGCCTTTTCCTTCCTTATGCTGAGTGCTGCCGGGATAGGCTGTGGTTTTTCATGGCCCTCAACTGGTTTCAGAATGTAATGTTGTGCTTTAACAGTCTATGAGCATCTCTGTCAAGAATCATGCAAGTTTAGTTGATGCTCATTTTCAGTAGAGTGGTATAGTTGTTGCCACATCATTGTTTGCCCTCTATTTTGGCAGCTTTCTTTTGTTTGGGGCTTGTCTGTCCATTCTGTGTCCACATGAGGGTCCACTTACAGCCAGTACAGTTTTGTGACCTGAAACTCCTGCTCCTTCTGAATGTTGTGTTGTCTTGCAGGGCTACAAACTCCTGCTTTGTTGTTAAGTTCCAGTCTCCTTTGTGACCTAAAATGAACCCACACAATAAATATTTCAGTCTTACAGTGATGCTACCCATGAAGGACCACTAGCTAATGAAATGTATTTCTATAGCAGATTCTTGTAAGCCCATCATAGTGCTGTGTGTATTAGCAGATGTCAGGCAGTGATTAGTACAGTATAACAGCCTCAATGGAAGAACAAGCCTGCCGTGTTTACTGAAGGTTATGTGTCAGTACAAAAGTGTTGCACACAAATAAATGAGGCCCAAAAAATGTCACTGAGAGGACCAAACTTCACCATTGAAGACTCGAATGTACATGAATGAGGTAGCAATGGGAGAAGTCACTTGGTTTTTAGAAACTTCATAAGAAAGTGTTAATTCATAGAATGCTGGGATTGGTAGAAAGCCTTCAAGAAATGCGTCAGTCACATCCCATGCTGGATAAGAGTGACATTATGTACCCTGCCTCATAAATAACACACAGGATTGTTTATCCCGTTAGACCCTGTGGATGTAAGTGTACTGCAGTTAGGGATCCACTGGGCTTCCTTCCACAGTAAGGGGTTTGAGTCTTTGTCGTCTTGACTTGTCATGTCATTCGCTTGCTGGTCTGGACTTGACCATGTGCCTAGCTGTCCCTTAGAGGACATGTGTGAGTGAAAGTCACAGTTGTGGTCTTCTGAAACCAGGTCCAGACCTCAGTAGTCTTTAAGTCCAACAAGATGTGCGGACACTAATATCTCTGTCAGGTTTACCAGTCTTTTCTGTTTCTTGTCCTTTGTTAAACCATGCAGAGTTTTAGAGTGGTGACTAATGGCAGATGCACTTCCGTGAACCATTTGGTGTCTGGAGCTTCCTTTTATTGGACAGATAAAGCATGGCATGATTTAACAGCAGCTATCATTGCTCAGCAGTTAATTAATGGACAGGTACTGTTTGGTTTCCATTCACATTGATCCCATTCTAGCTACTTTCTCAGTTTAAAGAATTATGTGTCTATTTCTGTATTTAGTCATTTGAAAAATCAATTCCAGTGTTTTACCAGAGAATTTGGTGCAGAGTGATATAGCAGTAATAAACTGAATTGAAGTGGATGAAGATGAGCAGTAGTTACCAACATATGATCTGGATTCTGCAGTGCGAACATGAGGCACTCTGTTTTTATTTCATGTCAAGTGTATAGCGGGTTCTGCTTAGAGTTAAGAAGGCCACATTGTAAAGACAGTATTGTCCCTGTGTCTGCATTGTAGTTCTGTTAAATGTAGCCTACTGTGTGTGTTAAAAACAGCAGGGTGTCCACCGTGTTATGACCTCTCCCCTTGTTATTGTGATCTTGTGGTTATGGCATTGACTCGTCGGGGTGTTTGACATGTTTATGAATGTTTGGTTTTGGGTTTCTAAGTGACAGCGGTTTAATTTTGTGTTTGCTAGGTTATGGTAAAGCTGATAATCCTGATGGATCAGATTCTTTAGCAGATCATGCACCCTGGTAATCTAAAAGTGCTTTCTTTTTTCCGTTCAAAAGCCCTGGTTTGTGGTGGTTTTTGTTAATTTTGTATTTTTCATCTTTTAATGTACTTGTCTGATTTAGTGTTATGTATCTTTCAATATGTTGCCATTCCTTGTACTATGTGGTAGACATCTCTTCTGGGTCGTCCCTCCAAGATTTCTAAGTCAACTAGAGAAAGGGATTGAGAGGGGATCAGGGTGTCTGTTACCAGTCTAACACGAAACACGAAGATGCGTCCCAAAAAAAAAAAACCTATTTTAAACAAGAAGCTCATCATGCGCTCACATCCCACATCAGATAATGTTAAAGACATCAGAGGCTTGAGCAAACCAAAGCAGCTGTTGGTTGATCATGGCTTTGTTTCGCCAATGAAGTTTTAGGGGCTGCGGGCATCTGGTTACAAAAAGCTGCCCTTGCTTGGCCACTGGCGACATCATGAACTGAGCTTGGCCTGCTCTCTACTGGGGTCCAGCAGTGCCCTCACCTTTCAGGCACTGATGCATAAACCTGTGCATCCTTAGATATGTGTGTCGCTTTGCTTCTTTGTTAATTTAATGTATTTGTTAAAAGTATTAAACACCAAACAGCTTGCAGAAACATCACTTAAAAGGAAAATCTGTGCTTCAAGTTGAAAGGAACTACTCGATTCAGCTAAAAATGGCACATTTGCCGTGTTTGGTGTGTTGTCACTTTATTTATATGGCAGGCTTTGCTCCTGTTAATGATGGCACCCAGGCCCAGTAGGTGTGCTAACACACAGTTAGAACATGGTGTGCTACGGTAATTCATTTTTAGCTCATTAAAGTGAATTAAGCGCTGGGATGCCACCACACTATCAACTAATGGGATTATCCTGTGAATAGGAAATGGAGAATTGAAAGGTTTGTTTATTAACAGTCTTTAAAAATAAATCCAACTGTTGTGGAGCAGCTTTAACAGATAACAAGTGGAATTTGAAACAAAGTCTGAGTGGCTTTACTCCTGTAGTTTTTGCTGTCTCTCTTTAAATATAACAGCATCAAGAAGCAGATGTGCACAGGCTCAAAGCTCAGGAGACATTTTGGTGCATCCAAGTCCATTAGGCCATTGTGGCTGTGAGTTCAGCAGGCATTTATTGTGTCGCTACATGAGTTATATTTACGGTTCCCTTTGTGATCTGGTGACACCAGTCTTGAGGTCCTCTTTGGCTCTTCTCTTTGCTTACATGTCACCCCGTCATACAACTGGCCTGCCTGCTCTTTTCTATTTTCTTTTTATGACTAGGGACTGTAACAGTGCTGCCATAGCCATATCTTTGTTTTCTTAAAGATCCGTACATCATCTGTGTTTAATCGTCTATTTTGTATGGCCACAGACTCTGCTCCAAGCACAGAGACACGGGCATCAGCAGTGACGCTGTGGAAGTGGTTGATGGGAAGCCTGATGCTACCAGCTTGAGAGCTAAAGAAAGACAGTTGGGTCAGGCAATATTGGGATCAAGAGAGGGGAAGAAAGAAAACCGGAAAACAAACAGATAACTTTGGAATAGATATTATAGAAGACTTGAACCATTGAACTTGTAGTCGCCTCAGTAACCCTTAATCCCTGGCTCAGAACACTGATTCTAGAGATGCCCCCGGGGTCCACACTACAGTGACCACTGGTGCGTCTTCTAAATGGCTCAGACACCCATTTTGCTTGAGTTCTTCTGGAAGCTGTGCTGCAGTAGTCTTGTCCCTAATCTTATAACGTAGGCCAAGAAACCGCATATCTGCCTTTTACTTGTTTTCCTGTGTGGAACACGGTTTGATTTTTCCATTTCCTCAGATGATGCAGTCCAAAAAAACCTCAATTCCATCCTTGGTGGTTTTCACGTTTTAAACAGTAGGCAGTAGTATGACTGGCAGTTTGGCATGGTGTCTAGGCCGTGGAGAATTGAACCACAAAGTTAATGGTTCAGCGTGCCCTCACCGTATGACACTGAGCCCCATCCCCTCTCTGTTTACATGCAAGCAGCTGTGTCTCAAGGTACGTCGCCTTAAGAGAAGGTGCCTGCCAAACACCAGTAGTACTTTGCTACTTTAAAGTAAGTGAGGTCATTTCAGGCACATCCAAAGTTCTTTTCATGACAGGCCTGTTGTCTGTACAAATGCAACAGTTCCCTCTGCCGAAAAGGCCAATTATGTGCAGGAATTATCAACAAAAAATATTGTGCATCATGCTAAAGAGCTTGTACTGATTAGACGAGGCATACTTGCTCTCCTCCGAATGAAAGCTGCTAGGATGGACCATCTAGGGAGTGCAATGTCGAGACTTGATGGGTCAGAAGTAGTGGTGCACTACTTAACTTGTGCCCGGTAAGCTTGAGCTCCTCTATCACAAGAAGCACAATGTGGCAAGTTGACCAGGCACTTTTCACTTTGTCCTACAGTGTAGGCCTCGGTTCACTTTGAGCAACTGCTCTAGATCCAAATGACCCACATTTATGTTAACATATCTCCTTTTTAGTGGTGAGCATTGTGCTTTTCCATGTGTAGAACTTGGCTCGTTCGTAAGACATTGCTGATAACTAGACTTTCCATCTCCTTAATAGCAAACTTACTAAAGTCTGGATGAAAATTAGACCAAAAAAAAGAACAGGCTGCAGTTTTAGTGTATTTAGCAATCAAATGAATAAAAGAAGCCCAGTGATGCACTGCAATGGGGAAGTGAATTGGTAACGAACTGGACTGGTCAGCCAGCAGCACCGTGACTCCTCCTGACCCAGCTACACCATGATGAACCAGTCTTGGTAAGTATATAAACAATTCAGAGGTAGTCGAACAGAGCTCTAATTTTTGTCGGGTGGTGGCGGTGGCAAGTGCATTTGGCCTTCTCCAGTTCTTATCACCATTACTAGAATGGTTGCTGATCTGCTACTGGCGAGTATTTTGTCATCGCCCACTAAATGCCTACAGCCTACACATGTTTCATTTCTGCTCTAGCTGAGCCACACTTGACCAGCAGTTTATGTAAACTCATGGATGATGACTTCTGAGATTTGTGGTCAGTAAAGTAAGTGGATGGGGGGCAGCATTATAGTGTTTCACCTTCATGAGGCGGGCCTCCTTGGTTGGACCAGTTCACCTCCTCAGTAGTCTTTTGTTCCGTTATCCAAACGCAATGGCACTTCCACATTGGGCAGCTTGATGCTGTATGTTTAATGTCTTTTTTTCTTTCATTTAAATGTAGTTCATATGCAGAGCAAAATGAAACTTCATCTCGGTGTATTGTTAGGTCATTTTTGTTTGAGACCGTTTAGTCACGTTTTATTATTTTTCTCTTTGTCACTATCAGTAATAAGTCGTAGACATTCTTCTGTGGTACCGTCCGTTAATGCTGTTCATACCTGACCCCTCCTCCTTTTGATCTCACTTTCTATTTTGTCTGCCCAGCATCTTTGATGGTAATATTTGACTTGTCCCAATAATGGTCTTTATTTAAATGTCCCATTCTATTTCATTCTGTAAGGGATTATTTCTTTCTGATGGACTTCCATATTCCTCCTTTGCAAAGGGAGCCATGTGATTGCACTCAGTCTCCCCCTTGACCTACAGTATGAAGCAGTCCCCTCTACATGTTGTCATGTTGTGTACAGCTCAGCACGTATTTTAATTTGTCTGACGTGCTTTATGATGATAGCTGAATCTCAATCTGCAGACATCTGTGGTTTTTGTTCCTGTAAAACTGACATCAGACCAACCATCAGATTTTAAATAACGTGGGCTATTGTTGGATTGGTACAGGAATTTAGACTTTGGTTTGTAACAGAACTCTGAAAGCTGCTATTGATATCAAATACCAGGTAACTCCAAACCCTACGTTCCCACCCCCATGTTACTACAGCGTTTCTGGAGTGACATGCTGTTGTGCCACACTATATGCCACTTCCTCCTTTCTTGAAAGCTGAGAAGTTACAGTTGCATCAAAGTGTGTAGTTTTGTGTTTTGAAGTCAACAAAGCTAGCTCACCCCCCCGAGCCACAACAGCAAGCGTCAAGGGGACGTGATTGAGGAGAAAGCTGGTATTTACTTCTGGTACTGAAAATCCAAAAATGCCATCACCGTACTGCGTTAAAATATGGGTTTTTCATTGGGTGAGCCACACAACTGCACTGTGTCATCAACTCATGCATCTGCTATTTAAGGTGATCGATCCAATTCAGGGTCATAAGGAGAATGCTGCCAAATGTATAAAAGGGAAACCAAGATGGCATTACTATTTCATACAAGGACAACATCCAGTATGACCATCTTTCACCTTACCACACACCACTTGATCACATACCCTCTTGACATCCATAAAGTGCCATTGTCAAATGTGTGTTTTTTGGTACTTTTCCATTCCTGGTAGGCGCACAACCCTAACCTTGGGCCCATCATGTCTGTTTTGTGGTATTTCTGTAACGACACAAAATGAAATGCATAGTTTTGCCATATTTGTGATGGTTTTAATTATCTCGTACCTGTCCCTGCAGTCTGTCAGTCCAAACCGTTTCAAAAGAAATTTGCTAAAATAAGGTGCTCATGTCTTCCTCACTATATTATTGTTCTATCAGACCAAACAGAAAATCTAAGAAGATCCTGCATGCTAAAGTTTGTTACACGTCAGAGGCACTTGGTGAACTGCATGCACGGAGAGGCAGCACAGCGTTATCCTTTTGGGTTTTCTCTTTTGGACCAACTCTGATGGGCTTTCTTCCCCACTTTCACAGCTCCCAAGGTATAAAGCACATGTGTTGTGCAAGGGTCACATGCGCCCTGAGAAGAGAGGCTCTTCGTTTTATGAACTGTCCTAATTAGCTCACTACTGAGAGGGCCAAGTAATCCAACACTAGAAGAAGAAAAAACTCGCCGTGTGGCTTTTAATGCTGATTGACTTTTTGGAACAAAACACTTTTAAGGCAGAGGAAATCGGAGTGTCAAAAGCCATGTGTTCTATCAGGACTGTTAAGGAGGTCTGCTGTGTCCCAGGGGACTTGGAGTTGACGAAGAGTCTCTGAAGCTTGTTTGGTTGATGAAGGCAGCACTGGGATTTTAAACCAGCATTTCATGAGTTTTAGCTGCCTACCAGTTTTATCATCTTTAAATGTTATTGACCAGAATTGGTCCAGAAAATGAACGCTTCTCATTGCAACTTGGACGTTCTTTTTGCCAGTTCTTGGGTGCATGAGTGGTTTTAGTCTTGAGCAGCTTCTTTTAGCTTGTTATTAAGCTTCTTTGGATGTTTGTCCTACCCGTTTACTTTCAGTTACATTTTGAATTCTGTATGTGTGCATGAGCTCAGACAAAGGCTATGTGTCAATATACAAATAACTCAAAAGTCAGCACATATATGTCTGCACAGGCATTTAGAGCCTAACTCATCTGAACTTTTTAGTCTCTGATTACACTGAAGGCTTACCTATCACTGTTTGTCTCGTGTCTTGTTTCTTTCCCTTGGTTCTGTCCCTTCTATTGTCATATGCTTCCACATCAGGATATTAGGTTTTCTGTGGGTGAAGATGAAGCACTCGATGAGATGTACAGAAATGTAAAAATTTCACATCTATAACCATGCTATGGTATATTCATTTTCTAAGTGATTTTTTGGCAATCCTCCTTCTACTCATTTTTATAAAGGAGGCCTCTGGCCTTTATGGCACCTCAGTGAACTGACATCATAGTTTTCATCATCTCATATGCTTCAAATCCTAGAGCTCCATTAAGTTACCACCCTGATGGACTATCTCCTTTCACCTGCCCCTTACCACCCTTTCATGGCTTCATGCACAGACATTAACTGCTATCGTTTTGGTTTGGCACCATTTGGGCAGTTTTCAAAGTCAAGTGCCTGAGTTGCTCTGATGCCCTTAACATGCAGGTTCGTCCCGTCTTCAGGAGGCTCGTAATAGGACTGACCCCTTCTTCATGGCATTGCTGGTATGCCCCAGGCCTCTGGCAGGCCAATGCCACCAGCTGGTTTTGAGTTCACTAATGTCGTGTCTGTGTGACTTGGCCATATGACATGAAGGCTGTTTGAAAGTGGTTTGTTATTAAGATTCTTATGAAATGCACTTCTGTAACAAGCATGGACTGTTCAGTGGCTTTGCCAGTTTCGACTTGTCATGGGGTGGTACTTGTAGACTGGAAGATCATCTTTGAGGAAGTTGCTGCTGTGTTTGGCCAGTTTTAGACTTTCCTGTCCCTTGATATGTTATTTTCATATAACCGTGCACCTCGGGTTCAGCAGATCAAAGGAGAGCGCTGGCCTTGAATCACCCGCTCCCCCACCACCACTGTACACAAGGAGACCTGGCACTTGCCAGCCCCCGGGTGCTCTCTGCTTTTGCCGAATCCCTCATGCAGTGCACATCTATGGATGTGCTGCAGATGTCCATCTGACAGGCTGATATTGCGATTCATATGTAGGTTGGTTCTCTGTTACCTGCAAAGTGCTCTTTGTTTGAGATCACAAAAAAGGTCATTCATAAAATAGAGATTTACTGACCGATTAATTATCCTTTGTATTAAATATGCTTCCTGAGATCCTTGAGGTTGACACACTGTTTGTAGTGAATGCTGAGATATGCACATAAAGTGGCATACTGTGTGCCTTATAAAATTCACATTTATCAGACACAAGTGGACTGCTGTCAAAGGAGGAAACACTTTGGTCTTGGGGATTTGAGTCCGTTTTAGATGCCAGTCCTGCAGTGTGCTGCTGCCAGTCTGACGTGTGGATAACACAGCTTGATGTTGTTTTTATTCATCTGAATTGAATCACAGCAGGTTCTCTGAAGTTGGGATGCCCTTGTTTTAGAAAATGTAAAAAAAAAAAGAATCAAATAAAGCACCACTACAGGCAGAGGCTAATCAATATCTCTCCCCAGGTCCCTGCCAAGGTCTTTCTGTTAGCAACTCCTACAGCAGGTCTCAAGAACATCAGGAGTTCAACGGGAGTGTCAATAAAAGAGGGGAAAAAGTAGCTGGCTGGCAGGCCTCCTCTCCCCATTTGAATGGGGACTCTTTGATGAAAGGCCTACTGTGAATGGGAAGTCAATTTGTTTGAAAGTGAGAATAAAATCTCCAGCAAAAGTTAATTGCAGGTACAGTTTATTCCTCCAGTCCACCCCATAGATGCTTAATTAAGTATTATTACAACAAAAATATACAATCGATGTCAGAGCTTGGTCCGCATTGCCGGCAGGTAGTCGAACCCGTTTCCAGTGAGAGTCGTGAACACTGACCTTAATTGAGGCAAGTGAGGCCTGCAGTTCTTTAGACGTTGTCCTGGGGTCTTTTGTGACCTCTCGGATGAGTCGCTCTGCTCTTGGGGTAATTTTGGTCGGCCGGCCACTCTTGGGAAGGTTCACCACTGTTCCATGTTTTTGCCATTTGTGGATAATGGCTCTCACTGTGGTTCACTGAAGAACCAAAGCTTTAGAAATGGCTTTATAACCTTTACCAGACTGATAAATCTCAATTACTTCTGTTCTCATTTGTTCCTGAATTTCTTTGGATCTTGGCATGATGTCTAGCTTTTGAGGTGCTTTTGGTCTACTTCTCTGTGTCAGGCAGCTCCTATTTAAGGGATTTCTTGATTGAAACAAGTGTGGCAGGAATCAGGCCTGGGGGTGGCTACGGAAATTGAACTCCGGTTCTGATACACCGCAGTTAGGTTATTTTGTAACAAGGGGGCAATTACTTTTTCACACAGGGCCATGTAGGTTTGGATTTTTTCTCCCTAAATAATAAAAACCATCATTTGAAAACTGCATTTTGTGTTTACTTGTGTTATATTTGACTAATGGTTAAATGTGTTTGATGATCAGAAACATTTTGTGTGACAAACATGCAAAAGAATAAGAAATCAGGAAGGGGGCAAATAGTTTCACACCACTGTATGTTCCTACCCTCACCTATGGTCATGAGCTATGGGTAGTGACCGAAAGAACAAGCGGCCGAAATGAGTTTCCTCTGCAGGGTGCTGGGCTTTCCCTTAAAGATAGGGTGGGGAGCTCAGAGTAGAGCCGCTGCTCCTCCGCATCGAGAGGAGTCGGATAAGGTGGCTCGGGCATCTGATCAAGATGTCTCCTGGACGCCTCCCTGGTAAGGTGTTCCAGACACGTCTAACCAGGAGGAGGCCCCGGGGAAGACCCAGGACACGCTGGAGGGACTGTGTCTCCTGGCTGGCTTGGGAACACCTTTGGATTCTCCCAGAAGAGCTAAAAGAAGTGGCTGGAGAGAGGGAAGTCTGGGCATCTGTGCTCAAGCTGCTGCCCCCGTGACCTGACCTTGGATAAGCAGAAGAGGATGGATGGATGGATACAACAAAAATGTCTTCCATGTTTACCTGCCGTTCAGAACAGAGAAGCACATGATTAAGCAAAACTGTTGTTAATCCAAAATGTGCGACATTTAGCAAGAAGATTGGGGCGTGGGGGTATGTAAAGAAGGTGGCAAGTACAGTTTTTGTCCAGTGTAGACTCACCAGCCCAATCCAGTGTATTTACTGTACCTGACTGTTAGGCACCACCACCGTGGTGTGTCAAGGGGATAAATGGGCAGCTATACATCTCATGAGCTCTAATTTTGCCATCCTCTGCTTTTGTGAGCCTGGGGTCAGTGAGTTTGTTGATACAGTGGGTCTTGCCAATGGATTTATTTGGTCATTGGATTCTAGCATAGAGTGGTTCTCTGGTACAGTATTCATGCAAGTTGGATTTGATTTTTTTTTTTTTTTTCTTCTCTGCCTCTCTGTTTTTTTTTTTTGTGTGTCTGAGAGTGTGATTGTGTCCTCTGTGGTGCATATGGACGGTGTATTTACAAGTAGTTTCCAGTGTCATCTGGTTACCACAGCATTTTCTGTGTCACATTTGCTGCGTTTTGTATGTATATTTATTCATTTAGCAGACCCTTTCATCCATAAGTGACATGAAAGGAGTTGGGCCCTGTTATGTCGTTAAATGTTTTGAAATGAGCCAGTTGTGTCTTAACTGGACAGTTTTAGTGACCCGGAAATCCCAAACAGCTCTTGAATTGTTAGTTGTATTTTTTAATTTTTTGTAACTTGGTGACTAACTGAACACTTGGCTATGCAGGCAGGCACAGTAGGTAGTGCTGCTTCCTTAGACGTCATAGCCTGGATGCTTTGTGCTGTTTGTTCTCTTTGTGCCTATGTGAGCTTCCTCCAGAGAATCCAGTCCGTCTTGTGTTCTTAAGATGTCTGTTAGTTGATTGAAGTAGTTACTTGGCTCTCTGGGTATGGGATTGGAGCTGTCTAGTTAAAACCTGTAAGGTTCTAACAGGTGATGCCCTCCAAATTTAAGTGCCTCCATCCATCAGGGCATCAGTGTCGGTGTCTATTAGCAACATTCCTTGCAGGTCAGAAAATAATCCTGAATGTGGTGCCAGTCTGTTTCCTGGCATGATCCATCAATCAGGCTCATCCACTTACAGACACAAGGAGAATATGACATCCACATGAATGGTGATCACAGTGCGATTTGAACTTGGTATGTATTCTGAGGCACTGTACTGTCATCTGACATCTTAACTATTAGTGAATATAAGCAAATCACTGTGCATCATGGGATAGATGCTTGATATCAATCCTTCAGATTTTAAGGATGTGCTTTGAAAGGCTGTGCAGAGGGCTGTTGGATCTGATAACAGAGCCTACAAACCTATTTGGAAAGTGCCATACAAAATGCACATACAGTGTAGCGGATGACCAGTGCCTTTACTTGGCTGGGGATGCCTTTGTAGTGGAAGGACTGGGCGAGTGAGCATGCACATGGCATTATCACTCCTGGATCGTTGGATGGCAGCCCTTCTGGGTTGCATCGTGCCCCAGATTTCCACCGGGCATCACGGGGCTTGCAGTTTGGCGACTCAGCCCTGTTTGGGTTCCTTGGGTGCTGCGGAAACTGTCGAGTCCTATTTCATCTTTCTCCCAGTTCATTTGGACATGCTTCTGGACTGTGTTAACTGGATACCAGAAGTACTCCTGGGTGCTATATAAAAGGATCTAACTGCATCAGCTCTGGTAGTCAAAGTCAGGTGGAAGAAGATAAAGCTTGCTAGAGGAAGGAGGAGTAAGAAGAAGACAGGAAGAACAGAAGACAGTGCTGTGTGCTTTATTCCTATGCTTTGAGTAGTGGTTGTGTGGGAAACGCTTGAGGGAAGAGTTTCCCACGAGATAAAAGCTGTGTTGTGCTGGACATGTGCCTTTGTCTGTGTCAGGTTTGGGGAGTTGGAGCACCCTATCTAGACCACAATGATAAATAAAAGAGTGAACGAGTCCCATAATGGACGGATTGACTAAGCTAGTTGGCTTTGACTTGGCTTTGTTTTTGTCTTAAACATTTTGAATTTAGGAGATTGTCATATTTTGATACCGATAACCCTACAGTATTTCCCGCTTTTTGTGTGTTGCACAGATGCGTTCTGTGTGTTTCTCCTTTCTGCCTTGCCTATTCCCAGTCTGTCGTCCTTGGATTGTGCTAAGTCAGTCATACACAAAGGAAAAGAAGGAAATCCAGAAGAGCAAAGTGGGGGTAGGGGGAGGGGACAGGGTAGGCAGTGGCAGAGAGAAAGTGGGTGCAAAGCCAGCAGAGCGCCAGTGCGGCATGCAGACGAGCATTACTGTGTGCCGCTGATAAGAGGCACTCTCAATAATAGAATGGGGAAGCCTTGTCTATCAGCCTATTAAAGGCTATTCTTACAAGTTTTTCTTTTCATTAATATGTGGGGTGAATAGAGCTCTGAATAAAAATCAGTGCTTACTGCACGATTATAGGATTGAAAGGTAACTGTCAGGGAAGGGATTGTGCTGACAAAAGAGGGCATTTCTCTGCTTAGCAAATGATTTTCGCCTGTCATTGCAATTGGAAGTGTTTTTCAGAGATTACTTTTTTCCACCCTGAATACGCATTTATTATCACCTTCAAAACACACACAATTGCCCCAGTGCTTGCTGTATTCACAAACAGAAGGGGATATGTGCGCTCTTTCACAGTCTTATTCAGATGCAAACACTGGGAGAGAGGGGAGGAAAATGTTACTTTGGTTTGTGTGGTGCTAGTGCAGGTAGGCACTATGTGCGCTCCAGTGGCACATCTTGTAACTAAGGGAACCGCAGCGAGAACCCCTGTGTGGCACTCTCAATGTGGCAGAAGCTGCATGAAACCATTGCTTACGGAGACTGTGCCTTGTGTTAGTGTTTGCTTGTAGAGCCACATCCAGCGAGTGTCATGGTCATATAGGCTCTGCTGACCTCAAGGACAGCAAGACAGATCTGCTGATCCAGAATAACACAAAATTAGATAAAAGAGACTGGAGGTGAAAGACGAGCGCCTGTAATGTACAGGGCAGAACTTTCTATGGCCATGTACAGCCTTGCACTAAAATGCAGTCAGTAGTGTTAAAGGTCAGGGTCTGTTGGAAGTAGAGTAAATTTCTTACAAATGACATTGACTTGAAGGTCCCTACAAGCCTACACGGTACTCCAGGTGAGGCCTCACTGATGCGTTATATAACTTGAGACCTGTACTCCACCCATTGGGGGCCACTATACAACCTAACAGCCTGGAAGTCTTGATCTCTCCTGTCCTTTGTCTGGATGTAGGTAGTGATGAGTTCACCCTGCCTCCCTGGGCTACTCTCTACTTTCAGGCCACTTTGCCCTAATCATCCTGTCTCTCCCTTTTAGCCAGTGTGTGATGAACAGACTAGCACATCAGTGGCAGATGGTTGAAGTGGCTCCCCTGCTTGCTTTATTAAGTGCTTTGAGTAGCTTGACAAACCAGTATATAAAAGTAATCAATGCAATAATTGGTTACTATGGTATGTTCACATTTCACTTTTTCTCTAGTAAAAAGTAGTATTGGCTTACTTTAAAATTCATCTGCAACAAATATTCCCCAGTCATTGTTCTATCCAGGCCTCTGGCTGAATATACAGTATGTATGTATTGTATGCATAATACCCTGTTTGTGCAGTTTGGTATCACCGTCAGACTTCATCAGCTTGCATTTTTATATTCAGTGTCTACTTTAAAAATGTCGGTGTCACTACAGAGGAAGATTTCCTACTGATTCATGCTGCAGCCAATGGAAGAGGCGTTTGATTGTAACATTTTATCCAAGTTGTACTACTCAACTAACACATGAAGTGCTGCCAGGCGCAGTCCTAATAAAGATGATGCTGGAGTGTTTCATACCCAAACCTTTGCATTGCCCGTCACACTTCTAGCTGTGTGTCTGAAATGTGGTGCATCAAGCAGAGGAGGAACTGCCTGTGGAAGGCCATGTCAGTTGTTGGTTATATTGTGATGTGTTCATTCTATTTAACATTCTTTTTAATTTTTACCATTAATTTGGTATTGCCATCACTTTGCTGGTTTGAGTGTCCTACTCTGTTTGAGGAGACTTGTACTGAATGGATTGTGTGTGCTATGGCAGGAAAACTGGAAGACCTGTCACTTAATGGTAGAACTTCTACACAAATATTTGTGCGCTGCCGTGTATCAAGTAAGTCATCATGACAGGAGGTACTGTGACTCGAGAAGCTAGAACTGCCCAGGGCAGCAGCATGATTGTCCGCTAAGCGCAGCTTGATGGCTCTTCTCATGTACACAGGCAAACTTCTGAGCAGAAGACTGAAAGAAATCTCATCACAATAAGCTTGCCATCCTAAGAATAAGCAGAAGCTGCTTTGCTTGAGCCCTGCCATGGATCACATGGACATCCTGTACATTGGATATCGCCAGCTCTGTGTGGGCAAAAAAATGTGTTAATAAATCTGGACCACTTAGCATTTATTTCCTTTGGTGTGCAGCCCTTTGTTTCACCTTAAATGCTTTTTTTGCATTTGGAATAGTGCCATTGTTGCTCTCGGTTTATTCATTTGTGGCTTAGCAGGTCGCAAAGTGCATTGGCCTTAAAATGAGCCATAAAAAGCGCAGGAGGTGTATGGCACAAAATGCTTCAAATGCGCCTCCACCTGCCAAGGACAAAGTAAAGTGTTGTACTCTGGGGAAGTCGTAAATAAGACGAGCCATCTAGTGACGAGTGCGACTCGGGTGACTTTGAGAAGCCACTGCTGATTTTGCTGTCTTGTGTCTTGTGGCTGTGCTATTTGTGTTGGATTTTGTTTCCCTTTCAGCGTTTGCTCCAAAACCTTGGTTTTCATTCCAGTTAATGGGCTGCAGCTAAGGAGGTCTGCTGTTGTGGCTTTTTTCAATTGCCCAGAAAGGAACCGGAGTGACGTGTACCAGTAGGTCTTTGAAAAGGAAGATAAACCACAGACAGCAGCTTTTGAGATGTTCAGCAATGAAAGTGTAAAGTGATTGCTCCTCTCCAAGGAAAGGAGGGCAGCAGGCGAGCTGTTTCTGCAGTGGTGGTGCCCTGTAGGTAGAAGTACGCAAGAAGTCGCACTGTTTAGGCAGAGCTGCAGACACCCATCCATCCTCTTCTGCTTATCCGAGGTCAGGTCGCGATGGAAGCAGCTTGAGCACAGATGCCCAGACTTTCCCTCTCTCCGGCCTCTTCTTCCAGCTCTTTCAGGGGAATCCCAAGGTGTTCCCAAGCCAGCCAGGAGACACAGTCCCTCCAGCGTGTCCTGGGTCTTCCCCGGGGCCTCCTTTCGGTTGGACGTGTCCGGAACACCTCACCAGGGAGGCATCCAGGAAGCATCCTGATCAGATGCCCGAGCCACCTCATCTGACTCGTCTCGATGCGGACTCACACGATCTTTAAGGGACAGCCCAGACACCCTGCAGTGGAAACTCGTTTCAGCCGCTTGTATTCGCGATCTCGTTCTTTCGGTCACTACCCATAGCTCATGACCATAGGTGAGGGTAGGAACGTAGATCGACTGGTAAATTGAGAGCTTTGCCTAACGGCTCAGCTCCTTTTTCACCACGACAGACCGATGCAGAGCCCGCGTCACTGCGGATGCCGCACCGATCCGCCTGTCGATCTCACGCTCCATTCTTCCCTCACTCGTGAACGAGACCCCGAGATACTTGGGGCAGGATCTCGCTCCCAACCCTGAGAGGGCACTCCACCCTTTTCCGGCTGAGGACCATGGTCTCGGATTTTAGGGTGCTGAGTCCCATCCCAGCCACTTCACACGCAGCTGCAAACCGATCCAGAGAGAGCTGAAGATCACAGCCTGATGAAGCAAACAGGACGACATCATCTGCAAAAAGTAGTGTCCCAATCCTGAGTCCTCCAAACCGGACTCCCTCAACACCCTGGCTGCACCTAGAAATTCTGTCCATAAAAGTTATGAACAGAATCGGTGACACAGGTCAGCCCTGGTGGAGTCCAACTCTCACTGGAAATGGGCTCGACTTAATGCCGGCAATGCAGACCGAGCTCTGACACCGGTTGTACAGGGACCAAACAGCTCTTATCAGGGGGTCCGGTACCCCATATTCCCGGAACACCCCCCACAGGATTCCCCAAGGGACACGGTCGGACACCTTTTCCAAGTCCACAAAACACACTTAGACTGGTTGGGCAAACTCCCATGCACCCTCCGGGACCCTGTTAAGGGTGTAGAGCTGGTTCAATGTTCCGCGACCAGGACTAAAACCCCTCCTTAACCCACCACATTATCATGGTAGAAGGGTTTGCGTGTCCCAATGACCCAAGGAGCTCTGTTGTACGGTGCTTTATGCCCCTGATAGGGTCAACCAAGTCGAACTGGTCCTAGGTGAGGGATGAGACAAAGAGCAGTTCATCAAACCTCCTATGAAGAATAAAAAATTTGGATGGAGTTTTCCCTTGCCCGGACGAGGGTCACCGTGGCCTCCCCTCTGGAACAAGGCCTGGAGGTGGGGCTCGATAGCGAGCACATGGTAGCTAGTCCTGCACCCGTGGTGCTCGGCTAGCCACAGTCTGAAGATGCAACATGGGTCCCCCTTCCCATGAGCTCAACACCTATGGGAGGGGCCAAGGAGGTCAGGGGCAGTGTGATTTGGGTGGTGGTCGAAGGCGGGGATCTTGGCGGTCTGATCCTTGGTTACAGAAACTGGCTCTTGGAATGTGGAATGTCACTTCTCTGAAGGGGGAGGTGCCTGAGCTAGTGTGCAAGGTTGGGAGGTTCCTGCTAGATATAGCCGGGCTCACCTCAACGCACAGCGTGGACTCTAGAACAATCTCTTTGATAGGGGCTGGACTCTCTACCACTCTGGAGAGCTGCAGACAGTAGCAGATTAAAGCCAAAGGTGGCAGCCTTGAGGTGTTCAAGCAGCATTCTGCCTGGGTGCTGGTGGGCCACCATCCTGTCACTCACATCGTCATGGCTTCATCAGGCCGGCAGGTGGTATTGCAGAGATCTTACAAAGGAAATTGAGCTACCTGATGCTGACCGTCCATTGCCACCATGTACATCCTCAGAACCTAAACAAAACTTGCTCTTTTAATTATGATGATGATGATGATGCATGTGACTTTGAATCACTTTGTGTGTTGTATAATTTTATTTTTGTTGGTGGTCTCTGTCTCGCTTTTAAGTTTATGTAAAGCCTTTTAAGATCCCCTGTAAGTCATATTCATCAGCCGGCGCCAAATCCTTCTAGAGTTTACTCATTAAGTGGCTGGTAATATGTCTGTTGTGCCCTTAGATTTTATGAAATGCTGCCATGGCTTTTGTCAGATTTATGTTGTTTAGCCAGGTTTGTAAGGTGGAGTCCATTTGGGAAATGTTCTTTGTAAGTGTAGACATTAGTGGGCATTTTGTGCAAATAAACAGTCAGAAGCTAGTGGCCAAGTTGAAAGAACGCTTGCACTGTAGCAGTGTCTATAAATGAACTGAATGGTAAAGCTCAGGTGAAGGGAGTCAAAATCCACAGGTCAGTGAACGTGATTGCAGTCCTGAGCCTTTCACCAAGGACACACTGATGTCGAAGATCTCGCACACTGATGGTGCTTTGGTACGCTTGGATGCCTTAGAGCAGCCGATGTAAGGTTTTGCCAGTATGACTTTAAGGGCCTTTCTCTAGTGAGCGTTTTTGACTTATTGTATTTGTGACCTGCCGAAGATCATGTCAGATGCTTTCTGCATGAGGGCATGCACCCGGTTTGCAATGATTTACCCTGGACAAACACCCGAGCCCCAGCCTTTGTTTGTTCAGGATTGAGATGAGGACTTGTTAGAGCTAAGCCCTTCATTGACTCTGACCCGGAGTGTTAAAGCAGTCAGATTTGCAAAGTGAGATTTCTTTGATCACAGCAAAATGTTTTGGCAGTTCAATCCAACTCTAAACTTAAGAATCCTTAACAGAGCCTTTGAAATCTGAGGATTAGATGTCTGTGTACTTGGGGTGGCCTTTGTGTGCACCCTGGTGTTGCTTACATCTCTGATTCTGTGTACAGTTGTTGTGCTCCTGAGAGAGCCTGCGTACTTCTAGGATTGCGGGGTTATCTTCATTCTATCTAGGAAAGTTTGCTTGTGGATTGCAGACTACTGCACACTCACATTTGTACTCGGAAAATGAAGATCCTTCACATTCTTCTCAAAGTGATCTTCCAGACGGAGGAGCTGCAAAGATGCCTCTGTTGATTCTCTCTGCCTGTTTGCCTGCCTGACCTCTGCTTGCTCCCTCTTCACCAGACCTTCTTGTGAGAAGCGCTCTATCGTTTTACTTCATTCATTCCTGACAGGTTTGTCAGCTGTAAATCAATACTTACATTTACTAACTTTTATAGGAAAACCAGGACTGGAAACTGGAAGGAAAGAGCAGTTTGGGGACTGCCATCAACATGGAGCATTGTGAAGAAGCAGAGTGCAGTCTCTGAACTTTCCACAATGTGCTTTCTAGATGGAGCTCTTTGCAAAATGATTTTTTATTTTATGAAGCTGGTTCCCAACAAATATAAACTGTTAATCCTAGGACATTCAAATTTCAGATTCGGTTCTGCTGATTATCCCTTTGACAACACTGCCTGGCGGAGCTGTGATGGATTTTATGCCGTAATTTGATTGGATTTCCACTTTATTAAAATCTTAACCTAGATAAGCGACAGGAAAAACAAGCTGATGACACTTGAAGGTGCTGAATGAGGACTGCCAGGCTGCTCTGGGTGAATTGGTATCAGTGTAGGTATCTCTCTCTAACCCCTTTACTCAGCTTTTGTTCATTTTTTTTATGTAAATTCTGTGCAGATGTTACTAACATCACTGCTAGGAAAGCTGTAGATAAAAGAAATGTCATTTAATTCATATTTCTGACCTGTTTGACAAATTTTATGGCAACATTTTGGTTGTTTTCATTGCTGTCTTAATAGATAGAACTCATTAAGGGAGATTTCTTGCTTAAGAAAATTAGAAGACAGTTTAACAGTGACCAGGCCATTGAGCCCAAGCTTGTTTATCTTATATGCCCTACGTAATGCGTAGACTGTAATGATGTGTCCCAAAGAGTTGGCACCAAGTCACATTGCAAGAAAACTTATGATATATATCTGCAGTTATCGAGACAGAAGTTTTTGAACGTTTGTGCAGAATTCTCGCCTAGCTACACTCATGGCAATTGTAGTAAGGTTTTCTCAAAAGGCTACCAATAAACAATTGAATAAAAACAGTTCGGTGCAGGAGATTCCAGCATCTTGTGGATAAATTCTGTTAGGAAGTCAGAGAGTCAGAGTGCTTTTCCAGGGGATGCAGAGAGAGAAGGCCAATTCAGTGCTGTGCAGATGGCACAGATGATTTCAGAAACTGTTCACCCCACTCTTCCTATGCATTTCTTGTCCTTTATGCAGAGACTGGCATGCCATGTAACAATGTAGAATGTCATAAATGTGTCTGCTGAGAAAGTCAGTGACTTTTAAACCACTGTTGGTGACTGAATACCTGAACAACACTTGTGTGAGAGGATTCAAAACATCATGGCTGCTGGTGTAAATTGGTTAAAACTCACAGATGTTTTGGCATCACAGTTTGTAGCTCATGGATGGTGCTTTAGAACATCCAATTCAGGAGTAGTAAGGATGATTTTAAGCCATTTGTCTTTTCCGTCCATAGTTGGGGTCTTTTGGGTGTACCAGCTTTTAGCTTTGAGATGCACAGGAATGCAATGTTAGCTAAAAAGGCTTGTGAATGTGTTGATGCTCAAGGCACATGGGAGTGAGTGTGGTATGTCTCTCTTCTGCTTTGCTTTGCCCCCCTGCCCATCCGTCTTCTGTGCCTGCTGCACCTTATTGCCATATTGATGAAGGCCGGGCTGGGCTGCCACACACTTTCCAAGCTTCTGTGAGATGTTTGCACGGCTTGTCTTGGATTTCCTACAGAGTGGCGTATGTTAAGCCTGATGGTATAAAGATCTGTTAAGCTCCAGCTTTTGTGGCAGTGGGTGGTCAGAATTGAAGAGCAAACATTGATGGGGCTACTCGACTTCTGCTAGACCTCAATATGCAGTCTCTGTAATGGTTACTGCACAGTCCAAAGAGGCCCATTTGTTGTTGTTGTCATCTTATTTAAATTTTTGCTGTTCATGAATTTGATAAAAGTTTATGACCTTTGCCTTGGCACAGGTGTTGTCCACATATCTGAACCAACATTCCCTGGCTTTCCTTTCCTCCTTTGTTGTGCAGGTGTGTCTGTGTAGAGAAAACAAAAAACCTTTTCCTTAAAGTAGATTACACTTCAATCGAGGTCAACCAGAGAAGCAACATTCTGTGGCCTGTAGCTTGAGTGCCATCCCATTAAAGCAGTTGAGGCTGCAGTTTAATGTTCATAAGGAAAGCATCATTCGGTTCTTGTGACTCCCCAAACCTATTTACTTTAGATGAGCCACTTAAGTGGCACCATCAGCAGGCTTGACAAGAACCTACCTGTGAAATGCAGAAGCTCATGTGCTTTAAATAATGGACTCTGTCTGCCGTACACATACGTGATGTCCTTAAGCTTCACCACCTGCTTCTTGTCCCAGTCATACACAGAATGATTGATATCTTTGCTTTTCTAGTGATCAATAACTTTGAAGTGATGACTGTGCTAAAAGCAAGGCTGTTAGAGGATGTAGACCTATGAACAGTAGGGGACTCCAAATGTCGAAGAAGCTAAATCCACAGGGGTTCTAAAAACACAGGACAAGGCCATAGCCTACTGCCATTGAAGAGACACTGTGAATGTCCTTTTAAACAACATTATTAAGACCCCATCTTAAAGTGTCTTTGGAAATATCTTCAAAGTAGTTGCAAGGCAAGTGGTTCAATATTTACATCTGCTTGTAGGTTTAAGTGTCATTCAGACAGTTTTGCATCTCTTTCATCCTGTTTGTCCAGGTGAGGGTCATGTGTTTTCAATGCACATAGCTGGGCAGATCAGGTCACTGTATTGTCAGGGTTTTACAGCTCCACCTGTGAAATTCAGGTCAAAAAGTCAGTCACTGATCTTTGGTCTAATTGTAGTACCCCTCTGCTTTTACTCAGGGTGCTTACCCGAGTTCACTTTGTTTTCGTCTTTTTTTTTTTTTTTCTTTTTTATCATTTTATTACTAACTTTAAATATATCTTTTTACCCTAGCATTCTCAAACAAACTAATGTAACTAATTAATATAAAATGTATAATAAAAATAATACTCTATTACAAACAATATTTTAAATAATTAACTAATGTAATTTACATAACTCTGCCATTAATTGCACAATTCGTTACTAGACCCCACATAACGATGCTAGAGCCACCTGGCAACGTGATGTATGGCTTAGCCAGTTATTATAAAACAAGCCACCAAAGTTCAGTGGTTTAGTTTAAATACATTAACTATTTACATATATACATCACACATCCATACAAAAGTGTAAACTTAAAAATCCAAGAGATCTGTTTCATTGTTGAACCAGCAGTCCTTTTTTTGAAAGCAAAACAACAAATCAATAAGTACAATTCCCTTCTAAAACCTAAGCCGGCAAACTAAAATAAAAGGAACCAAACAAAAGTCAAGTAAAAGGTACCACACAAGTGCTGCAGGCCTGGTACTTGAAGGTGATTGCGACGTTAATCGGCGACGGCCTCTTATGCTGTAATAGAGCAGATGGGTCTCGTTTACTCGTTTCCACCAGATGTGCGCCGACTTTCGTGGCGAGTATTAAGTCTCGGTGATAGATGGTCAGCTGTAACATCATCTGATATCGACAATGTACTCCAATGCCCGCCGATGTCTACTGTGTTCAGCCTTCTCGACCAGTCCGTCCATCCACCAACACGTTCACATTTTTTCCCCCCAATTGTTAATTCTGTGCTGGAATCCAGTCTTTTTTTTTTTTTTTTCTCTTTCTTGAAACTCTTGGCTGAAGTTTACAGTCGGCCGCTTTTCAATGACTCGCTCCCTGCGCAAAACAGAGTTCTTTTTCTAACAACTTTTCGCTCCTCCCTTCCTCTCTCTCTCTCTCTGTCTCTCCTCCTGACCTCTGACCCCCACCCTTTGCTACTCTCCAAACCAATAAAATAATTTAACATACATACCAGCCATTTACTTTTTACATTTAAGACCTTATAAATATAATCACTTAACTTTTTAACAACATGTACAATAAACATAACTTTATTAATCAAAATTTACATTACACCATTGCTATTACCACCTCATAACTTGAGTTTTAAAGGGCTACGTAATGTCCCCTCGTGTGCTTGGCAGCTGCTTTGTGTCGCAACCTGTTTGTAATGGACCGTCTGTAACTTAACATTTTCAGGTAGGCTCTTTGCTCAAGACCTACCCCTCCACATATCGCGTGTATTGCCCTGTAAGTCTTGAAGTCTCCTAGTTAGCATCTCATGTTTCAGCTTCAAATCTGCCACCAGTTGGGCACATCAACGGCAGCCTCAAGTTATACAATGAAATGAGCTCGTCATCCTCCGAAGCAAACACAGTCTTGTGGGTGAAAAGCACCTGACGGGCGGCTGCCTAAAGATCTGCTGTGTTTAGAAGCGCCATTACTGTGCGACTGTTCTTTGGCTGTTCCCCTCTGCTCTTCTTATATGGTGTCAAGATTCACTTTGAATTGAGTCATTAATTTACATCTGGACATTCATTTTCTTCTTGTTGGCTGGATTTGCATTTCTCATTAGGTGTTTTTTTTTTTTTTTTTTTTAAGTTGCATATCGCTGCATTTTAGGGAATTCAAATTTCAGATTCAGACTCGGCGGCCTCTGTGTTGGCAGCTTCTTTTTGAAACAATGGTTAAGCTTTATTTGGGCTTGCCGTCTATTTTGGTAGCAGATTGCTATCCTTTTGACCCCATGCTGATTTGTTTTGATGCTCCCCCATTTTTAAGTATCATTTCCTTAGTAAACATCCGTTAAGTCCTAATAGTAGGAAAGATGGTGGTTTTGGGGTCTAGGCCTCAGAGATGGAATTCATCAGCGGCTGAGTGCTTTGTCAGAGAGCATTACAGCCATTTGCCTCACAGGCACCTTTATACTGTAGTTTGCTGCCATGCTGCTGCTTCACCCCTTTGTGGGTGTCATTTTAGAAGGATCCGATTTAAGGCTAGCTTTATAACCTTTACGTGCAGTCTAGGTGAACTTAGATATTTAAGTTGGCAGGTGGGTAACATTACAGAGGTCAAGCAGCACATCTGCCCAAAGTGCAAACTTAAAAGGGTAAGGTATCAATTATTGTCATATTACATGAGACACAAAGAATGTTGAAACATAACACTTGGTGCATGGAAATGGGTAATTCGCGAGAGCAATCCACTTGGCGGGTCTGTCGGCCAACACTTTGATTTCAGAGGAATGTTAGAATAGAGTTGTAATCCATGGAAACGTTTCTCTAGTTTTGAAATGATTACAACTTCAGTTGCATTTATTTGGATTTGGCAACTGAGGTCTTTTCCTGTAATAGTGAAATAGAGGAAACTTAAATAAGGTAAAGAAAATTTAAACCAAATAGAAGTGGAAAAGAACATTAAGGCTTATGCCAGGGGATCACAGCCACCTCATGGATACAGCAGATGTTGTTTAAATTGTCCTGTGCTGAGCCACCAGATCTGTAACAAATAGTAAAGTTACAGACTAATGGAGGCCATCTCCTTCATTAGTGTCACAATCCTAACTTGCTGAGAAAGCGATGGCTGCTCAAGCTGAATGACACAGTTTGTCTGAGGGGGGACTGACACATATGGTACTCTTTAATATTCCTGTGACAAGGTTGCTGGTGGTCCTTATTCCAGATCTTCTCCTTGTACCGAGGGCTGCTGGTGAGAGCAGTGAGCTTCAGGGTGTCAGCTTTGGCCTCTCTGTCCAGATATGGGCAATGTGCACTCTGACCCTGCTGCTGTAAGGTATTGTGTCAGGTCAGGTTGGAGAGCATGCACTGGTACAGCGCTTTGCATCACCCACCACACGATGAAACAGCTCAGCATCCTGGTTGACAACCCCCTAGACAGGCCTGTGGTACAGTCCCAGCCACTGGAAGTGACCATCTAACTTCTACACACTCCTTTCCAGTGAAAACGTGGAAAATTTCCCCTTTATTTCCTACTTGTATATGCTTTTGTTTGCTTTGCTTGCTAACTTTTCACCTTTATGAAGATAAAATGGGAGTTTATCACATCTAGCGCTACTGAATGCGTAGAGTGGACCAGCCGTCCCTTGGGCTTTGCACCACCTTCTGCTGGTATATTTTCTCTAGTATCCTGCCAGCTGGAGTTTGTCAGGATTGTATCACTGATTTGTTGCGTGTTCCATTCCTCTGATCCCATGTTTCTTATTTGTAATCTTGCTCCGGCCCCTCTCCCCTGTGCATTCCAGCTGATTGCTGAGGTACTCTCTTCCCTTGTACATTGCAGCTGACTGTGTCCCCCACCCAAGTTCCCTTTCTCCACGCATGCTCCTTACTGAGCTTTGTTTTCCACTTCTCTGTGGTCAGCTGGCCGGATCTCCACAATAGCAGACATGGAAGTACACGGGTAAGATCCCTCTGTGTTAATCAAGTTGCCTTTTTATCGTGTGCTTAAACTAGTCTGAATTTTTATGTGAGCGCTGTACACAATTTTCTAAATTAAATGAAATGGGTGCAGGATTTTGTCACTTATTCTGTTTTGTGACTTTTCTCTGCCTTTGATGTTTCTTTTTACTGTCTAGACCTTATGGCCTTTTTAAGAGTATCACATTGCACACTGACCTGACCATTTTTATCATCCATTTCACTTGTTTTGTTTGTCCCAGTACTCAGTGTATCTGTTTCAGCTCACTGCTGGCATTCCTTCTTTGATTTGACGTCTTGATTCTCCATGTTGTTCAGGTTCATAAAAGTCAGCATTTTATTAAAAAATGAAAGTTTTTTGTCATGCACAGTGGTGCACCCACTGCTTTGCTTTTGTTTCTTTTTACACCAACATAACTGGCAGTGTGGCCTTAGTGACCAACTGTATAGCACAAGGTTGCCAGCAGCATCTCCCCTGAGAGAGTCCCATTTCAGAGCTGATGGCATTTAGATATGTTGTGCAGTTGTAAAGCCGTGATTAAAATATTCCATAAAGGTTCAGCTTTCCAGCTTTTGAAATGTGAAATCATGATATTTTTTTTTTTTTTTTGTGAACCAAAGGTTCTCCTTAGTTTTTGTAATCAGAGATGCTGCAAGTTGGTCCTGTTGTCCACACTTCCGTCACCTCACATGGTGGCAGATACAGTGCATTTGAAAGCTCAAGGATCAACATTTAAAGCATTTACTTCAGACCCCTCACTGTCATGGTAGTTTGGGTGTGCCGCTTTTTTTTTTTTAATTACATTTTAGACCACCTTTCATATCGGCTGGATTTCTTAAGATAAGGAGCGATGAAGCCAGGCATGAAAGAGTTAATGGCTTGGCTTTGGATCGCTCTTTCCTTTTGTGTTTGAGAATTCCTTTCACCATGGAAATTCAACACAAGAGGCTCCAAGTCGTGCAGATTTAAATAATTGAAGCAATCTGCTGAACATGTCTTCAGGTTACAGCTTGGCTGCTACCACATGTTATTTGTGCAGCACATGAACTCTCTACATGGCCGGCTTTGGATCAACATCCAGTATAAGCAGACATTCTTAACATTTTGAATAACTTCAGCAAAACCAGGTACAGCAGGTTTGGAAAAATGAGATGTCACAGCTTTTGGAATCATTTGACACAAGTGTGGTTTCCCTGTCTCCTTGAAAATACTTTTAATTTGGATATTTACATATTTTTTTTGTTTATAATGTTTTCAGTAATCCATTTCATGGTTGCTGAAAATTCAATTGAAATTTGCCTTCACCAAATTCACCATCACAATGTGATTTACACAGCACACCAGTGTACAATACTTAACAAGGAGAAACAAAACGTGCAGCACGAGATCACTCCAATCCAGCGAAGCCCTTAAACACGTAGAGAAAGAGCTTAGAAATATCCACATTGACAAATGAATGGAAGGTCGACAGCGGCTGAAGGACGCTCGGGTCGGTGCTGGAGGGTGAAGTGGCCTTTGTAACGGTGATAAAACAGCCGGTATGTCAAAGTAAACAAAGTATATGTGTCGCTTGCTCGTAGTCAAAGGAAAGAGGCATATCATCGTAGAGAGCCACATTTAAGGGTCAAATTGTGTAGGCGAACTTGTCCATTGCATAGGTTTGTACAACATAAACATGCGTGTCTGCCTTTAATTACTGCAGTCCTACTAGGAAGATTCAGAATAACCTGTGACACCTTGCTTTTGCAGAAGAATTTCTCATTTAATTCTCTATTGCAGAAGTTTTCCTAAAATACTGCTGGGTTGTCACTGAGCCATGTTGTACTACTTGGATCTCAGCACTGAAGCCGTGTTATGCTCTGTGCTTGTGTCCCGTGACGGCCCATTTATGCTGTGCTTGGTCCTATAAATGTGATTTCATTTTGTATGGCACACCTTTTTCACAAGCTTATTCCTCGGTCTCTACTGTGACCTTTGGCTTTAATTTGCTAGTGGGTTGATTAGTGGAAAACTCTTAACAATCAAAGACACTGCACCTAGTAGTGGATGAATTAAAGTGTGCTTTATGTTAAACACAAAAAAAAAAATGACTTGACTGTGTGCAAGTATTAGATTTGTAATGAATTAAAGTGAATATGTGACGTGAACATCAGTAGGATCAATACGTTCTTCTCCTGAGCACCTGCATACTGCGGTGTTGGTGACGTGCAGGGGAGCCCAGGATATTTTGGCTTTACTTTGTGACTGACTGGGATATTCCCCCAACACACTTCACCACATTCACCACCACAAGGTGCTTTACATGGCACACCAGTGTAAATACCGTAATCTCCAGTCGCACTGGCTGGCATGCACCTCATTATCCCTAGCAATAGCATCAATTCATTGGTGCTTCGGATTAGGAATTCCCTTGCATTGCCTGCCTTTGTTGGTACCCTCCATGTGTTGGCCTTTGTTTTCCAAAGCAGGTTTACTGGTCTGCCAAGCTGATATTATAGAAGCTCCCTTTCAGTAGTGACCCTACCAGCACGTCTCCTTTTATTGGCACAAGGTACAATATTTGTGGATATTTAAAGGAATACTCCGCACAAAATCTGTTACCTAACCCCAGGTTGTTTGCAGTGATAGGCAAGAACCACTTTTAACTTTCCACTTTCATAGGGGATGGAAATCATTAAAGCCCATTCTGTCCAGTATTCTGTGGAGACTCAGTTTGAAACATCCTTACAACATGCAGATTTTGAGGCACACATAGTTAAGATTCTTGTATTTTTTGACTACATTTTTTGAAAAACCTCTTCTGTGACAGTGAAGCACATTTTGCTAAGCTTGTGCTATTAAATTGAGGAACACCATTGTACAGTAAGTACTTCTGGAAGAATGTACACCATTGGTTATAATAAGTGAAGTCACAATTCTGACGAACTTCTAGACAAACTGATTACACCATAACCCACCAAGTTGTGGACGTACTGCAGTATCAATAGCCTATGACAGGTAGTGTGACGTCCAGGGTCTTCCAGTGTCTCTGCTGTCAGTCTTAATAGTGGAGGTCGGTAAAGTGCATGACAGTCAAGTTTTGGAGTATATGGCTAGCCGCAGATCCTTGCAGGTTTTTCCTTGCTTCCTCTGTTACTTTGTCTCAGTGTACAGGGTGGGCCATTTATATGGATACACCTTAATAAAATGGGAATGGTTGGTGATATTAACTTCCTGTTTGTGGCACATTAGTATATGTGAGGGGGAAAACTTCAAGATGGGTGGTGACCATGGTGGCCATTTTGAATCCAACTTTTGTTTTTTCAATAGGAAGAGGGTCATGTGACACATCAAACCTATTGGGAATTTCACAAGAAAAACAATGGTGTGCTTGGTTTTAACGTAACTTTATTCTTTCATGAGTTATTTACAAGTTTCTGACCACTTATAAAATGTGTTCAATGTGCTGCCCATTGTGTTGGATTGTCAATGCAACCCTCTTCTCCCACT
Source organism: Polypterus senegalus (assembly GCF_016835505.1). Lineage (NCBI taxonomy): Eukaryota > Metazoa > Chordata > Cladistia > Polypteriformes > Polypteridae > Polypterus > Polypterus senegalus. The sequence continues at coordinate 76,097,074 of NC_053165.1, forward strand.
CTTCACACACTGATAGCAACACCGCAGGAGAAATGCTAGCACAGGCTTCCAGTATCCATAGTTTCAGGTGCTGCACATCTCGTATCTTCACAGCATAGACAATTGCCTTCAGATGACCCCAAAGATAAAAGTGTAAGGGGGTCAGATCGGGAGACCTTGGGGGCCATTCAACTGGCCCACGACGACCAATCCACTTTCCAGGAAACTGTTCATCTAGGAATCCTCGGACCTGACAACCATAATGTGGTGGTGCACAATCTTGCTGGAAAAACTCGGGGAACGTGCCAGCTTCAGTGCATAAAGAGGGAAACACTTCATCATGTAGCAATTTCGCATATCCAGTGGCCTTGAGGTTTCCATTGATGAAGAATGGCCCCACTATCTTTGTACCCCATATACCACACCATACCATCAATTTTTTTGTTCCAACAGTCTTGGAGGGATCTATCCAATGTGGGTTAGTGTCAGACCAATAGCAGTGGTTTTGTTTGTTAACTTCACCATTCACATAAAAGTTTGCCTCATCACTGAACAAAATCTTCTGCGTAAACTGAGGGTCCTGTTCCAATTTTTGTTTTGCCCATTCTGCAAATTCAGTGCGTCGATCTGGGTCATCCTCGTTGAGATGCTGCAGTAGCTGGAGTTTGTAAGGGTGCCATTTGTGAGTAGCTAATTTCCGTCAAAGGGATGTTCGACTAATGCCACTCTCAAGTGACATGTGGCGAGTGCTACGCTGTGGGCTCTTGCTGAATGCTAGGACAGCCACTGATGTTTCTTCATTAGTGACAGTTTTCATGTGTCCACATTTTGGCAAATCCAACACTGAACCAGTTTCATGAAACTTAGCAAGCAGTTTGCTAACTGTAGCATGGGAGATGGGTGGTCTCGTAGGGTGTCTTGAATTGAAATCTGCTGCAATGACCCGGTTACTGCGTTCACCAGACATCAACACAATTTCTATCCGCTCCTCACGTGTTAACCTTTGCGACATGTCAATGGCTGTAAACAAAGAGAAACTTGTAAATAACGCATGAAAGAATAAAGTTACGTTAAAACCAAGCACACCATTGTTTTTCTTGTGAAATTCCCAATAGGTTTGAGGTGTCACATGACTCTCTTCCTATTGAAAAAACAAAAGTTGGATCCAAAATGGCTACAGTGGTCACCACCCATCTTGAAAAGTTTTCCCCATCACATATACTAATGTGCCACAAACAGGAAGTTAATATCACCAACCATTCCCATTTTATTAAGGTGTATCCATATAAATGGCCCACCCTGTATATTGATTTCTGTTTTTGTTCTGGTAGCGGCAGGCTACATATTCTTCAAATTCAACAGAAGCCAATTCTTCCCTTATAGAATTTATAGAGGCGTTCATTTCAAGTATATTGCAAAGCCATAATGGGCTGAGTGGTCTTACCTGATTTGTAAAAGTGGTTCTCTTCATATTGGCAATTGATATTATAAGACCTTCTAAACAATATACATGTATTTATATTCCTTGTCTTCTCCCTGGTAAGCGGTTTCAACCCGTTACTACCTTGTACCCAGTCCTAACTGGCATTTAGTTTGGATTAAATTATCTTTGACAGCATACAATATTTGACCTGGATGGATGATGAGTTACACAGCCAATAATGGTTTTGTTAGACATTAATTGAGATTTACTTTATTTCCGGCAGATGAGGAACATTGGCTGCTTCTGCCTGTCCCTTTATGGTGGGCTGCAGACATTGTTTTGCCACATGGTAATGGCTGCCGTTTCCACATGCAGAAAGAGACCAGTGAGACTTCACTAAAGTAGGTACCCCAGTGCTGCGTTTTGTGTTGCCTACTTTTGCTCCTTTCACCTCCTTGTTAGTCTTGCTTGTGAACTCCATTCGTCACTCTTGGTCTTTCTCGCTCGCTGTGGTAATAACATTGAAGTGTGCTGTGCCAGTGAGATTTCTCATTGCACTTCAGTTTGAGAAGAGCCCTTGAGGATCTTGTTGCTTGGTAAATGTTTGATTTTTATCATGTCACTTGCGTTTTAGTTGTGTAAGTGGCCCTAACTAGCAAGATGATTTATGTGCAGAGATGACGCCGATAGCTCAAGGGTATGTGCAGTCTTGGAGATTAGACTGGCACAGCTGGAATGCCAGTGTACAATTAGGATAGCAAATGTTGAATGTGGGAATGCTCTGTACAAAGTAATACATGTGCTTGTGGACAGTGACATGGCTTGTTTTCTGCAAGCTTGATGTAAAAGAAGCAGGCATTTTTTTGAAATGTTTCTGCCAGTATCTTACTGACTTCCTTCCAAGAAGTACCAAGTGTCTGAGTTCTAGGTTAACTGCTTTAAGTTAAATTGCATTTTCAAGTCTTCAAGGGGGAGGCAGGAGCCCTTCATTAGAGGAACAAAGACTTGAAGTGTGAGCAGGCCCAGAAGCAGGGGATGTAGACATGACAGTCTGAAGAGGCTAAAGATCGCTTCACTAAGTTGTTTCAAGTTTGTGTGTCACGTCATTGGCAGTGCCCTGCCACTTTGAGATTTGACTAAGCAGAAAGGATCTTTGGTGATGACGCCTCTGCCAGTGCCACAGAGTGAGTAGCCTTTGCAATGCTTTATGAATGTTAGTAGTCAGCCGTCCAAGAATGAAAATCTTTTAATGAGCTCATTTCATTGTAAGATGCTTTACAGAGTAATTAGGTAAGCTATAGATGTGCCTGATGACTGCAGGCCAGTGTGGACAAGAGTGAAATTGGGTATGGTGGTCTGACACACAATGGGGTAATGCCTTAGTGTTTGATTGCCAAGCATCTTAACGAACATAAGTCATGTTTCTTGGTGGTCAGTTCCAACTCTACAAAAAATAAAACGTTAACTAGTTAGTTTACTGTGATGAGAGAATATTCTGGAAGGCCAAGTTCTTCCTGGGCTTTGTGTGGTTCTCATTGCCTTTGCCAGTTGTGGGAGAGCACACCAGTTATTTCACAACAGATAACAAATGCTCTGCCCATTTGGACTTTCTCCTTCCAAAGAGAATTGTTAATTTCTCCGCTGAAGATGTGGGCAGAGCAGTTGAACTATGGCCACTGAAGCCTCCCGATTGGTCCTGCAATGTTGGCTCTATTATTGCTTGTTTTTTCTTACAATTTCATTGACTTGTGGATTAACAAAATGAGGCCATTTACTGGCCAAATATAAAATTAGCGAAGGATCTGTCATTTTAAACATACTGATTTAAAATGATTTTCTTAAACATCATTAAAATGGTGGACATCTAGCTCTTAGACTTGTTTATTTAATATTGATTTGTGTAAATTTAATCCCTCCAAACCTCTCCCACCACACCCACAGGCGATGGTATAGTATATTGACAATGATTTGAAATGAAGATGTGGTCATGTGAAGTCCTGCCCCTTCCACTTGATACATTTAAAAAAAATGCTGGCACTTAATAGTCAAGTAGTTTTGAGCAAGAAATAGAAAATTAAGTTGAGGTCACCATATCAGCTGTGAATATCAAGCTCTGGGAAGGACTGACACCGTAGTCTTTTAATTGGTCCTTGAAGGTTTGAATGAAAAGAGCAACAGTGGCAGATGTGAAACCAAAGAGAATAAAAAAAATGGGAAATATTGATTGATGAGAGGTGTAGGTAACTCAAACTCTACTTGTCTTTTGATTATGGACCCTGCTAGGCAGGCAGTGTTTCATCCTGCTTCCTTTCTCAGCCGGACTCCCTCCCTTCTGTGCCACGTTCATATGTTCTCTCCATGTTCCTGGGCTTTGAGAAAATGGGTGATTGGCATAGAATGCAGCCATGTTGCAATAGTGGGCTTTCTCTGCAAATGACACCTACAGTGATGTGTGTTTATACAGAATTGCCCTGATTTGAATTTGTATTTAATCTAGTATGTATGGCTGTTACATTTTTTTTTCTTAAGTGCCAAGTCCAGCCTGACATGTTAAATCCTTCTGCCTGAGTGCTGAAACTACTGTATGCAGTTTTAGACTGCTGCAGAATCGGGGTGTGGGAATGAATTACCTTTGGACAGAGGGCCTGTGGGCTGCTTAACTTATTCCCATAAATAGCAAAAAAAAAGAATTCCAATTATTCCAGTTATGATGTTGGCTTGAAGAGATGAGTGTTAAGAACTGTTATCATCATTTTCTTCTTTGAAATAAACCGTTGTGAAGTGCATTTTCATATAAAAAATAGGGGTGCATGGTTATCCACAATTTAATTAATGATTAGTGTCTTTGATATTATAGAATTGCAATTACTTTCAGTTAACAGTACAATAAAATCTGCATCTTCTCTTGCCAACCACATATTCTGATTTTATAGTGATTTTTTTTTTTTAAGTTGAATAATAAATTAAATGTTTGTGTTTCATTTTTCCTTTTTTGGCAAACATGTAGCTCACCTATACAGTTTGTCCCCGTTTCTGTAATACAGTAAATTAGTGAGATACACACATTCATAAATATCTGTAACACAATGTTTCTAAATTAGTTTTACTTCTTAAAAACCAGCCATCACTAGCACCTGCCATTCAGAAATGTAAAATGTGAAGCAAAGAAATGTTAAATTGGGAGTCTTCTGTATTAATAAAGCTCCGCTTGTGTGTTATATAAAGTCAAGGCAGTCGGTAAAATCTCTGTTAATGGAAACCCCATCTGCTAGTTGTGTTGTACGTGTACGGAAACTCTGCCAGGCCCAGGTAGTGTTTAGGTTGTAACACTCGGTCCTTGAGGTGCGATGTACCCAATCTGGTGGACGCTTTTGTAATGAAAGGTGCACTCATTTCAATAAAATGCACTGACTGTTGTTACCTGATTATTGCTTTTGACAGACTTCTCGATGTGGACTTGTGTTGGTGTAAGACCAGTAACTTTAGTGTTTTTGGGACTTTGTGCTGCTTGCTTAGCTTTCATGCAGTCATCAACCTGGACAGTGTGCTGGAATTCGAAATCGTTGTGTAAAGGTTTGCTCTTTATTTTGGTACTTAAGCAGCCAACGTGTCAGGTGATCAACATTAAATATATATCCACGTTTATCTGGAAGCTGCTGCAAACAGAAAAGAAATACGTGCAGACTAAGTAAACTGTGTTGTTTGGGATCTTAGGATGTCATTAGTCCTCTGATTGGCCAGTACACTCGCGCTCAATCCATGGGATTAAAACACACATCTGCTGTGTAGAGCAGTCTGGAACTTGTAATTCAGTAACTGGCATTTTTCCAGATTACTAAATTGAGGCGGTCATAATTGTAATCATGATTGGCTGTGTAGCCCAGTTTAAAGAGAGAACAATTTTATTAGTTTGTCTTCATTTAAACAGGACAGATCAGGGCCCTTACACGTCACGACAGTGATTGGACTTCAGGTTTATATGAAAGAACTCATATTTGAGAAGTGAACCCCACTGCCTTTTTCAAGTTATGTTGGCAAAGAGCCTCCTAGGTTTTCAGGCTCCCCTTTAATTATTTTTGTTTGAAATGAAAATGAGTCTAAAATGCAGACGTTCTCTTTGGCTTGCAAGTCAAATCCATCTTCATTGTCACTCCTTCTCACTCTTGCATCAGGCTGCAAATGGGGAGTGTATTTTTCTAAAGATCAAAAACATTATGGAAGGACATTGACATTCTGAGCTTTGGAAATTGTTATTGGTCCTGACTAGTCCATCCATGTTGTGTCAATGAAGGCTGTGTGGGGGTCATTCTGTGGTGTTCTGTTGTTTCCTAAGGATTTCTTTACCGCTCTGCTTAGTTTTTAAAATTAATGTTTTGATTGTTTTAAGTTTAAAACAAACTCCCCATTGGTCAGTCAGATTTTACACAAATAAGCTTCTTTTCACTGCAGTGAGCCTGTTAACCCTCTGCCCCTGCAGGTGTAGTTATTTTGAGACAAGTGTTATAAATATTAAATGTAAATGACAATCAGAGGTGGTCATCATAAATAAAAGCAAAGACCATGAAAGAGCACGCTGAAATGGCCGTTTGTCCAAAGGTTCCGGATGTGAATGACAAAAGCTCCAGGCTTGATCCTCCTCCTTTAGGAATTCTGTCTCCATTGTGGTGCTGCCGTCACTTGTGCACAGTGCAGTAGTTTATGGAAACAATGCCTGCCATGTGACACATGCTGGGCCGTGTTGTAAAGATTTGCCCAACTGTATCCTAATGGATTATCTCCCCAGGTTTTTCTGCTGTTTTCTAAATGTCCACTTAATGGAGTGGTGTGATGTTTGTCGTGACTCGTCCCTGTAGGCGGCAGGACAGCATAACTGTTTGGAATATCCGACTTGTGCTCTCAAGCCTCATGGGAGAGTGCACAGAGAGATTCATTCAGGTGCTCATCTGAGGAGCAGGCCATGACCAGCTACGTTTCAGCTGTAGACTGAGTCCAGGTGTGTTTTAGGTTGGATGTCCTGTGTTTTTTTTTTTCCCCCTCCCCCTTTCTCTCTAACTTCAGACAGTGTTGACCAGCTGCCATGATTTTCTGTTCAGTACCAGTTGTCAGGAGAAAACATAACCTTTCACCCTCATCTGTCCAGCATTAGCCAATCAAAGTGCTGTCCGACTTTGGGCCCCTGCAGTGCATTGACAAGCTGTTGCCTTCTAACCAGACCGTCTGTTGTAGAGCCTGCATCATTCATACCCGTGAAACAAAGACCTTGGGTTAGAATCCTCGCCTGAGGTGGTTCATCACCTGGACCTGTCCACGCTGGACGGCATCCTCATAAAACTGGGCCAGTCTCGCTTGAGTGCTCCATCAGGCACACAACTTTGATTTGGCTTTCATGTTTTACCATATCTACAACTTCAGCCACACGGTGGGTGTCTGCAGTCATTTCATCAGTCCATTAAGTAAAATTTTCTTTCATTTCTGACTCATGCTGTTAAAGTGTTTAACCTGCTAGTTCTCGTTTAAAAGGAGACCATAGTCCTCTTCTTGCCCTTAAGTTTCCTTGTGTGAAAAATGCATTATTCAGCAATAAGTTAAAATTAAAATAAGAGATCAGCGTCACCTTTGCCCTCACGATTTACCAAAGAGACATGAAATGTTTCTATGCTTGGGTTGTGTTCCAAGCACAGCCTTTCAGGCCTGCTGTTCTACTTAATTTATCAGACCATTAATCAGAACAAGGGGGAGCTGTGGGAGATTATGACATCAAAAATTGAATCAAAAACCCATAAATATAGAAACACTTCATTGATATACTCCAACCAAATGAAATGAAGGAAACAGAAGTGATTGCAATAAATCTATCCATCTATCACTTCTCTCTGCTCGCTGTAATGTGTGGATATTAAGCGGCCTTGCCAAGTTTTAATAGACTGCTGGCCAAACACTTCTCTGCTTAGCAGTGTTTGCCGCTGGAGTAAAGGGCACCTCGGGCTTCACTGGACCCGCTGTGTCTACACCACACACAGAGCAGAAGAAAGGGGAATGGCTCCAGATGAAGCGATGGCAGGCGGAGGGCTCAGTTAGCACGCTGTTCTTCACCTTCTGGTGAGTCCTTTTCGTCTAAAATTCAATACCCACAAAGGGGTTGGGCTGGCCAGTGCTGCTTTTTGTGCTCGCAGTTTCCGCCTCTCATCTTTGGTTAAATCGCTGGAGTGGCCTTGTGGAACACCACCTTCGCCAATTTAAGGTGGTGAACTGACCTATGGTCCTTCTGTTCTACTGCCTGTTGGTCTCCGCACTTGTCATGTGCGTGGCTCTATGTTGCTGTTTGTGCAGTGGGTGTTGGATTTGGACCCTGCCTCTTACTGGATGTTGCTATGATTTGCTCCACACCCTGTGTTGGAATTGGTGATTTCGGCAAATAACCCCATTTATGACTAAGCAGCAAGCATGTGTGCCAAGTGTGGTAGGCATTACATACTGCAAAATGGAGAATTTTACTTCAGTTTCTACTTTGCAGTAATCTGTGTAATTTTGTTTAAAGGTCATATTTTAGGAAACGTCATGAGCAAAAAGTCAACAGAAGTCTCAGTTAAGCTTTTTATTTAAGAATGTTTTTGATTCTCTTCTTTACAAAGCTTGGTCAGATCATGGAGGATCAGTAGGCAGTTCTGCCACACTCAGCTTGTTCCCTTACTTCCCCAGATTGATCCATACATTCTGCCTTTTACATATGGAAAATGATTGGCATCCAGCATGTAAACTTCACTGAAATGGGACATAGAATTGTGCTGTGAATTTCATTTTGGTGCAGTTTTTTTTATTTTTATAATCAATTAAATGAATTATTGCTGTTCACTATGGTGCCAATTTTAAATGCAGTCCAGCAGCGTGTAGGATTTTATTTCGCGCCCGCTAGATTGTGTTCACCCTACCTTAACTAAGCACAGCTTACTCCTTTGACGTCCCTAAGAGTTTTTCTATGACGAGATGTTAATCAAAGCTGAGTCGGTGTCGAGAGGCAGTAAGGGACGTCGCCAGTAGGACCCCAGAGGTGATTCTGGTCTCGATGAGAATGTTTGTTTTTTTCTTGGGTTAAGTAGTTAAATGTTCTTTCTTTGTGATTATCAGTGCGGCTGTGAGAGATTTGTTTTAAGATAAATAATATCCTATATAGGCATGCATTTATAGGTGCCCCTTGTCTTTTTTTTTTTTTTATTCTTACGATAGTCAGGTATTACCGTAGATACGCATGTATAAGTCGAAAAATTTATGCCTTAAAATTCATTCAAAAACACAAAGTCGACTTATCCACGGGGCAACACTAATTTCATTGAATTAATTCTTTAAACTGTGAAATACCGCACTTGAATTTGCGCATTAGCTTTTGCAGGTTTTGGATAACAAACATACCATTAGCTGCCAGTAGATGGCAGTAACCAGAAACGTACACTATTTCGGACCATAATGTGCACCGGATTTTAAAGCACAATATCAATGAATGGGTTTACTTTAATATTTAAGACACATTGGATTATAAAGCGCATTCAGCGAAACAAAACAGATAAGTCAAACTTTATTCAACTCATTCACAATAACTCTCAACATTGCTCAGTTGTAACATAAAATACAAAACAATACACTCACTTTTTCAGTTCAATCCTCTTCCACAAATCTATCAAATTCTTCATCCTCAGTGTCTGAGGTAAACAGTTGGGCGATTTCAGCATCAAGCATGCCCGGATCTCTCGTCATTATTCAAGTCAGTCTCATTGCTGTTACTTAGCTGTTTAGTGATGAAAGCTCAAAGATACTTGAGACTGATACCTTAGCCCAGGCATCCACGATCCATTGGCAGATAGTGGCGTAACTTGCCTGGCGTTGCCTTCCTGTCTTGGTGAATGTGTGTTCGCCTTCCATCATCCAATGCTCCCACGCATCTCGCAATTTAACTTTGAACGACCTGTTGACACCGATATCTAACAGTTGGAGTTCTTGGGTTAATCCACCCGGAATGATGGCAAGATCCGAATTAGTTTGCTTCACTTGGATTTTGACAGTATCGGTGAGATGGGCGCACATGGAGTCGCAGAATAATAGAGACAGAGATTTGTGGAAAAAGCCATCCGGTCTCCTGATGTAAACTTCCTGATTACGGTAGCCATAATGCTCCAACAATCCATTAAGTGGTGCAGCTTCGTAGCTTACCAAAGTTATTCTAAAACATTTTGACAGATTTTTGAGCGCCATGTACCACATAAAATCGGTTCGAGGTCAGTAAGCACAACCAGAATTAATACACAAGGCGCACCGGATTACAAGGCGAACTGTCAATTTTTGATAAAATTAAAGGATTTTAACTGCGCCTTATTGTCCGAAGAAAAATCAACAACATCCTCCCACAGTCCAAAGACATGCAGGTTAGGTGGATTGGCGATTCTAAATTGGCCCTAGTGTGTGCTTGGTGTGTGGGTGTGTTTTGTGTGTGTCCTGCGGTGGATTGGCGCCCTGCCTGGGATTGGTTCCTGGCTTGTGCCCTGTGTTGGCTGGGATTGGCTCCAGCAGACCCCCGTGACCCTGTGTTCGGATTCAGCGGGTTGGAAAATGGATGGATGGATTTAATACAATCTACTCAACATTCATTTGGCGCAACGTTTTGCAGCTCTTTATTAAATTTGCATTGAATTGTTTCTGGAAGAAGCTTGATGACCCCACATGCTCTGCATTATTAGCGTACGTATATTTAATTGCAGTTTATTAGTAAAATAGATCACTATATTAAGTTAAACTTCTTACTGGTACGTTCATGAATTCTGAAAAGAAGACGAGCATCGTATCCCGCATCGTTCAAACTGAAAGTTATTCAGCGTGCTGAGGAAACCAATAATTGTGTGGCTGGTAGAGAGTTTTGCGTTAGCGAAAAACTTGTAAGAGATTGGAGAAAAAAATAAGTCTTCTCTACAAGCAATGCCAAAGTCTAAGAAAGTATTGCGTTTTAGACTTTCGCCTTTCAGTGGACTGGAAAAGGACTTGAATGACTGGATTGTGGAATGCAGGCAAAATGGATACGTTGTGACTCGTTCGAGCATTCGGTTCTGGGCACTTCAATTGGCAAAAGAAGGAACGTATTTAACGATCGATGGTAAGCCTTTGTTGAAATTTCAAGCATCGGCTGGCTGGTGTACGCGGTTTATTAACAGATATGGGCTGTGCCTTCGTCAGCGAACAAAAATCGCGCAGAAGCTGCCAATAGATCTGGAAGAAAAGGTCAGTTCCTTTCATAAATTTATTATCAAGCAAAGAAAAAGGCATGACTTTGATCTCAGTAACATTGGTAACATGGATGAAACGCCAGTGACATTTGATATGCCGGGGAATCGAACTGTACCAGGTATTGGTGAGAAGACCGTACTTAAGTCAACGGGCCATGAAAAAACCCATTTCACCGTTGTCCTCTCTTGCTTGGCAGATGGTACAAAGCTACGCCCAACGATAATAATCAAGAGGAAGTCATTCTCAAAGAACAGAATTTCCTGCAGGCGTTACTGTTCATGTACACCCTAAAGGCTTGGATGGATGAGGCTGGAACGAAATTGTGGCTTCAAGATGTGTGGGCTAGGCGATCAGGAGCAGGGCAAAGTAAACGCCTGTCACTTTTGGTGTGGGACATGTTCCGCGCTCCTACATCAGAGGATGTGAAGGATGAAGCCAGGAAAATGGCTACTACGTTAGCTGTTATTCCCGGCGGATTGACATCGATGCTCCAGCCATTAGATGTTTGTTTGAACAAGCCATTCAAGGACAGAGTACGCAGCATGTGGCAGCAGTGGATGTGTTCTGGAGAAGTAAAATTAACAAAAGGAGGGAATTTGAAGAAACCAGACATTGATTTAGTAGCTAAATGGGTAAAGGAAGCTTGGGACTCAATTCCACCAGAAATTATCAAAAAGTCGTTCTTGAAATGCGGCATCAGTAATGCTATGGATGGATCAGAAGATGATGCCATCTATGAAGACAAAGAATTGGCAGCAAATGACTCAACATTCGGCGACAGCGAAGAGGATGATGTTTATGCTGACGACGTCACGGAAGAAATCTTTCACGTTTTATTCGGACATTCTGATGATGAAGAGTCAGACTTTGAAGGATTTGAAGAAGACACTTAGGCCCACTTTATTATATGCGAGGGATTTGAATACGAATTTAATTGAAATATTATAACTAAGTAAATGTATAAAAATGTTTTTGGAGTTTTAATTTTGGCTTACTAAAATTCTTCAAAGATTAAAATGTTGAAAGTCTGGGCCCAGGTACATTGGGTATAATTATGAAATTCAGAGAATTTGATAGGCTGTCAAGCTTTACCCTCGACTTGTACGTGGGTCATAACAAATTTCATAATCTTCGGCTTATCTGCGAGGTCAACTAATAGGCGAGTATCTACGGTAGGCCTTTGTCATTACCCCACCCCCCCCCCCCCTTTCTTCAGCTGTACTTTGAACATTTGCCCGATGCCAGACGAACAAGATGGTCACGAGTGACGTCATGATGTTACTTAGGCAAGCTGTGGATGGTCTTGATAGCCTTGGAGTAATGAGAGTGAGGCCAGCCGTAGGTCCAGCACTGCTAATGATGCACGATAGAGTAACGCTTGGTTGTGTTAGATTGAGTACATACAGCTGCCATTGGGATCTCCTGCCGATGTTCCTTGGCCCACATCTTAATGCTAACTGGTTATTTCATTTCATTTAGTTTGGGAACAGTTGTTGCATTTCTTTCCATGACCATGCATTGCATTTCTTTGTGGGATGTTAAAGTAAAAACATTTGAGCGATTCCCTTTGAATTACGACATGTCAACATTATTTGAACATTAAATACGTACTATGAATGTCCACTGGATCTGAATGCATTTTACATGTCAGATTACGTTTAGTTTTGGCACAGGCAATCCTCCATATTTACACACACCTTGTTAATTAAATCAACTGTCCAAGAAAACAAGCACAGTGAAGGCCCTCAATTGAACTCCACAAAGGTTTTATGTGGATTCTATGACAGTAGAGCTCTGGTCCTCACTTGGCCACTTAAACAATCTGTGAATCACTTAGATTTCATTCTAAGAATTTTGGAGTTTGAGGAATTTCCCATCTTTGCTTCTTTTTTGTGTGGGTGGTGATTTCAGTATTCTGCTTTGGATTCCTGCCTTAAGCCCCTTGCGTTCGCAAAGTGGACCTGCAAGTAGTTAAGATAACGGGACCGAGCTTACAGTATCTGGGGATTGACGCACAGACTCTGTGCTGACTGGTTGTGCTAGGCCTTGCTTTGTAATCAAGCTTAAAACAGTTGATTTGTTTGTGTGTTAGCACTTTGTACTAAAGAGGAGACGGACACGTCAGCATCGCCTGAGCTCGCAGTCCATCAACCCAGAATGGCGTGCTGCTGCCTCAGGGGTCTTGGTGTCTTGTCAGTGTGCACCCTCTCACCTGCTGACACGTGATAGGTTAATGGCCATGGTTATCTTCTCTGGGTATCTAAATGTACCCTTCAAGTCTTGCTGCCTCCTCTCATTGCACCTTGCATAATCACTACAGATGCGTTTACATTTTTCATCAGTTTTTCACAGAAGCCCAAGCCTGTCTCCTTGTCTGCAGATACGTCGCACCACTGGTGTTCTTGCCGTCTGTCTGTCTAGTCCATGTGCGTTGACTTGCCCCTGAAGTATTAGCCAATGATTGGAGTGGTCTGCTGCACTTGCCATGTAGGGGACAGGCGCCCATCTGCGTTTTGCACTATTGTACATTTAGTTGTTGTCATTTTTGTTTTCTCTGTACTGCTTTTGTCAGGTGATGTTGCTTCAACACTTGCAGGTTTATTCTGCATATCTTATATAGCACCATTTACACAACACTCCATCGTAAAGCAAATGAAGATGCATTCCAGAGTGAACATTAAGTGGAAGAGCATTGTGTCCTTAAATTGAGAGCAAAGTGGACATTACTGGAAAGGAGAGGAGAAGTGCAGGAGTCCACATCAGCATTGCCATTACTCCTGTGGCCAGTACCTTACTTTACTGTCAGTGAGCAGCCAGTCTCGGCCCCCTGCTGTGATGGGGCACCATGCTGCTGAAGCTATGTAGGTAGATATGAAAGTGTTTACAGTGTGGGGAGAACCCCTGCCCATTCTGCAGCATTCCTCCACTTGAGAAGGATACTGCGTTGTCTGACTCTTCATGATGTGCCAACATGATTCCAGCATGTAATCTCATCAAAAGCTTGGAGAAATGACTTGACATAACTGGCTCGAGCTCCACAGAAATCCTTCAAAATCAAGACGAGGGCACAGTGGTGAGCTGAAATTTGGGTTCCTTCAGAGGGTGACCATTTTTGTAAATATGGTTTGTAAGATATTCAAAAGCAAGATGAGCTGTTCAGATATAACGGATCAAGTGTGACTGAAAGGGGAAGGCAGCCAAAATTACTGTCCCCCACTCCCTCAAGATTAATAAATATGACAAATTGACATCGAAAGAGCATCACTGAAGAGATTACTTGAACATAAATCTCTGAAAATCAATGATTGCATAGACATCTTTAAATCCATCCACCTTTAGATTTTTCTGGCTCACTTAATCGCTGGACCTTATCCGAACATTACTGAGCATGAGGCAGGAAGCAGTCCATCACACCCCCACTCTGCCATACTGGACTATTTCACAGTGGCCTGTCACTTAACACCTGACTGTCTTGATTGAAAATACAAATTACTGGGATGGTTTACAAAAAGGGGATGGATGGGAGCCCTGGTCCTCCAAGACTGAGACAGTTATGTTCAAATCCCCTGTAATGCAGTATAGCTGCGCCACACTGCTAACCACTCGCATTGTGGTAAATGTGTCCCTGCATGGGTTTGTTTTATGCCTGGATTGGAGGACCCTGAATCAGTGCAGGCTTTTCCAAGGCTGCCTAAGTGAAAGTAGCACTTTGAATGGTAGGTAAAGCTCAGCTTATTAGTGTTGAACCATAAACGCAGGAATTGCATCCAGCCGGGGATGTTTGACTGGCACGTGTTTATGTGTTTGTAATACGTGGGAAATGAGACACCATGGGAAAGTGTGGGCATCTCGGTGAAACTGTGCACATTTTCCTAGGGTTTCCATTAATGGCTACATTTTCTTTATACTTTAATTGAAAACAAGAATAATGGTTGATAAATTGAGTAGAAAATTCATACAATTCATGAGGCAAAGTGGAACAAAGTTGTGAGAAGGGCAAGGTGGGCAGAGCCAAAGAACTGAAAGAACAAAGTGAAGGAGAGGCAGAACTGAGAGAGAAAGGGGTGCGTTTATGCAATATGGAGGGGTAGGCAGACCACCTCCAAAGCTGACAGGTGTCCACAGACCATGTCAGGCCCGGAGGTGTTGCCTTGGCCGATTTGTGAGTGCCTCCTTCATTTACACAGTGTTCTTACGTCGCTTTATTCTCGGATTGTTCAGGTGACTCTTAACTTGGAACAATCTCGTGCTGGAAGTCTTGGAGTAACACCAGGGAGGAGGTTAGAGTCATTTTCTGCGATTTTCCTCTGTCTGACATAATAGTCTTGAATGATTGTAACTGTGTTTTTCCCTACTGAACTCTGCTTGTGTTCCAGAGGCTACTTAATATTGCAAGGGTCCGTTAAACCGTGTTTGCCGCCAGTCTACATGCCAAATGTCAGAGAGGCCGCCATTGGCTGGTATATTGAAGCTGAAGACCGGTTGCATTGCAACTGCTGCTTAAGCTGTTCTTGTCGCTTTATTTTTAGACTTGTCATTCATGGTTTTTGGTATTTACTTTGCTTTCTTCGCGTTCTTTTTAAATTTGTTGTACTGATGTTTTGTTCAATTTCCATTTTGCCAACTAATCCCTGACTTTCCAGTGCACCTAATGGCCGGTTGTCTTTGTATTCTGCCACAATCTCTCATGCCTTAGTGCATACCGTATTTTTATATATATATATATATATATATATATATATATATAGAGGAGTTGGACAGCCCTTGTAGGCTAAGGGTGTATGCTCTTTGATTCGCAGTTTCCCAATGTCTGTGGCTAGCAGACGACGTTTATATTCTCTGGGATGTGTTCACATTTTCTTTTATGGGCCTTTGGCCTAATCATTCCTATAAATCCTTTACTAGAAGGTATGACAGCACTAAATCTCAGTTGCAGAAAATGAGCTTCTTTTCAGTCATTCCTGGTAAACATCTCATCAGACCCCTTTCTATTGTAAGGGGTCTTGGCATCATTTTTGATTTTTCAATTTCTTTTTGTACCCACATAAATCTCATGAAGAAACGTTCTTTCTTTGATCTCTATAACATATCCTGTGTTCGCTCATTCCTCTCCTGGTCTAATGCGGAGTCGCATGTCCCTGCTTTTATGATATCCTGTATTAATTGCTAGAACTCCCTACTGCCAGGTTCCCCCTGTAATCTCTAATCACAGCTTCAGTTAGTGCAACATTCTGCTGCAGGAGTCCTTACTCAGGCCCTTAATAGCAAGCACATCACAGCCCTCATGCTGCCCCTTCACTGCCTACCCGGGTCTTACTGAATTGAATATAAAATTCAATTACTAACACACAAAGCTTTAAATGGCCTTTTATTGAACTACATCTGTAACCTTCTCCATTGCTGAGCTCCTGTCCACCCACCAAGGTCCACTGATTCTGGCAGTTTTTCTGTTCCCCAAACTCGCCTGTGCTCTGCGGATGACCTTCAGCTGTGTAGCACCCAGGCTTTGGAACAGCCTTCTTGAATTATTGAAGCAATTTCTTCTTTCAATAAAATGTCTTTAAACACTTAGGCTTCGGAAGGCATTGTACTGACCTGACATTGTGACCCTTCTTTTAGTTTTCCCTGTCTGTCCATGTGTCGTGTCATTTTCTAACCTATGTAATCCAGACCAGGGTTTTGAGGGGTGCTGGAGTCTATCCCAATTAGCATAGGCCACAAGGCAGAAGCAAAGTGGAGATGGTGCCAGTCCATCGAGGACTCACACCCTCTCACAAAACACCCATACGGGATAATTTAGCGTCACCCATTTGCCTAACCTGCCTAGGCAGACACAGGGAGAACATGCAAACTCCATGCAGGGACAGACCCTGACATGCCCCCCGGTCTCCTTACTCAGAGGTGCTCAGGGTGAAAGATGGTTTACAATCATTTCTTCAGGGTGTTTTTGTTTTATTTTTTTTTATCTTGTATATTCTGTTTTACTGTGACTTTTTCTATTTCACAGCTTTGTATATCTTGTATTGGTCTTTATTTAATGTTTATGCCGATTACAGTTGTGCTGTATATGCCCTGCTTGTTGATTGTGCATTTCTGTGAAGTGCTTTGTGTGTAAGATGCTGTATAAATAAAATGGATGTTCTTCTCAAATGTTAAGGACCTCCCTGAGTACTCGCATTGCATTGTATTCTTGTCGTTTCAGGACTGGTTGTGTTGTATTTTCAGCGGGTTAGTGCTGCAGTCCTCATCTTGACATGAGCTCTTGTGACAGACATTCTGTTCTCTTCCCTCACTATACATGTCCAGTATTCATTCATACAGTGTATTCATATTGTACATTCATTATTAAACTGCATACATATTATTGTATATGTAATGCTGTGTAATTTGTGGTGGCACTCCTTCCAGTGTAATTAATTCATAAACAGATCTCTCGAAGCAGGCTGATATAAAAGGCATTGAGGGGTCAGGTAGGATGTGTGTTTTTTTTTTTTACTTTTTTTGTCACTATTTGTGACATTGCTCTGTGGCTCCAGTCCTTTGGAATGCCACTTTTTCCAGCCTGCGGTTACTTCATCCATCATTGGGCTCTGCCATTTCCATACCCAGTGAAGGCTCTATTATTGCTTGTAGACTTGCATCTTTGGAGTCCAAATTGGCTAGTGTGGCTGCACTGTCACGTGTACTGTGACACTTTATTTTCTGAATGTGGGCCATGATAACCTTTTAAAATGCCTTCTCTCTCTTCTGTGCAAATTTTTTCTCCGGTGTTGCGTTTTTGCAGCATCTCGGTCTTTATTTTGGCAATTCACTTCCGTTCATCCTCACTTGGCCATTTCAGGGCCTATGAGCTTATTGCCAGGCTTGCCCATGTTTTAGAGATGGAATAAATCTGAAACAGAAGTTAAAATACTGTAAACCCTGCAGGATCTCATGGAAACAAGAATTTAAGCAGTGTGAATGTAAGGAGAAGATCTGTAAAGTTCATTTCCTCCTTTCTTCCATGAGGAATTCTTAAATAGGTGAGATCTGTGTTTTTTTTTTTTTTTTTTTCCTTCTTCCTTCAGTGTGTAATTCTTTCCAGTCTTGAGCTTTGCTGTAATAACTGGTGGTTAACTGCTACTGAATCCATTATTTCATTTCCGCCTTAAATCAGACGGGGTGTTTTTTAATTCTCGTCTTCATCCAGGCTTTCCTTTAAAAGGGCCAAATGGCAGTCTGATCTAATGGAGTGCGAGCAACACAACGAGTTGAAGATGAGAAATCCAGAAGGCAAACATTCAGTCCAAAGCTGAAGGTAGTGGGGAGTGGAGATCTGGCCGAACAATATGGTCAACTGTGTGTTGTGAAGCCAGTCGGCACTTGCACTGGGCACATGCTGATGTTTGGCTTGTTAACTGCAAACTAACTGATAGGCCATTACATCACAGGGCAGAATTACGGGAAGAGTCGAAGAGGGCAGTGCTTCTTGCTGTACTCGGTTGAGGCATTTAAAAAAAAAAAAAATGTGGTCTATGTTCGATGTGTTTAAAGGATTTTGTTTCCTCCATTTAAAATTCCACAGAGACACACACCTAACTGCTTCAGTTCAAGTTGGTTCACATTTTCCCCTTTTATTTTTTTTCTGTCAGCCGCAGTGCCTTTAAAACATGTTTTGTTTTCTTCAGCATATGGAATGGCCAGGCTGACCAGAGTAGAGCATGATGGAGGGAGGAATGGAGCAGATGGTAAGGACAGCTCATCACATATTGAGTTGAGTCGTACTCTTTGCTGACAGAACTGATTCTGGCAACTTGTGACGCAATCGCATGGACTTTGGGTGCCAGGAGAGCTTTGACCACTTTTTAAAGTCACACCTCAAGAGATGGGTGGGATTGTGAATGGAGAGATGCATACTAGACTTGCTGTGGTGAAAAGTGTTTGTGCACCCGTTGTCTTACGTTAAACTTGTGGTTTGCTTCATCTCCTTGTTGCTGTTAAGAATTTGTCAGACACACCAGTGAGTAAATAGGCAGGAGTATGGATAAAAACAAAGGCGATGGCTTGTGTTTCCTGACGGTGTCCCACCTGACACAGATAAAGCTTTATTTAATGGAGCTCTGTTAGCAGCATTCATCATTAGAAGCATTGTAGTAATGCAACACATCACTGGAAAGACAAAGGAAAAAAAATGCCACTACCACGGAAGGACCGCTGACAGTGGGGTGCAAATCACTCGCCCATTACTCATGAATGTCACCTACCTTGACTTGCAATGCAGCTTTCACTTGGCACTTACATGTAGCCTCTGGACAGCAGAACAGACCCTTGAAGGATAAAATGTTTTGCTTGTGCCTTTTTAGAGTTTATCAGCCATGGAATTTTATGGACTTCCTGAAAGTTTTTCTCTCTGGTTTTACATAACAGCAAGATGGCAGCGTGTGTGCGCGGGTCTTGTATGCAGTACTAGTAAGTGTGCTCGGCAGGGTGGTGGAGGCCTTTTGGAGAAGTGCCTAACATCATCTGGACTGCACTGTTACAAAGATTCATATAATTTACCTCTGCAAAACAAAACTTTACTTGTGAGAAATCCTGACTAGCAGTGAGCCAGTTTGGTGGTCTTGTGGGTTCACAGTTGTTAACATTGGCTTTACCCCTGCTTGGTCACATTCTACCAACCCCTGTGCACAATGCTTGTAATCCTCATGGGTGAGCCACCCTGATTCCTGCTTCATTTTGGCTCCCACGGGTTCGTGGACAGCTTGCCCATATGTCCATTTACATCAGGTTTCTAGAGTTTGATTTGGCACTTGACGTTCTCCTTTACCAGTGTTCTGTTGAATGATGTATTGCACAAAATGGCAGCTGGATTTCATGAAGTACCTGTGAAGGTGGCCTTCCCTCTGCCCTTGTCTTCAGCTCCAGCTTGGGTCTCCTTTTGCTTTCTGTCTGGACTTCATGTTCACCCTGTAGCCACAGAATGAGGTGGACTTGCAGGTGGGCACCCCCAGGACAGAATGGAGTGTTCAGCTAGTAGCCGACCGATAATACGTCTGCTTTCAGTGAATCCCTCGAGCACCGCACGCTGGTGATTTCAGGGATGAAAATGTTTCAGAGCTCCTGCAGGGAAAAAGACGGGGAAATGTTTAATGACTGTGTTCTCGGATTTTATTTTATATCTATAGATTTTTTTTTTTTTTTTAAACTAAGTGAGTTTTTGAAGAAGACTGGTTAAACAGTGGCAGGATGAATCTGTGCCTTGGAGGGGTCCTCCTGGCTCCTTGGAGTTTCTTTGTGCAGTCAATTTCTTGAACTCCTTTGTGAAGCTTTGTGACCAACACCCACCGTCGCTGGCAAGTGGGGCACGCGGCGAGGTACGTTCGCGTCAGAACAAAATGAGGCTCATTACGTTTGAATCCTCCCCTGTAAGCTACCTGCCTTGCTCTGCTCATACTCCCAATCTGCCATTGCGTGTGTTGACCATCTTTCCCTCAAGGCATGTGTGGATTGCACTGCCTTCTCTAAATTGCTAGTCTGTCTTGGCAGCCATATTTTGCAGGAAAGTGTAACTTTGGGAATCGTAGAGAAAATGGCACGAAAAGAAACTGGGTTTGATGAGCGGAATTCTGTTTACTTTGGACAAATGGTAGTGCTGAACAAGCAAGTTTGTGTGCAGTGGAGTGTGGCTTCTGCATGTTAAGTTTTCCATAATTCTGATGGTTGTACAGGACATGCCTGTAATTGCCACAATTGTGCTTTAGTAAAAGGAAGACCAAAGTGAGCTTTTCATCTGGAACACACCTGTGCCACACAAATGCACCATAGAATGTCCTCTGAGCCATGCAGTCTCATGAGATCAGGTGATGAAGCTGGCCCAAAATGTTCTGCACCTCCTACTGCATTGTTAATTTTTGGGAGATTTGAAAGTGAACATATTTCACAGCAGACCACAGCTTTTTGAAAGTGCAGGTGAGACACTGGAACTCAAGTCTTGCCCGAGGATTAATATGAAAATGAAAACAAGACATGAGCTTCACCAACTGTGCCAGTCAAATAATAACTTGAGTCTTTGCCGTCAGTTGCTTATGATTGTCAGTGTGCTTCCACTCAAGATCGGTGTTTTCCACCTACAGCCTTGTAAACAGACTGTTTTGGCCCTCTTCCACTTGGCTTGTTTTGCCTACACTCTTGCCAACACTGACCACCTGACTGTAATTGCCACCACTTTGGCCATATGTGGTCTTCTTTCTTGACATCATCTTCTACCATCCTTTGTCGTATGTCATATCCTGAATGATTGTGCTGTTCCTGTGTCTTTGTACCTACTGTGTGTAGATGACCTCATTTTGTGCTCTGCACCCTCTGGTGGTCTTGGTGGCAATGGTGTGTAGGTGGTCTTTCTCTGGAGTTGTGTGGCGCACATGTACTTGGTTTAGTTGTATTGCTTTAGCCAGCATCTCATTAATGGGCTGGGCAGGCTTGGTTTGTTATTTCTCTTTCATTTGAGCATTTCTTTGGTGGCCTTGTTGTCAAGAAGGTCAAGTCAGTTTGCCACGATGAGAAATCCACAAAGTTTCCAGAAAAACCCACTGGTAATACTGCTACCTCACTGCTCCTGGAACCCGGGCTCAATTACTGACTTGGCCTAGCCTTTGGCATTTTGTCCTTGTGGTAGGACTTTTCTCCTTCCCCCCAAACACTTCATCCATCCTTCCTTCTGCAGGACGTCAGACGGCTCCTCATGCTCTCCTGTCCTGACATTAAGTGGCTGCAGTTGTTCTGAGTCACTGACGGCTAGATCATCAAGTTCATGTTCTCCGATTTGGTGGAGTGGCATTGCATGAGTCTTGTACAATGTCCGTGAATAACCCATCAGGGAATGAATTTTGTGCATGGAGGTCTGTTTTTGCAAAGCACACGTTCTCAGTAGCGCTGCTTCTGAACAGGACTCAATGAGGACAGGCCTGCCTTGTAGCACTTGCTACTCTCTCTTCTTTGCTAATGTCCCTGTTTGTGGCACACTGCGTTTTCTGTCATCACCTACTGTATCAGCCTGCTATCTTAGCAAAAATAAAATGCAGGAGGAAAGAAACGTGAGCACCGAGAAAGAGGGCCGAGCCCTTTGGAATGACCACATGCGGACCCAAATGAATTAATGGTAAACTGAGGTTGGGGTAGGGTGGGGGTTAATTCAAAGGAATCTTTCTTGCTAAATTTGATTACCTCGAGGAAGTTGTCACTAAGCCGCACTCATTTTCTGGAGTTCCTTTTTAAAATAAACATTGCACTGATTGCCAGAGAAAAGAGTGGAATGCCTGACAGTTGTGGAGGCCCAGGGAGACCTCCCAATCAGGGCTGATGGTGGCTCCTCAGCCGCCAGACAAGGATGGCTTTGTTTGTTGGGACACGGGAGCGGGAGACGAGGCCTTACTGTTTGTTTTTATTAAATCTGAATGGCAGGCCTTTAGAAAGCTTGTGGTCGAGGGCACAGCTTTAGCTAGAGAAGGGTCTCTAGCCAGGATGGACCCTCGGGACTGGGAATTGGCAAGTATTTGAAAAGAAAAGTGCAACATTGTAGTGTTAACTCGCTTCACAATTGGCTTTGCATTGCACCCTGGTGTGATTTCTTAAGTAGGCGCCCAAATGCAGGTGGGCAGGTGTCGTCCTTTCTCCCACTTACAGATATGCTGACAACTTTTCTTTTGTTTTTCTCCATTTTGCTCTGCATTGTTGAGAGCAGCGGCCAGGGGACATCCATATACCCTGATGAAGACTTGCTGGCTGAGAGATCGGCCCTCATTTCTTTGACAGTTTCAGAGCTTTGCAGTATGTAGGGCCGCTTTGGATTGTGGAGCATTTTATTTGCCGATTTGGTTTGCAGAGAAGCTGCTTTCTCACTGATTTCCCCAGCATAAGCTGACCGCCCAACAGGAAATAATAACCGGATTATGTAGCTTTTCTTTCAGCTTTCATCTTCATCCTCACTGTCGGTTAGCCCCACTTTTTTTCGTTTTTATCACTTCATCCAATGTTGAGTATAGAGAAGCAAATAGGAGTCATTGTCTGAAAGATTTAATGCATTGATTCTGCCTTTAGTGGAGTTCTTTCTTCAACATGACTTCGGTTTATGAATACAGTATGGATGGTTTTAGGTTAGCATCGCCTCTTTGACTGTGAAAGCCTTAGCAGCTCATTGTAAAGACTCCTCCTGAAGGGCTTCTCTGCATTCCGGCTACTCCCACCCCCAGCAGAATAAGTCTTGTCCCGCTCTTACCCACACTCTATGACTGTGTTCAGTAATAAGGCCTCAATTTCAATATTTGCTTATCTGTCTGTTCGTATTTATTGTGCAGGTGATCCATGTGAGAGAATATTCAGGATGGACATCTCTATGCATGTGCAAAATGATAATTCGAACACACCTGACCTAATATACCTCTCTAAACACCAGCATATGCTGTCAGATGAACTACTTCATGCTATTTCCAGTGCTGGGACATTTGTGAATTCATCAGTGCACAATAGAAAAGAGGAGAGAGAGAATGACAAATGGAAGCTGTTATAAACACTGACCTATCGGTATGTTGGAGAGGCTGTGTATATGAACAGGACCAGGTGGCCATGAGATGTGGAGAGGTTGGGTGCACAACGGTGGACTGACAACCTCCGAATATCCAAGACGGGTTCAGTTGCTTATGTCTGTCTGCAAGACTCCTTTGGCAGAATGCATATTTAAGGCCCACCATTTCCATCAGAAAACATGCGGTTATTGAGCAGTGTGAGCAACCAAAGTCTGCCACCTGTTCCATTGGCTCGCTGAGTCAGTACTCTCCTCCATCTGGATTTTCAGCGGAGAGATGCGATCAAGATTGCTAGGAGACTAGTTGGGGGTGTACCTTTCTAGATTGTTCTAATTCACATATAGGCCTCAATGATGTCACACGCGTCTGAATCAGATTTAATAGCACACACGTACAGTATATGCACTCACTTTGATGTGTAAGGCCCACACTGCATGTGGTCTTCTGCCCTTCATGCTTCTCTATTCTAAATGGAAGAAATCTGAATTGAGCTGCTGCGTGAATGTAGTCTTGCTCATTTGATGGGTTTTGTCCCTCTCTCTGTGTGTTTGTGACAAATTCGTCTTTGTGATTCTAAACCCCCTTCTGTTGACTGTTGAGCTTTCTTGGGTGCCTTTTCCATTGACGCCAAGTCTGTCCTTTGAGTGTCCATATTCCATTACACTGACATGATGTGTGTAGGGCAGTGCTATTTACTCTGGGGTCACACAAAAGACTTCTTGGTAACGTGCTTCTTTCTGTCTTTTTATAGTTGTTGTGCTGAACTTGTACACTTGGTGCATGATATTTTGATCAGGTCCAGAGAAGTGGAGGTGATTAGATATCCAGTACAAGCTGGGACGCTTCCGTGTATGACTCTCTACACTAGGACAGCCTCATTTGAAATACGTTAGTCTGCAAAGTGCACTGTGGCATGACTGGACACTGAAGGAGTGCTGTGCTGCTGAAGACTCAAGTACAGTTTTAGTGGGCAGTAAATAAACTTTAGTGGTCCAAATCTACTTTGGGTTATTAATGCTTCAAGATCTTCAAGACCACCTCAGTTAAATCAGTTAATCAATTCTTGTGCTGCTTGACCTCAGCTCTGCATTTGACACCATATCCCATCAGATACTTTTGAAACGACAAGCTATTTTGGAGTCTTGTCCTCCAATGGTTTTCTTCCTACCTCAATGACAGGAGGCAATTTGTTCAGATAAAGGACTTCAAATCTGAGAATGCAGTCGTTGCTCATGAAGTCCTGCAGGATTCTGTTTTGGGGCCACTTCCTTTTTTCATTTGTATCTTCCCAATAGGTAATATCGTCTGGCACTGTGGTATTTAAGTTTCATTGTTACGCTGATGACACACAGCTATATCTATCCACTAAATCCACTTCTGTTTTCCCTCCAGATACTCTAATGGCATGTCTCCAAGACTTGGATGACTCACAGTTTTGTTCCAGCTAAACGGCAATAAAGCTGAGGTGTTCCTCATTGTTTCTAAATCCCCATTTGCTAAGGTTAACCAGTCTTCTGTTTTAATTAACAGTATTAACACAAACATCTCTACCCAGGTGAAGAGCCTGGATGTCATTCTAGACAGTACTCTCTCTTTTTCTTCCCACATAAGTAATGTTTCTTTGACTGCCTTCTTCCATCTCCGAAACATTTCTAGACTTCATCCTGTTCTTACCCAACACAGTACTGAAGTATCGGTTAATGCCCAAATCACCTCACGTATAGATTACTGTAATGCTATTCTATCTGATATCCCACACAAACGTATCCATCACTTACAACTTCAACCTAATTCTGCTGCCAGGATAATAATCTGCTGTTCTAAATCCACTGAATATATCACACTGATTCTCTGTCAACGTCACTGGCTCCCTGTTCACTACTGAATACGACACACAATCCCGCTCTGAACACTTAAAGCTCTCCACACCTCACTGATCTCCTCCAGACTGGCACTCCTCTCGCTCACTCAGATCCTCATCTGCAGCTTGTCTTTCTGTACCACATGTCAGACTGTGCTCTGGGAGCTCGAGCATCTCTCCTGGTGCTCCTCAACTCAGGAACTTTCATCCCTCTCATATCCGTCAGCTCAATTCAATAACATTTTCAAACTGTCCTCAAAACTTATCTTTTCAAACTGGCATACCAATTGTGAATTTTACACTGTTACTGCCAGTTATCTTTGTTTGTTTTGCTAATTATTGCTTTTTGATTTATCATTCTATGTTTTTATTTTATTAATGTTTAATTTCATTGTAAGGGTGACCTTGAGTGCTAAGAAAGGCACCTATTAAAATGTAGTAGTATTATTATTAAAATAGAAAGTTTAGTAAATTAAAGCTGCATGGACATGAAAGCTGGCATCTTCTACGTCAGGGCACAGCCAGCTTGGGCACCTTCTGTTAGATAAGGCTTCGTGAGGGCTGGTGAGGTGGCATCTCCGAGAACTGCTTGATTGGTCTAAATTCGAACACATGATGCTGACCAAATGAAAGCTTGTGTTTCTGGAAGCGCAGCATTTTGGGTTGGCATTCTGTTTGATATGAGATCATAAGTCAGGCTTGGCGTCTCGAGAGAGAAAGGGGGGCCGTAAGAGTCTGCCTTGGAAGAAGCACATACGTTTGTATTTATTTTCATTGTAAGCTTTTAGGGCTGTGATTTGAAATGTTTCACTTGTCAATATTGTAACTTGAGGTTAAACACTCAAACATATTGTCACGTCTGTGCAGTCTTTGTATTTACCTTGTTTGACGTGACCTACTAATTAAAATATAGTAAACCTCTTTATATTTGGCTAGTTTTCTGTGTTTTTTGGAGACCATTCCCCCTCGGCTCAACTTTAATTCTCAAGTGTCAAATAGACTGTACCTTTTTACATTTTTTATTGAAAATATAAATTCAAAATATTAAGCAAAACAGTCATGTCCATAGAACTTAACTTTGAATGTAGGACCTTCACTGAATCTTGGAGTATTGTTGTGAGACTTGGAAGAAGAAATACTAAATGGAGCAGCTCATGTGTTTCGAGTTTGAACATGCATGACAGGCCTGAGCGCGATCTCCCGAGAAACCGAGTTCTGACAGATGAGGCACCGAGGGCTGCACTTGGGTTGCATACGGTGGTTGTTGTGTTCCTCTTGGACAGCCTACTTGCTTTTCTCGAGCTCCACACATTTGTGTAATATTATCGCTTTATTGAGTTGGCGTCAAGCCCAGTGTGTGAAATGTCACTGCATTCCTTGGGTTTGATTTATATTTGGACAAATTAGAAACATCCATGTTGTCGAAGGACCAAAACCAAAAAAGAATGAAATGGTTTTGAGTGAGACACCCTGGCACGAGAGCACAGCTTCCCATTGGACTGTTGAGGCACTTTGCTGCATTTAGCTTTGGGAACATCTCATCCCCTAATTGTCAGTTTTATCTGTTGAGTGTCATATTCATATTCGAGTCAAACACCACAGCACCAGTGGCCGAGTGCACTTCCTTGGCAGTGTCCAGTTTCCTTTCACATGATGAAGACCTGTTCAAGCTCAGACTGCTGCATGCCTTACTGTCCTCAGCAGATAGTGACTTCATGGACATGAGAGAATTGGAACTGTTCATTTATAGCCCATTTTGTGGGGTTTCTGTGACTTTGGTTGACATTTCAGATGCTATTGATAGAGGAGTCTGTTCATTTTGTTGCCCTTGATGCAAAGGGTAGGGGGCTGACTTGACGTAGTGACATTAAAATCTATATAATAACTGACAGGAAACAGTAGATTGGAGGAACCAATGCAGTGGCATGGACTAAGCTGGGCACAGGCCTGCCTGCCCCCAGACCACCACATTGACATCATCAATCTGCTCTTTTTCTGCCCTTATATATCACCCATCCAGCTTTCCTATGTGAAATATTTCAATTAACAAAAATAATATTAAGGATTAAAAATGACTGCTCCACTTTAACCAGGTAACTTTACATGACTATTTTCTGTGGTCTGCTTCTTGAGAAGGAAACATTTCCAACCTTAGAAATTTCTTCAGGACACCCAAAAGATGAGGAGACGGCAACAAGAGGGTAAGGCGGCATAGTTGTGGGAGGCTCCTAAAGTGAGACAGAGTTGCCTTCATCTGGTCTCCGTCCAGAAGCATCGGCCTCGGAGTTAGAGATTTCCATCTATTTTGAGACACTTGTAAAGCCAAGATACAACTTTAGTATCGGTAGTAATGGTGTCTGTTAGGAAGGCACTTGGTAAACGCAACGCCTTCTTTTTCATTTACTGTATTTTCTGTCTTTCTAGTGGCTCTGCAGACCACCAATGTGGTGTTTGCTCAGGTTCAAGGTGACTGTCATCTCCTTAAGCAGAGACACATGCAGAGTATGCTTAGTGTAACATATGATGCCCTTATTGTGAATGAATTGTGTGTGTGCGTGTGTGTATGTGTATATACATCCAGGCATACACAGTATTACAGTAATCCCTTGCTATATCGCGCTTTGACTTTCGCGGTTTCGTTCTATCGCGGATTTTATATGAAAGCATAACTAAATATATAACACAGATTTTTTGCTGCTTCGTGGGTTTTGCGGACAATGTGTCTTTTTACTTCCTGTATATGCTTCCTCAGTTGGTTTGCCCAGTTGATTTCATACAAGGGACGCTATTTGCGGATGACTGAGAAGCTAACCTATTAGAGCACGCAGTTAAGTCCTCCTGACTGAGAAGCTAACCAATCAGAGCATGCAGTTAAGTTCCTGCTTGCTGAATGCAGTGTTAACCAGGAAGTCTCGTCTCGCTCATTCAGCATCAACGTGTTTCGCTGTGTAAAGAGTTGTGCTCTTTTGTGTTTATCTTTGTGTATAGTCAAGCCCTTCATTATGGCTCCAAAACGATCTTCTACTGCTTCAGGGGCCGTGCCGAAGCGCAAACGGAAGATGTTAACGATTGCCAAAAAGGTAAACGTTTTGGATTTGTTGAAGGCTACGATTCTTTTTATTTAAAAAGTAGGAAAGTAATATAAGATCTACGGCCGCAGTGTCCTTTTAACCAGGGTGCAAAACAAGTTGTAAGCGGATGTAATAAGGCAGTAGTCTGGATGGAATCTGCTTTAGGGATCTGGATTGAAGAAGAACAACGGCAGTGCTTCACAATCGCCTGAAGAGGCTCCTTTGGAAGAGCTGTAACGCTCTCCTTTGTTGTGCAGTAAAATAAAACTCCTTGTTATCGGACAAGTCATCGTGTCATTGTTGGTGAGTAACCATAATTAATTTTCTACTTACAGTACTTAGTACATGTACGTACGTTTAGTGTCACTGTACACACACATTTACTGTATACTATTTTTGTTGCATTGTACGTATTTATTGCTGGTGGCATGTCTATCGTAATGGCTGTAACATGTGATATCGGAGACACTCAATATCTTTAAAATAATATTTAGGTTTTACTGTATATAAACAGTGTGTTTATATACATAATTTCAATGAATCTTACCTAATATCTAAGAGAATACAAAGGGATTATGCTGTATATCTCTGCGGGGAATATTTATAAACAGTGTGGGAGAGTTTATAAGGGCTTAAAATATATAAAAATAACCATACAAACATATGGTTTCTACTTTGCGGATTTTCACCTATAGCGGTGGGGTCTGGAACGCAACCCCCGCGATCGAGGAGGGATTACTGTATTATGTTATGATTGGCTATTAAGCAACCTTACAACCGGAGCTGTCCTTTGCCTTTCTGGTCCAAACATAGGATGCTAGCCGAAGAGACTTCACTTCCAATGAACTGTTGTGGTGTTTGTTTTGTAATGTGGCGACTCCCCGATGAAGTCACGTAGCATTAGCTGATCTAGACTTGCCTCAGGTTGTGTCCCCAGAAGCCTGTGTGGTGTGACCACAAGTGGATGTTAGAGAGTCCCAAACCACAGACACAGCAAAAAAATTTATGTACAAAATGAAGGACTTTCATTCCACAAGGCAATGTGTCTCCACCAGTAATCAGCCACACATTCAATTACAATCACAAATGGACATCTATTCTTCCTCCTTCTCCACTTCTGCTGAGTGTTGCCCGCTGTCTTCCGAGTCTGACTTACAAATTAATTTCTTTGCCCCACTTGCAAATCTGTTTGCATCATCGTGCTGGCCCCCTCTCTGGAGGAACAGCTTCTGATTCGGCTAGGGCGCCCATTTTGTCTACTTTTTTCAGGTAAGGGACTTGTAAGTTTCGAGGTCAGCTAGTTTTATTCACCAACAGTAATGACATGGAGGGGTGACGTGTGTTGTCTAGCACATGCAAGTAAGACTTTCAGAGGACTTTGTATAGAAGTGATAAAGGCTGCCAGTATGAGGTCTTTATTGTCACATGTCCAAAGTCATCGTCATGTAAAGTTTAAAGACCAATAAGTGATGCTAATATGGATTGTAGTCTTGTTTTTGAACTTGGTAACTTGACTCTTTGTCGAGTTTGGCTAATTTTGGAGTCAGTACACCTAATTATTGGCAAACTTCTGGTTACTTTCCATAAGCAACCTTGAAAACAACACAACAAAGATGAGGAGGTAGAGGCCATTGTAATGCTGTCATAATCCAGCCTGAATATACAAGCGCATACGTAATCCTACAGAAGCAGATGCTCATATGTGACAAAGTGACCTCTGGACAGACATGATTTTAAAAGGCTTGTGACAGGAGGTGCTGTGAATGTGGAGATGATGTAAATAAAAGTGCCCGGAATAGTCTGAGTTCTTACTGGTTCATGTCATACGAATGTCTGGAGGCTTGGATTCTCTCCTCTTGATACTGTTGAGTGAGCTTTATTTATTTATTAGTTGCAAAAAAGAAAACCTCAATGAACAAATTGAGTCTGAGCATCTAATCTGTGGAATAAGACGGTCAGAGGGGCAAATTAGTGATGTACAAAGTCACAAAACAGAAAACTACTGTCAAAAATAGGAAGTGTGATACAAGGGTCTGACCCAGGATTTGTGAACATCTTATGAAGTCTTTCACGTGCAGTCGGGGTGTCATCATCTGGGTGACAGTGTCAAACCCACAACAAGTGTGACTTCTGGAGCTTTGTCACCATTTCGTAGCCCTGTTGCAGTGATGTGGAGAGTATTAATAAAAGCACAAAGTTAATAAATTATAATGTTGAATTTAGCATTCATTTGTTAAACATTCATTTCTCTGGTGGTTTCTGATCACAGCACCTCTAAGAACCCCAAACTTTAAAGCAGCAGCAGATCATTTTTAAAGTCTTCCATATTTATTGAAACATCACCATCCACTGCTGATCAGGTTGGCCCATGAATTTGGCTTATTAAGTGACTGTTCCCATCACAGTGCCTTGGGTTGTTTTGGGGGATGCGGGTTTACATTATGAGCTATCAGAGAGGGTGGCTGTGAGTGTGTGTCCACCCCTGAGTGGACAGCAATAGATGTGGAGTGACTTCTGTCCAAGATTCGGCCCATCAGGGTTTAAATCATTAGCTCCACCGTGCTTGTCTCTTAGCCTGAGCTTCCCAAACCAGCTGTGTTTATTAGCTGACCCACGAACGAATAAGCAGTCCCTCCATTAAAGCTGCGGGAGTCCACCTTTGAGTGCGTATCAATTTGGTCTTCTTTTTAAATCCGTCCTCCCAAGTCCTGAAGAATATTTAGTGAAATAAAAATAGCAGTTGGTGTTATGAAAGGCCCCTTGCCCGGAGCTCGGCCCTCCTTGGTGTAGCTGCTGTTTCAGTAACGTGAGACGCGGGCTCACACATCCAGTGAGTGCCGTAACGTCCTGTCCTGGCCTTATGTAATGTAATCTGGAGAGGCTCCAGTGTGTGGTGAGAGGGAGAGGCCTGCAGAAGTGATTCGGCCCTTTCCAGATCCTGCTGAAATGTTTATTTATAACTCCCACCGTCTGCTGGATTTGCTGCCAATCACAACACTTGAAATCTTTTCCAACTGCTTGCATTCATACCTTTTCAGTGAAGTTCTCCTCTCCTCTGCCTCCTCCTCTTGCTCTGTTGTTTCAGGGAGGCCTAAGACATTTAATACACTTTGGCCAGTAAAATTAGTTTCAGAACAGTGGGTTGTCTGGCTCCCATAATTCCCTGCATAACACGTTTGGCAAATTCCAGGGAATTTGATCCTTTTAACCCCTGAGCTATTAAAGGACGGTGAGAAAAGTGAGCAACAGTGCAGAGAAATCAGCCTGTGGATGTAGACGGCTCCAGTCGACATTTTCTCATCGTCTGCCTCCACAGTCATGAGTGTGGTTAACGCGGAGTCGAGTAGATTTGGCCCCAGCGTGTAGCAGTCAGCTGTCCCTCCATCTG
The DNA here is from genome assembly GCF_016835505.1 of Polypterus senegalus. NCBI lineage: Eukaryota > Metazoa > Chordata > Cladistia > Polypteriformes > Polypteridae > Polypterus > Polypterus senegalus. Next base: position 76,128,623 of record NC_053165.1, read on the forward strand.
CACCTTCTGTAGCTGTAAGAAGTGTGTGTTTGTGGCCGAATATCTATAACCTGCTCCTGATGTCCTGTGGGCTTGAGAATTAAAGAGGGAAAAAAAGAAATTGCACCAAGTATTACATGGCCATGTTTGGCTTGAAGCAGCCATCTCCAGAGTGTCAATGACCACTGGGTGGCTTTAGCCAGGACTGCTCCACTTCCTCACGTCCCCTGACTTCTGCTTCCTTTTAAATGCAACATTTAGCTTTTAGTTTTAAGTGTGATAACATCTTCACCGCGCCAGTGTGTTTTGGGGGGTTGGTTATGACACACGGGTCATGTGGATTGTTGAAAGACTACAAATAGTCTAAAAATGATGGCATCAGTAACTGAAAATTGCTGGTAAGGAGATTGGCATTAAGGAATGGCGTCATTACAGAGAGGATGCTGAATGTCCTTTCATGATCCGGATAAACCACAGAAATTGAGTGTACCTTTAAAGCTACTAACTGATGACATGTCTAACAGGTACGATGGGTGCCGTCGTTTTAACTTTTCAGTTTCGTTTTGACCTGGAACTAAGATTGTCAAAGTGGGTATGTGGTCACACATTTGTAAACCTGATAAATGCATTCAGGATCCTGAAACATCCGTTATTTTTGAGAAATTCATAACTTTCCTTCAGTAGAGGGCCTATGGAATAAAGTTAAGTTGTGGTCCCACCTCTGAAAGATGATGGCGCTATATCAGCAACATCCAAGCAAACGACTTGTGGTAATTTAGAGAGTTTGAGAGTCTTTTTTAAAAGTTTGATCTTGTTTGCACCTTTTGGATGGGCCTGGTAACAGCTTTGTTCCTCTGTAAATGTCCCCCATGCCACTAGGGAGCACTGTGGGTTAGACATTCTCTATCACACTGTGTGGTATATGGAGTCCACAGCACAAGCTTGTGCCGGTGTGAGGCCCCAGTCTCGCCAGCAGGCCTTTGAATGGTGACTGACTGGGTAAGGCAGGTGTTTCACAAGGAGCTTCTCCTTGGGGGTAGCCAGTGATGAGGGGTCAGTAGGCCACCCAGACTGAGAAGGCTGAATTTGTGTGGAGAGCAGAGCAAGAGGCCGGTGGGTAAGTGGAGCGGCCACCCCATGAGTAGCCTCTTGTGTGCTGAAGGATCCCAGAAACGCGTAGGCTTTTTCATCCTGCTGAGGTATTCTTTATTATCTTGCTTCTGTTGTTGTCTTGTTTTAATAATACTCTTCCCGTTTCATTACTTTGGTCTTCTCTGTTGTCACTTGGGTTTAGGGATGTCTGCCTACTTCAGTACATTGTATCAGACCCTTGGCTGATCTCTTGACTTAACCATCTCTCGTTCGTTTGACTGTCCCCTTGACTTGGTGAATGGTGCTTCAGGACCAGGTGAAGCTTCAGATGGTATGTCAGTTGGCATTTTCTCAGTTCTTTGGCAGTCCCGGTTGATGCTGCCCTTTTGTTGAGCTATGGTGGAAGTTTGTCTTGTGGGCCCACTCTTGAAGTGCCGAGTGTTGTCTGTTGTCTTTACAAGGTGAGGCTTGCTAGAGGCTGTATTTGGGCTGATGTGACACGATAGAAGAAACACTTCGTATGGTGAGTGGGGTAGTGGGCCTGGTAAGTGGAGTCCCAAAGAGATAAGTCTTGACTAGGGATGGCACATGAACTGAGATTCCAGTTTTGTAGTATCTCTAAAACTCTGCTGCAAATCTGTACTTCAGTCATGTAATTAATGCACAATCATACACAAGAAAAACGTGAGCGAAACTACAGTTAAAAATGGCTCACAGTGGTGATGATACGCACCACATCAACACATGTGGAGAAGCAGCAGCAGCAATCCTGTGTGGAAGTGCTTTGTTTTCATGCAGGAGAGTTTCAGTGTGTGAGTGCAGAATTGTACTTGTTTAAAAAAACAAAAAAAAAAAGCACACAAAAGCAGAACACCTCTAGGCTGGCATTATTGCCATTTTATCCCATTATGGAATTGGTTGGAAAAACAAATTTGTGACAAGAATAACATTACTGATCAAATAAGGTATAGCTTGTATGATCGTGCATTTGTAAAGGGAGTTGAAAAGAGAACGTGCTTTTTTCACATTAAATGGTGTCCGACACAGCCCTGATGAAATGAACAGAGTCTGTGATTGTAGCAAGCACCTCTACAGATCTGTCAGTCCAAGCATCCCGTCATTTTTCTAACTGCTGTAGTCAGTTCAAGGTTGCATGGGGGACCTCACACACATTCAGTTATGCATAAAGGACTGTGGGAGGACTGAGCACTGGCAGCAACTGCAGCAAGTAAACATCAAGGCAGATGATGTGGGTTGCTCCTCCATTTGTTAATACCAAAATAGCGAAACGGTGAACATCCCTATTAATGTGATGTGTGCTGTGTTAGCAGGACCAGCAAAACACTCAATACAAATACACAGAGTTTCTGTCATTTGTTGGACGTTTGAAGTGTAACCCATCAGTAAAAGCACACCTGTCGTCATACCTATGAATGGTACGTTGAACATCCTGCCGTCTCGCAGTTGTATTCCATACAATAACGACAGCCCAAGTAATTCTCTAATTCTGAATTTGTACAACATTAGTAACAAAGTCTGTTCAATCACATAAGAAACCTTGAAAACGGCAAACCCAGGGCCCCGATTCATGTAAAAATGAAAAGTTAGATTTTACACAGGAAGCTTCAATGGTGGGGCAAAAGTTTATTTAAAAAAAAAAAACAAACAACCCCACAGGCCCAGGTTTTGAAAATGCAGGCACCACTGTGGCGTTTGAGTTCATTGGACTAACCGGATAGGCATTACTCTTCAGTGGCCAACCTGGCACATTGACTGACAAATCCGACTTTAAAGGCACACTAGCCAAGTTTCCATCCAGTTTTTTTTTTTGACATTTTGTTATCGACAAACAGAATATACGTTAAAAAAAAAAAAGTGCGAAATTTGCTGTCTCCAGCCTTAAGGTTTTTAATTAAAACTGAAATTTGAATTAATACAAAATAACAAGGTTTAATAAAAAAAAAAAACTAAAGTTAATATTGAGAGAATTTCTCATATATGCTAAAACATCTGCCATTTAATAATAAGAAAAAAATGTTTAGATAATGAAACACACGGTTTATTAAATATTTTGACTGGCACAGTAAATTACCTTTGCGGTTTTTGTATTATTTAGACATCCTGAGAGACACCCCCAGGCTACAGTTGATGTGGAGGGAGTTCAGGTACCCCTTTTAGTAGCAGGAGACCCAGCATATCCGCTACTGCATTGGCTCATCACGCGAAATAACGAGTCTCTTCATCAGCCCATGCGAACTGCTCCGCTATTCTCGTTTTGATTGCACGTGATGAAAATGTATCATGTGACACATTTATTTGCGTGTTAGCCCTTTTTTCCCGACCAAAGTGTTTCCAATGTGGTTTTTGCGACATCTGAAGTATCGATATGGAATTTATGCGCTAAAGTTAAACGGAAAAATATTATGTCGACATGTACAACATTTTATCGATAATTAGCATTTCCATCAGCTAAAATTTGAAGCACTAAATATTTTTTTGCAAAAACTCCTTGGATGGAAACCTGATTATTGTTACAAAAATAGCTTCAAAGACTGCACAGTTTCAACAGTATATTTCTAGAACAGGGTTTGCATTTTTATTTTTAGTATGGATTTTGACCTGGACAGAAAACATCAGAGATGGCACATGCGAAGATAAAGCGGGCAGTTGATGATCTTATCATTCTTTATAAACCCTGTGGTGAGATTATAAATCCCCCGTTACACTAGAGGGATCTCCCGCTCTGCCACACATTACAATTCAAGCCTAGCATCGCATATTGATGATTAGGAGACGTGTAGCATGCCACCATTTTAGACAATGTGATGTTGCATTGTTGTTAACCCTTTGGTCGCACTGCGGAGCTGCAGCCACAATGAGGAAGCCTATAGTGGCAGCAACTGCAGCCCAAAACAACAAGTGGTGGCATGGCGAGGTCTTTAAACATAACGGTGAAACAAGGACAAAGTGTAAAATCTTGAGTGGGACACATGCCAAGCCCCTCAGGTCATGAAAACAACAATCCTGTCATTTTCTTTGTTTTCTAAACACAACTTTGCCAGCCCAAAGTGTGGTTTGGCACACCAGTCCATTGTGGGGCAAAGTCCTAAAAGGGATGTAGCAAATATAATAGAATCAATCAAACAGCTAATTAAACACTGAGGAGCTGAATTAAAGTGCAGAGGGCCCACCTTGTACTTGCTTAAAGGTGCCATCTGTGCTGCTGGTGTGCCAGTTATTATGGCAGCCCCCTTCTGTCTTGACCTCTACGAAGCACTGAACCAAATGTGCTCCTAACTGGCGCTTTGATGGTGGAACGTCCCGTCACTTTCTGTGTGGTTGCATTCGTCTTCAGTGGGCGACGCTAATGGAATGGCAGCGATTTCCAGGGAGTCTCAAACAAGCCTCCAGACGACACAAGCACATTCAGTATGTTAAATAACTGGTATGTCAATGCAGACTCATTTGAATCGCAGCTTTTCTCAGTAATGACAGAATCCATTTGATAAATTATAGATGATATCTCAAATATTTATTAAAGAGCAGGGGAAACAGAGAAAGTATTTTATATAAATAATAAAACAATAACAAACAAAATCCCAGCAGTCCAATTAAGTCAGAAGTCGGTACAAAGCTGGAGCGCCTGCCTGCCTGCCATGTTAGCAGGAAATGAGCGGCTTCTGCGTGGCGAGCAGGAGGCACATTTCTCCTTCACTAGAAGGTGACCTGGATGGTCCGGCCAGATCAAGGTTACAGTTGACCCTAATTCACTTTATTAGCACGTGGTGCCGAGTACTTGGGGAGCGTGCACCTTGAGATACCACAAGTGAAAGCTTTGGGCTCGCTGAAACAGCCTGGGGTAGCTCGAGTGACTCCATGTTTCACACATTTCATCTTCAGTTTCACTTGCGTGTTCTGCTGCTCAGACCTCAGTTTTTTGTCATTACGTTTTTTGCATTGCTCATTGCCTTAATGATGTCTCCCATCACCACGCTCCCTGGTTTGTACTGTCACATGGTCATTGAACACAGTATCCCAGAGTTCCACCCAATGATCTCACTTGGTTGTTTGAGAGGCCTGTTTGTGAGCCTGTGACTGTAGAGTGTATGACTGCCCTTAAAAGGTGGGTGAGGGCACACAAACTCCCAGTGTCTAACATGTGAGAAAGTCGTAACGGGTACATCTGCCACGACACTCTCCATACAGTTCAGGCTTGGGCTGCATCCACCCTTGACAATAGCCATCCACTTACTGTTTTTTCCCAGAAGCCCACTTTCAGTGTTTGCATGGATTGGGTGGTGGTCAGGGTTGTGAGGCAGCCATTAGTGAAGCACCATCAGATTCACTGATCTTGACTTTGCTGCTGATGATGATCAGGGCTCTCAAGAGACTGAGCAAGGAGACACAGTCTGACCTTTGAGGTGTCCTGATGAAAAGCAAGATCCAGGCCTTTAATGACCTCTTAGCACAGCCATTGGCAGTGTGTCTGTCTGTGGAGAGAGGGTTGACCTTGTCAAGAGGTTTATTTACCTAGGCAATGTGATTCATGTCTCTGATTACTCTTCCTATGAAGTCCGTAGACAGATTGTGAGAGCATATTGCATAGGGGGTCCATGATGTCACTGGAAAGGGGTGTGTGGAGCTCTGAATCTCTTTGCAAAAGGATGGAGGTCCAAGTGTCTGGAGTCCTGGTGCTTCTTGTTTTGCTATATGGTTGAGTGACATGGACACTATCCAGTGACTTTTGGTACTGTCTCTTCAGTGAATCCTTGGGAACTGCTGGTTTGACTTTGTATCGAACAAGAGGTTGCTCACGGAGTCCCAAATTAGGCACATAACCTGCACTGTGAGGTAGCGTCAGTTACGGCACTACAGCCATGTGGCACGATTCCCAAGAGCTATCTGGCTTGCAAGATCCTCATTGCTGAGGACTGGAGTGGCTAGACCAGGCCAAGGGGATATCCACCTGACGGCGGCAGATAGATGGTGGTTTATGGAGGGTGGGACTAGGGCATGTGTCTGGCTGGGGGTTGCCAACCAGGATCCTGAGCTGTTTTGTTGTGTGGTGGGTGAGGCAACGTGCTGTCCCAGTGCATGCTCCCCAACCTGATCTGGGTTGGGTTCTAATGAGCAGTCAAATCCCAGGTATATCTAAGGATTTCACTTCTCTTCTCATTCAGTTGTCCTTTGTCCACACTCTCTGGTTTCCTGGAGAGATGTCCATATCATTTTGTGTGTTTTATAAGTCCTCTTGTAACTATCAGGCCACTCTACATTGTAGTGGTCCCTTTCACAGATACCACTTGGGACTTGAATGTGCAAACTGCTGTTTTCTAAGTGTCTGCAACCCATCATATTGGCTTCTGAGATTGAGTGAGGCGTTTTGAGGTGGGCTATTTTAGAGGCCTTTTGAGTGACTGCTTACTTGTAGGTGCATCTGTGCAATGCAGATATCTGGTGTCCATGGCCCTCCGTACATGCAACTTTGAGTCTGGAAGCTGCCAAAACTCTTGGGCATTCCTTTGAGTTGTCAAGTCTTTTTACAGCTTCTATCCCATGGGCCTTCGGTGTTAGAGGGTCATAGGGCCAGTGTCTTGGAGACCTTGGTGGCTGGCGATGTACTCCACAAGGTGTCTCCATCTTCAGCTTGTTCCCTGCTGAGGAGCCAGTTTAGACCATTTGGCATCTTGCCTCTTGATCGTATTGAACCAGCAGGAGTTTCGGCCCTCAAAGAGCCCAAGTCATGTCAGTTGAGGGGTGAAGTGGCCTCACCTGAGGCACGTGCGGCTGATGGTGGTCAAAGGTTTGGTGGGCTGTGCACTACTCCTCCTCCTCCTCCTGCACAATGGCTGAGCTGAGGTCCGTGCTTTGTTCTGATGTGTTTGGTTTATTTTAAACATTTCCTGCCCCGTGAGGGACACCGGCGACAGCGTGTTGATGTGTTCTTGTATGATAAATGCTCTGACAGCACCTGAGAAGCAAATCACCTAAAGTGAAATGAGAAATGATATTTTGCTGTGACCTGAGGTTATTCTGTGTGCACAGCATTACACCTGATAAGTTTCTAATAAAAGCGCGTTTAGCGGTGCTAAGCCCTTATCACACCGAGTGACACCTTGGAAACAATTGGCAGGCTGGATCACTTTTAAATGCGGCTGCCAGCGCACATTCACTTCATGCCAGTTATCTGCTAGAACTTGAGATGGGCAGTGCAGCCCCCTAGTGGCTTAGGTGTTGGAGCAGTGGGCTTTAGCACTGTCTGCCTGTGTGAAGCTCTCCATTTACAGGGACACGTTGGTTAAATAAACAAGTGACGTGTGTGTTTGTGCCTACTCTAATGGCACACATGAGGAAGGTGCCAACGTGTATTCAGAAAGCTACTGAATTTGATCACTGTATTTGAACTGGCCAATGGAGCCCAAACCAGAACTTCTTAGGGTATTAGGGGACATAACAGCATAGAATTGTGAACAACAAGCTGTGGTCCAGGGGGTCAGTTAAAATAGAAAAAAAAGGTCAAACATAATCCAAAAACTCAGAAAGAGAGACTGAATTAGGTCCTAAAGAGCCTTACCTGAACCAAGCTAAATCCTTCATAGTCTTCGTCATGAAGAAGAAGAATAAGAAGAAGTTTACAGTTTATGTAGAAGAATTTGGGCAGATTTGTGGCAGATGAAACTTCATTTTATTCAACGTAGGAAGTAAAAATGTGAGGTTTGTGAAGGATCTGAGAGTCACAATGGACTCATTAGTAAAACTCTAGACCGCCATTAAGAAAGCTAACAGAATGTGTGGCTAAATAGCGCCTTGATGTGTGGAGTACAAGTCCACAGAAGTTCTACTCAAGCTTTAAAACACACTGGTGAGACCTGTGTGCAGTTTGGGTCTCCATGCTATAAAAAGGACATAACAGTGCTAGAAAAGGTCCAGACAAGAGTAACTAGGCTGATTACGGGGGGCTACAGGGGACGAGTGATGAGGAACGATAAAAAGAGCTGAGCCTTTACAGAGATGAAGAGGAGAGACGACTGGAGTTTGAGATGATGAAGGGAATTAGTGCAGTGGATCGAGACGGTGACTTTGAAATGAGTTCATCAAGAACACGGGGACAAAGTGGTGAAGTTAGAGAACCACAGACACACACAACGAGTGGCCAAGTAGTGTGGGACACAGTAGGACCTTAGAGACCTTCAAAACTTGATCTTACTTTTGAAGGATGAAGTGGATAGGACTGGTGGGCTTTGTTGGGCTGAATGGCCTGTAAGTTTATTGTAATTTCTAGAAGTTGAAAATTGGTGGGTGAGTGACCTGTCTGGTGACGTGTGTGTGTGTGTGTGAACCAGCTTCAAACTTGACACACAACGACATCACAAAAGACCAACAAGAATTGGTACACCTGAGAACACTGACACCATAACATATGGGGGGAGAGAGACCCTGCCAGATTACTGCCCATTCTTGTGCTAGCAGCACCACGTGCTGTGCCAACTGTGTGTTTATAAGGCCTGCAGCTGCTCTCTCACTTAAACCACATTTGAAATTATTTTTTTTTATTCAGATTTATTTGGTGATTCAGCAGACACAAAGGAGAAGCCAATTACAGTATGTGCTGTTTGCCTGACTGGATTGTGATGCACATGTTTGTGAGAACACAAATGTCTGCTGCGTATTAGTGAAGATGAGGAGATCCTCGCTGCCCGCTTACTTCAGGTGGCTTGTTCTTTCACGGGTCTAATGGTGGTTTTGAGCAGCAGTCTTCATGCAGGTCATGTTTAGTTTCAGACATTAGTCCAGTTGTTAAGACTGGTTTCTGATAAATAAGTAACATCTCATCTCGCCTTCCCACACACATTCTGAATGACTGGTTACCCCTCAGGTCCTGCAGTCTTTTTCAGATGTTTTGCCCTCTGTCTCTCATGTCACTTGAGGCTTGGCAGCTGTGCCAGTCTGCACAGCACTTTGGCGGTGTACATTTCAGCTAACTACACAGCATAGACGCCCACAGGTTGGACAGGCCTTTGTATGGCTGAGCTGTGCGCATGAGCTGTGTGCCTGGCTGCTCAGTGTTTTGGATTCCCGTGACTGATCTTGATGGAAACGGTTATTTAAAAAAAATGACACAACTCTCACTTCATAAGATTCATCAGCCCTTCATCATCATGTTGATTATTACAGCCGCCTTGTTGTGTATTTTGATCTCTGACATCTATTTGCTTTGTACTTTGCTGTTTCCATGTTTTGTCTGTACCTGTCATCGGTGTTATGTCCTATACCAGAGCCGTCTCAAATGGTTTGAATATTTTATTATAGTCCAGCTGGCCTGTAATTGTGATTTCCTGTGACAGTGAAACCAGTCTGCTAGGGAGAGTCCAAACTGTATGCAGATTTATTATGTTTTAATTACATACCCGCACAAATAACGCTCCATTTGAAATGTGCAGGGCCCTGCAGACGTGAAAATCTGGCTTAATTAATCAAGTCACTGGACCAATTCCTTTCCTCAAGGAATTTGCTTTGACATCCCCAACTTGAGCTCTAAACACTCTTGTCATTGATTTATCCAAAACAAGGAGATATAAAGTAAGAGTCCTGTTTATAAGAGCAGTTCAGCCAGGAAAGTGTGATGGAGTGGAGACCAAAGCCGAGCACAGTACTGAGCAAATGAAAGACGCCATATTGTACAGTACATGATGGACTCTCTTAGTCCTTGTCCTATTTTTGTTTTTCTGACAGACTCCCTGGACCCCAGCCTGAGCTCTTTTGGTTAAAAAGTGCATTTTAGGTTTTTTTTCTCTCCATAACTCCCTTTGTTTGCGTTCCCGCAGTTGCTGTTGACATTGCCTGCAGTTGCCTTTGCCTTCTCTGTAAAATGCTTCTCGGTGGCCAGCAGAATAAACCAAATGTTGAAATACCACCCGGGCCCTTGGCCCCATAGAGAAGTCAAGGACTTGGAAGCATGGAGGTGTATGAGGCCGCATTATGTGGATCAGTGAGCCACAGAGTGAGTGACAAGCCTGGTGGCCTGCAGGTCACCATCAAGTGGGCCTTCTAGACCAATAGGAAGCAGGGAGTATTCAGTGAGGGGCCAGAGAGGATGAGATTCCCGGAAGAACCAGGCTGGAACTGATTGTCCAACTTGCACACTTGGAGCTCCTGCCAAGGTTCAGCGGTTTTGATGGATTTGGGGAGAATATAATTGGAAATTCTGTGCTCATCCATCACCATTCACACTTTTTTTTTTATTTAAATAAATGATTAAGTAATTGTTCTTTTCAGAAGTGTGTGTCCACTTCGTCTAAGAGCAAAGCGCCTGCAGTAGACCCTTTTGGCCAGGTGTCATTGGATGACATTACCTTGGCTCAGTTGTTTGCAGTGCCAGTGGTGATGCTGGCATTCAAGTGCTGAACAGGCAAAGGCTTTAAGCATGCCAGAGAGTTGATGGACAACTGGTAAGCCACAGGCAGATGTAAGAGGCTGCCAAAGAAAAAGCAGTAAAGAATAGTTGGGGTTAATATGTGCCAAGATGGCATTTTGTCCCCCCACCCTGCCCTTTCCTGCCCTCTTTATCTCACCCAAGTGCTTAGCTGTGCCATTAGCTGTCTTCCCTAACTGCTCTTTGGTTTGCCTTTTGGGAGTTTTCATGTTTTTCTTTTTGTCTTTTGCTCTTTTTGTTTCCCTTTTGGTTTTTGTGGACTCAGTAGTTTTATTGGTTTGACGTTTCTGGTTGATTTTATATTCACCTTGGCTAAATTTGAAATATATTCTTAGTTCTGGAATTTTTGTATTACTTTTGTTCTTCCCAGATCTGAAAACCTACAATAGGGACCAGGAAATAAAATGCAGTTAGAACAGTGGGCCAGAATTCATTACCAGGGAGTCAATAATTTAATTAGTCAAGACCAACATATGAAAGTAAGTTGTCATCAGAATGTCGAAAGCAAAAAGGCCAAAGCTCAGAGCAAAAAATAATAAAGTAGTGTACCGGAAGCTCTAGGGTATCTGGAAGTGTACAGTGCTGACCTTCGTACCATCTCAGTCGGGATGTCCCATGCTGTGCTCTTCTGTTCGTCATGCAGAATAACCTGTCAGCACTCGTGAGCAGACCCTACACAAAATGGCAGGCATTGTGGAGAAATATGAAATAATGTCAACCATAGTAAACGAAAAATGACCCTAACTGAAAAAAATAAAAATCCATTCCAATTAAGTCCAAAATGAACATGTAATAAGCCCTGAAGAATAAAGTACATAGGCAAAAACCTAAATTTGTTATCAAATTAATGATTTTTTTTTTTTTTTTGGTTTGGTTTCTTTTATATATTTGGTTGAATTCATTTAAGCAATAAATATTTAATTTGGACCCAAGTTTTGCATCGTTATCCTCTCCTTTCTTTTGAGTTTCAGTGCTAAGCCTGTTTTTGATATTGAAGGCTTTTTGAGTTTGGGCCTACAAGTCCTCATGGTTTGTGATCCACTTAAGTGGTGTCAGAGGGGCCTTAGAGCTTTTCTGGCCCTGTAGAGAAGCCGAGTTCTTTGCTGTTCTTCCGTCCATGTTTGTTGTGTTATTCCTCCTCTCTTAAGAGAGATGTGCATTTTAACCCCCCTGTCATGGGTGTTTAAGAAGAGACTTGATATTGAAGGTCACAGATCATGTGTGCCGCCTCTTGGTTTCCGTTTCAGATCCCTTAACACTAGGTCACGGCTTCCACCCTCGTCACTTTGTTGGCATCACTTGTGGCTCCAGTTTCTCTTGTCTTGCTAGCGTTGATTTTCTGTTAAAATCATTTTATAGCCTGATTGGTTTACATCAGAAATAAAATTTGGGGTTCTTGCACTTGTCCTCCTTTTGACGGCTGACTAGTGGACTCGGCATGCTGATTGGCAGAGGTGTGTGGGGGGGTGTGTGTGTGTGTGCGTGCCTGTGCCCTTGTTTGCTGTCCCACAAAGCCTTGTGCACTCTGGCAGCTTCTTTTCTTCGGTTTTCTCCTCGAACGCGTTGCCTTGTAATCCTTTTCCTACAGACTGTCAGAGAGTAACAGCTCCTAGATTTCTCAAAGAAGGATGGCAAAACTAATCTAAAATCCATCAGAAATTTCTGTGATTCCTTCTCCTCCCTCATTTTCTCCCTGTCTGAAAATTGGATGAGCTCTGCATTTAGCGGCTGCCGGGCTCGTAATATAAATTGCGTTGCCTTGCAATGCAAAAGGTCAAGCCGGCCGACTTGATGAAGTGGATTGACCTATTGAATAGTGCTTTACTCCATTTAAGAGCAGCCAATAGCGGGCAGGCAGCTGAGAGAAATGAGGCCGCGTCAGAAGAAGGAATAGAAATAAATCTATTGTTGACTATCCCTGGACGGCAGAGGGATTAGAGTGGGAAATGAGGAATATCACGGCCAACTCTGAACGCAGCAGAGGAACTGGCTGAAAATGACCATCAAAAGCTGTCCTTTGGACACTGGGCTGGCCAGATGGTCACTTAACAGGTGACTTTAGTGGACTCCCTGCTTCCCTGAGTTTTGGTGAGACAGACCAGCATCCTCTGAATGGTCAGAGATGGTAGCACAATTTCAGTTTTCTAATTGGCTGTCCATGGTGTGGGCATGGTGCTTTAAGACGTAACCTAGACGACGTGTGTGTGTGACCGCTTCGGGAATTCCCAGGTATCACTGGTATTGCTGTGTCAGCTCCTGCAGACTTGCCCCATCCCCCCCATCCCTTTCTACTATTGAAAGGCACCGTTCCCTCAGCAAAGCCATGTGGTGGTGTGCAGATTGGTTTAGACGGAGTGGTGACACTTCAGCAAACGTCAGCCTGTCCATAAATTGTTTTGCAGCAGGTGTCTTCCACACCACATGATGCAAGGCTGACACCTTTACAGCCTGTGCTTTGCTTTTGTACTTATTTCGATAGTTTTTTTTTTTTTTAATATTTAGGTTTTGGAAGTCCTGAACAGTGCCTCATCTGCCATACTCTTAACATCCGTTTTTAGCAGTACGTGTCCATAAGTGAAATCTTGTGTCCATGTTTAGCATCTCACATTTCTGACTAATTACTAAAAATGTCCATCTGTAGATTCTTGTCTGTGCTGCCTGGTCTCTCCTCTCTCTTCATATGTTTTGTCACGATGGTACTTTGCCCCCCCAGTTTTTAGGCTGGCCAAGGACATCGCCTCTCTGTGGTGATTTCACTTTAATGTTTGTCCTTTTGTCACACAAAGGTGATGTGAACATTTACAGCCAGTCGCATTAGCTTATAAAATGGCCTCACACCTGCTAGGCTAAGTGTACTAAGTAAGTATACTGGAATGTAATGGTCCTTGTGGACACAAGGGGCGTGGGATTGGAGCAGGACAGTAGAGGTGCCTGATAGGCTCATCCCAGGGACTGGAGAGGGCAGAAGTGGGCTGGCCGGCCTTGCTTGTGTGGGAAGGCCAGTTGAACCAGTAAGTAAGAGCAGGGGGCTTATACATTTAATTCATACATTTAGTTGGAGACTGGAGATGACCCCATTGAAGGGACACCTCTAGGTAGCTCTGGACCAGATGCTCTTTAGGCAGGCCCAGTGGAGCTCTGGTGGGGGTGTTTATTTTTTTTTTGCTCTCTATGCTCTTGTCTCCCTTTTGGGTTGCATGCCTATGGACTGCTTTGTGGGTTTGTGACACCCACATGTGTGCCAATCCCAGCTTGCTCTATACAGTCTTAATACCAGGAGTTTTAATAAAATACTTAGGTTGTGTCCTTGCGAGTGCCTTCACAATGACGTTGACTCTGCTGTCAGTCACCTCCTGGAAGGCTGTGGTGGCCGCTGTTTTCATTCCAGTCATTTTCTTAATTAGCAATCAACTGCTGCTACTATTCAACAGACGTCTGTCTTTTGCCTTTGATTTAATTGACTTTCTTAATTATCTCTTTTTTCTTACCCAGCAGACAGACGCACAAGTGAGATGCAAAGCAAGCCAACACATGACCAGCAAACTCTGGGGTCTCAAGCAGTTCTTGAAGGCTCCCATGTTTGCTTCAGCCATTCTTGTGTTTAACTGTTCATGAAACTCATTTACAAATCATCTAATTTTCATCTCTCTCTGTTTAAATGTTTTGGTGATCAGGGCAGATCAGTTTTTCTCAGACTTTCACAGCTTCTTGTTTCAAATATTTTATTGGGACCCCCAGGTGCAAATGAAGTCAAGTTAGCAGGTTGTCTGTCATAGTTTGGCTACTAGTCATGTAGAAAATAAACCCTGAAGGGTTCTGAATGTTAAATCGAGTCCATTAAACTGAAACCTGTTCAGTTAGCAGCTTTGACTGGTCATAAGTTGAAGACATGAAGCCGCTGGTACTCTCCAGGATCACCGTGAGACACCCTGCTGTACACACACCTTGTAAACGTGGGGCCTTTCACACACACTTAAAAGTAGAAGTTTGCCAGTTCAAGTGAAGCAGCACTCGACGTGCAGTGACATCTCAAACTAGAGGCAGAGCCAACGGCGTATGGCAGCCCATTGGAGCCGTTCCCGTGCCACACAGACTCACTGGTGGTGTGATAAACATTTGAACAGTGAGTAGAAGCAGTGAGCGGGGATAGGGGACTACAGTGGGGGCAATATGAGAAAATGTGACAAGGAGACCACACGAGGGAGGACATGATGTCAACATGGAGACGCCTGATGGCACTCGTGACTGCTACTGCTGCCATCCCATCACACCAGTCTGCACTGAGATGGCTTTCATTGTAGCTTGATGATTGAGTTTTTGTGTCCTTTCCTTTCCGAATGCTGAAAATCTTTCCTACCCTGAAATATATCATTAGCAGTCTCCATGTCATTTTGTGGATGTGGTGTGTGGCATCGGTACAAGTAAAGCATCTGAACACTTGGGCAGGGAAAAACAAAATAACAATGTGGCAGTCTGGTGTTCCTGGCTTTCAGTTCTGGTTTGGATGAAGGTGCACTGGGCCCCTGTGAAGCTGAACCTCCTTAATAGATGTTTGAACGCCTCGGTTGATCGTCTGGATCTTTTGTGTTTCTTGTTGGTCGGACAAATCTCTCCTTGGTGGCCCTGCTCAATGACACGAATGCCGTGTCTGGCATCCTAAAAGCATAGCAAGATTGAGGAAGCTGGCGCAAGACCTGGGGATTTCATGATTTCAGTGGCATGCAGTTGCAAGTTTGAGGATGTCAGACAAATGCATTTGGAGTTGACTGCCTCAAAGCCTTCAAAG
This sequence comes from Polypterus senegalus, assembly GCF_016835505.1. Classification (NCBI taxonomy): domain Eukaryota; kingdom Metazoa; phylum Chordata; class Cladistia; order Polypteriformes; family Polypteridae; genus Polypterus; species Polypterus senegalus. The sequence continues at coordinate 76,143,913 of NC_053165.1, forward strand.
CTGAAATGTTGTAAGTTTAATTTCACAACGGATAACCAGAGGTGTTAAGGCAAGCAATTAAAAGAAAAGCATATTTAGCAGCTGGGTTAATGATTCTCTGACCCGACAGTCAGTTGTGTGACAATATCCTAATTATTTGAAAACTAAAAGTCATTATACCCAGGAATGGCCTTAAGAGCAGCAGGATTGATCTCCGTCCAATCCCATTAGGCTCGGCTTTTGAAAAATGACACAAAGGAAAGTCGAGATTTTGTGCAAATTAAAACGTGTGCAGAAAAGGCTCATTCATTAGGCCTCTCAGCACAAACAATAATTTGCAGAATCTTAACTTGGGATGGAATCGGCCTAATAAGAGTGTAATTAAGTTTTTCGGTTGCAGTAATATCATAAAGTGAAATAAGAGACGTGCCAGAGAATTACAGAGGTAGACTTTATGGCCGCCCTGCGCACACAAGCCTGCCTGACCTCAATCTAAATCTGCATTAGAGAAAATCAATGGAATTCGGCTTGCTACCTTTGCTCACCCGAGCTGTGTCCTGACCATTACTAATTTGCTGTGGAATGAGCTTCAGCTGATGAGTCTTCACATTCGCTTTCATGGCACAGGCGGTGCCCAACGTCTCTGACTGCTGCTGTGGTAGCTCTCCGTTCACCACGTGTATTCCTGAAGTCTGCTGGCTCAGGGGTCCTGGGATGTGCTCACTGACTGCCAGCATCGACCAGCTTGGGGTCATATCTGGAGAGCCATGGGAAACAAATGCAACCATGTGAAATGCCTGTCTGTCAGCTGAGACACAGTCTCGTGTTATTCAGCACAAGTGCCCACCACAAGTAGGCTGCCACTCCACCACCAGACCCTCCTTTGGCCTGCCTACCTGCATTAACTTTCATGCAAAATAAAGGCAAGGAGCTGCCATGGTGGAGTTAACTGGCCGTGGCCCCCTCTTGGAGCTTATTTAGTGTTGGTGTTTTGGCTTCCTCACTTGTGTCCAGTGCTGTGCAGTAGGTGGTCTTTTTCCATCTTGGCCTTTTTTGTGTTTCTTGTTCACGTTCCTTGTCTTCTCATGGCTGATTTTTGACCAGCTTTCTACCAATGCCTCGTTGTGTTCTGGAGGTGCGCTAGGCTGCCCTAATGTGAGCGCACCAGTGTGTGTGTGTGAGCCAAGGCAGAGGTTGAGAGGCACATTTATTTACAGAAGGCCATTTAAATTCAGCTGGGTAAATAAGTGGTGTTGTAAAAGTGATGTGGACTATAATTATTGAAACCCCACTAACGGTGCTACATTATTAAAATTCCCCCTTTGGACTATTATTAATTCATTAAATAAATGAGCATGGTGGCATTTAATAATTGATGCGCTTAAGTTTACACTCGTTTCCCTATTGACGTAAATTTTTGTGAAGGATGTAAGATAAACGGATGTAAGAAATTTACAGCAAATGAATTAATGGCTTGGAAATCTTAGTAATTGAGAGCAGGCAGCCCAAAGCCTGCCATTTTGGGACAATGGCTGCTGCACTCCCTGTCAGGACCACTCCTTGGAGTTGGTGTACCCTCTGTCCATTGAGCTGGAGTGATGTGGAGTGGTTGGGAAATAATAAATCCTGAATGAAAAATGTGCATCTGTTCAGGATGATCTCTGTCAGCTTCACTTTCTTCTGTTTAGCTAGAACTTTTTTTGTTTGATTTCTGTGCCAAACTGTGACCACCCTGGACATAAGGCTAAGGGGCTTGACAAGCTGTAACCACGTGCCTGTTAATAAAAATAAAAAAAAATAAAAAAAAATAATAAAATGAAAAAAAGTATTCGGCATAAAGGTTGTCACTATACCAAAATTTAAAACTTTGATCTGATCCCAAGAAAAGTATTATATTGATGGAAATAAGGAATTGAAATATTAGTCATTAGCACTTCAAGTACTATAATTTTTGTAAAAAGGTAAAATTTTATAAACAGTAAAAAGTGAACAAGTTTAAATGTTCAAGTAAGAAAAGAATATTAATGGGGTCTTTTGTAGACAATTGTACAGAAGTCCCACCCAAACTGACGTCGGCGTAAATAAACCACAGCGTCTTCCCATTTCTGTGAGGCCACGGGCTGCTCCGTCACATCATGAGCACTCGGGGAGCAACGCCACTGTTTATGCAGTGGAGCACTGAAACCTCATAGTAGTAAACGTGATGAAGTATCATTTTAAAATTGTGCTAATAAAATCAAAACATGGTGTGCGATGGTGCAGTCTTGGGGGGATTGAGAGAGAGAGAGAGTTTACAGTTTCTTACTTACTAATGTTTCCACAATGTACCCACCAGATACCTCACAGAACTCTTTATTGATTCCCCATTTGATACAAAGACAGCATTTCCAGACGCCGCTCCGGCTGCCTGTCTTACTCACACTTGTGAATGGGGCAGCACCTTGAGCCACGGTGAGCTAGAAGTGCATTTTTAGTTTAGGCCATCAATATACTACCATGAAGGAGGAGTATTGAAGTGCTTTTAAACGCTGGCTCCTCTTGACTGTGCTTTTGGCCAGACTTTCAAGGTTTGGTTTTTTTGATTGTTTTGAGAACATTTATTCATCCTTTTCTTTTCCAGCTCAGTGCTTTGTTTTCCTGTCATTGTGGCAGTCGGAAGGCAGACGGCTATCAAACATGGCGCTGCAGTGGTAACAATATCCTAGTTTCAGGATAACTGTAAAGGCCTTGCTGTTTTCCTCCCTAATACTTGAATTTTTCTTCTGTGTGTCAGTACTTTGCTGGGTTTTGTAACTTTTTCTTTTTTATCATTTTGTTGTTTGAATAGTGTAGAACTTCATTTCACTTTCCTTTTGGTTTTGGACTTGATTCTGTATTTATGAAGTTACCGTAATGGAGTTTTGTTTTAGCCAGCTATTGTTTTCTTCAGGTGTCTCATTTATTTTCACCTCCATTTTTGGCTTTCATTTTTTGCATGACATTTTCACTAATTGATTTGATTTCAACTCCTATGTTTCACTTGGCTCTTTATCTTCTGGCTGTTAAGGGCATAGGAGCACCGGAGTGAACAAATTACACTTCTTCTTTTTTTCTTATTTTTTAATGTCTATAAAGTTGTCTAGCACCGGCGCCCCCCAAGTGTGAAAACAGTTGTCGCCCTACAGTTGTTAAAGGCCTGTACCTCTTGAGCAGTAATGACTCCTAGCACTAAATCTCTAAAGTTGCTGCTGGTCCTCCTGCCAGTACACATCTACAGATTTTTGGTTTGACCTTGTTCATCTAAAGCCTCAATTTGATGCCATTTTTCCAGCTCTTATGTTTTTAGAACTTCCTTGGTGGTCCAGCATCACTTGAGCTTTAGCTCACAGGCGGCTGACCATATGATGTTCTAAATCTTGCTCTAGTACGTACTAGAGTGTGTGGTTCATTGCAAGTTGTCCAGATAATGAGGCAGCCAGGGCAATACTGATGACTTATTTGTCTGCTACTCTGCCATTTTGGGTGGGTTTTTACTTTTCAGCAAGCTGACCAGAGTTCTGTAATAGCCGTCTCAGCTCTGAGACTCTTTGTGTATGTTGTGGAGAGTCGGACTCTACAGAAATGTGACAAGGGTGGTTAGACCAGTGAAAGATCACGGCTGCCATTTTTACTCTAACCCTGTTGCTTATTTTGAATTCTCACTCCTGCTGCTGTTCTCTGGACGCAAGCTTCCTTTTGATTCAGTAGAGTCTTTCATCCTGTCACTATTTCTACACCATGTGACATCTACATAGATCATCGCAGGGCCAGAACACCACTGTCAGACCTTTGGTGTGCCTCACGTCAGTTTCAAACTGGTTTGAAGGGCTCTGGTGACCTCCAGCCGGCTCCAGTCTGCTTGCTTTCTATCTCAGACCCTTAGCTGGCCATGTGTGTCCCCTGCTCTCTGAAGACTCCTGTTGAAGTCTGCTGCTCCACTGTTTAGGATTTTGCTTGCAATGCCTTCCCTTGAAAGTGGACAGTATGACGTGATGCGCTGTGTGATGCCAGTGCACTCTGTGGATCCGTAATTGCAGGTCCAGTCCTGTTTGTCAACACTGCAGAGATGTGTTTTGCATGGCAGTCACGTGCTTTCTGCACACGAGCTGTCCGTAGTTTTCTGGGGTGAAATCAGATGGCACCAACGCACTTGCTCCTGTCTGTCCGTCACGAAGTCCCGTTTTGGCTGTGACCGCTAGCCCTCCTGCTGGTAAGCCCTCCTGTAGTGTACAGTCAGTTTTATCAATTCCTGGGCCACTGAGCATCCTTCAGACCCCATGAAATGGTAAATAGCCACCCATGAAGTGCTTCTGCCTTGAACCAAAGGACCTTGGCCGACCTGCTCGTCAGTGCTACCTCATTGCTTCTCATACCTGTTCAGGACGTCCTGCTGGTACTGTCGCCAGACTCGTTTCCATCTTGTGGAATCTTCCTCCTATGGCCTCCTGAACTTCTTCCAGTCTGTTAATTTTTCAGAGGGGCCTCTCTTTTCCAAAGCCTCGTGGGACCCCTTAAGCTGTGTGTTGTACTTGTCTTGTCATCCTAGGACTTGCTGTAGTGGCACTGTGAACTCTGTTGTCACCCCTTGGTGGGTGGAGATGGTCCAATTGAATGGAGCTTCTTGTTTGTTCTCGGCCATCTTTTGCTGTGTATTTTGGGATAGTTTAGAAGGTCATCTCAGAAATATACCTCTTGAGTTCAGCCCGTGTGCACCTGTGGTGCTGAGCTTTGTCAGGCAGTTGACATTAGCAGTGTGTAACGTCACAAAGGCTGCAATATGGATTAATTTTGTAAAAATGTTTTGTTGAAGGTTGAATTTCCTGGTGCTATTAGGTAATGGCGGGTAGAGCTGCGCCAAGGAGCCATATATGACTTTGGAGCTTTATGGCAGGACTGTAGCTCCTTCAGAGGTTTTCTCATGACACCGATAGGTGACAACTCGCTTTAGTCTGTCTGTTGTTGTGACATTAACCGCATGACGCCATTTGGAAGTAAATTGTCCCATGATATGGAAAGGATTAAGAAGCCTATCTTGGACAACAGCACAAATGTGAGCCGAGTTCAGAGTTGGGAGAGAAAGTGAGAGCAAGCTGGTAATGGATGCACTGAGTCTGGACAGATGAGGAAGGACCCAAAAAAAATAAGGCGAGTTTGAAACCGTAGATGACACCCCATCATTTCTGCACACATGTGCCAGTCATGGTGCTCTGTCCTTCATTTCTGAACCAGTTCACTTACAGCACGTCTCCAGAGCGAAAGAAATGTGAATGGGCTGTGCAGTGCATGTGGTCGGTCTGTTGGTTGGTCGGCTGACTGCTTTTGCTCTGCTCATAGTTTGGATTACGAAGCTGGTGTTTTCAGATGCGTGTGTGACGCATAGGGTTCCGGCTTTGTGATCTCCTCCTTCACACATCTCCACTTCGTTGCCTTTTAACTGCAGCAGCTTTATGACGCTGGATTTTCATGAAACCCGGCGGACTTGCCTCCTCTCTTGAGCAGGGCCATACAGTTTATAAGAGGAAGGCATCGGCCGTACTCCTGACAGCTGCCCACGTTGCATTTTCTCAGCGTCGATTGCACATGGATGGAGTAACGTGGCGGTTGCTGGCCCGAGGCTAAAGCACGCCGTGCTTGGCAGCTCTGGGGAGCCTGGGCTACCTGCTGATGTCCACTGACAGGCCCACAACGTAACCCTGATTAGCAGAAGGCCGTCTCCTCAGAATTGCTTCTCATTTCTTATTAGTGCCTGGCTCGGCGTTGTTGTTTTTTTTTTTCTTTTCTTCGGCAAGCAGAGGCCTAGCAGTAATGTAAGAGACCTTTGAGGTCTATTAGGAATCGTCTTGCTGAGGATGGCAGGGAAATGATGATGAAATTAAAATTCAGCCCCAGCAGAAGGTTGCAGCAATTCGACTTGCAGCTCCATGCATCGATCTGTTCCAGCATTTGACTTTCAACCATGACAAAACTGTGGGCAAATTAATTGTTCTCTAGGATATTAGGCATCAGACTCTATTAATCCTCTCTGGTGTGAGACGCCACATGAATACTAATCGACGCTGGAAGCTGCAGCCCGGGCCCACCCCTTCCCCCGCGCCGCACCCCCTCGCTGTTCTCCTTGCCGATGAAATGCCACTCATTCTGATAAATGCACTTCTCCCATCTCACTGGGGACTGCAGAATTTTTATCACCATTCAAATATTTTAACTAGAATCATGCAAGTTCATCATTTATTTATTTTTGGTTAATTTAAGAAGAAGAGGGATGCGTACGGCGCGGCCTCCTTATTACTGACTCCAACTTGCCAGGGAGATGAGGGGCGTCCCTGCCTTTTTTCTGTGCGGGCGCATTTCGGAGAAGTCGTGACGTGCCGCGCTACTCTTGAGGTGAGCAAGGGCGCGTGGCGCACCATGAATTACACCTCGAAGCTGAAGCCGCCTGCACGGAGGTCATCGATTCCAAAGTGAAGGCTTTCCTCTTTGTAGGCTGGCAGTCTAGCGAATGGAGAACACGCTACAGTCCGCGACAAACCCATGACGAGGGCGATGGCTTCTGTGTGTAATTATTCAGTCATACTGCTTAGGGCACCAAAATGTACTTGCCAATTACATGGCATACTGGTTAAAGTATAAAACCGGAAGTGTCGGCTCGGACAAAGGCATTAAAGTGGCGATCACCGTCTCCTGAGTGTTAATTGCTGCTGCTCCTCATTCTTCATCTTTGAGCTTGTCATTTGATTTGTTGTTGATAACAGTTTCTAAATGCTGCTTATTATTTTGATGCCGCTCATAATTCGTGGCAGGTTAATGGTATTAAAAGTATTCTGACGGTATCTGCCACCGAGAAGTCACAATTCTTACAAACAGTGCCTTTTCAATGAAGAATCGGAATCTTAATCAGTTGGTGCTTCTGGCAGATCCTATCTGTGTTTTTAATTTCTTGTCTTTTCATAATTAATTCTAATTGCCGGTTTCATATTGCTAAGCTTCAGTCTTAATATGTAATTAAAAAGTATCTGATGACGGCTTTCTTAATTAGCACACATCATCTGAATAAGGCTTCACAATTAGGAGTCCATTAGAAATAGAAAAGCTGATATTGGAAATAAACATTTTGCTTAAAAAGGCCATTTTTCTTTCTGTTGCAGCATGTTAATCAAAAGTGTTAAATGTACGTAACCTCGTCATTTATTTGAGGCTCAATTACGATAATGACGGTCTTTCAAGTAACAAATTCAGCCCATTATAAATCACTTAAAACAATGAGCAGCGTCGCGATTCTATTGTAGGGTTGGCTCTAGTAAATCATCAGCGGTAATTTCACTCCACTGTGCTAAGTAATGCCTGGTGGTGGCGGGTGGAACACTTGTGTGCTGTGGACACGAGGTGCTCCTTTGCTGTGTTTTTGTTTTTTTTGTACCCAATTGAGACAGCATCATGGTTGCCTGATGGAACAGTCACGGTTTCTTTATGGTGCACTAGTCCATCCAGCAGAGAAGCCCCTGGTCTGGGAAAATGGCCTTCAGTCCCAGCTGTGAGCACCCCAGTGGTCTCGCCCTAAAGTGTGGCCTTGCAGTTTAAGAGCAGGGCCGAGGTGGTGTGGTCCTCAGCTACTCTTCCTCCTTTCATCTCTAGCCAATCAATTAGATGGCACTTACGGCAGATCTTCACGCTCCGCTTCTCCCACAGCTGTGTCACTGCATCCTTTTAATAAAAGCACCATCTCCAAGCGCCCAGTGATGAATGAAGTGCAGTCCTCGTCTCCGCTCCCAATGTGAGATGCTCCGGCCTGCTTTACCTTAATCTCTGGGAGCTGAACATCTTCCTTTTCTCACTAATACTAATTAATTGGGCTACAGAATCAGGGCACTTCATCTTGAAATCTGCTCTCTAATTGAGCAGTTATTTATGCCAACGTTAACACAGCACGCTGCTTCCACATGATTTGGAGCTAAACGCGCTGTTACTTCATTAATGTCTGTGTAACACATAAAAGCTATTACACCTATTACAGCCCTCGGACAATTACAATGCTGCTAGGCAGTGCAGGATCGGCAAGTGAGACCGAGAGGCTCTCCTCTGTGGACTCCTTCGAGTGCCGTGGTGAATGGCTAAGCAAGAGAAAATCGGGATGAGCAGAGGGCGCCAGTATGGGAGTGGAGCCTGTCCTCATCAATACTCCCCTCAATCAGCGATTCTATTTTAATCTGAGCGACGTCAGTTTGTCATGTTGCTTCCTCGCGTCGTGTTTTTATTTTAGGTTGTCTTCAGGATGAAAGTGTTGCTGTGCTTTGCTGGTTTTCTCCCCCACCCGGCTTCACAGTCATATCTTTATGTCCAGTTCCTGTGTCTGCCCGTATCCATGCTGTTCTGGGTCACGTGTGTGTGTGTGTGTCCTGTACTCGTACTGTAAAACGTTAATAGCACATGAAGCCATCAGAAACCGAATCACAGGTCAATGGGAAACTAAAGCCTTAAGACCACTCCAGCACGTCGTGACTCTCGCGGTCAGGTGTGTTGACTGAGCATCTGTGGGTAAAGCCTTGCCAAAAACGTGTGGCGTCTTTCAGGTGTCCTCTTTAACCCGGTCCCTGTAAAGATGGCTGAATGTGTAGCTGTTTGGGCCAAGAAGCCTCCATAAAAGGGAGAGAGGAACCATAAAACTCCATGGTCCTAATAAACACAAACTTTAATTTAAATCTGATTTATGTAATATAAGGAAAAGCCCCGAAACACCATATCGCCATGGGGGACCTAATTTGAAAAATACAAAACACCAAAGGTGGTCTGTCAGTCAGGTAAGAAACCCAGAAAGTGGAAGTTTGATTCAGATAGACTCAGCCAAACAGAATGAGAACCATGAACAAACTCCCTTGAGGATCAACAAAGCACCAAAGGGAGTTCATCACTAAAGCCTCGGCCTGCACCCCCTTAAATAGGCCTTGAGTTGTATTCCCAGTAGTCGGTTACAAGGCCTGGTGAGGTCTGCTGTCACGTGTGGTGGCAGGCCGCCTTGGATTTCCATATGCCTTTAGCCAGGCCAGCGGAATGACTGGGGCATAGTCGAGGACAACCAGTGGACCCTTTCACCGTGGACATACGGGCACACCTCTTGCCACTTGGTGACAGAACTACGATAATGCTAGCCCCGACTCCGCATTAACACATGCCTTGCTGTTTTTGATTGGCTATAACAAGGTTATGACCAGATGGGCCCCCTGTTACTTGTGTGTGTCTGGGTCTCGTGGTCTTTGTGAGTTGAAGTTTTAACACTGTTTGAATTATTTGTCAAGTCACTATTGTAGACACACTCATTTTGTCTAATTTTTGGGTTAGCAAGTTGTGTTGTGTGATGTCACTGTTGTTGAAGCCAGCGGTATTCCGGTCTGGTTTGTCCGAGTGTTTTCAGGTTTTATTGAATCTTTATTTACGAGGTTTTAGGTCTCACTCCTGTCCCCTTTACAGATCTGGAGGTTTTGGGTTTGTCTTTAGACTTCTGCCCTTTTCAGACTTCAGTGCTCACTTGTTGTTCTTAGTGGGAACATCAGCATGTCTGTTCTGTGCCCTGCTGCCCCCCTCCTACCTCACAGTCCACTTCCTAGCGTCTTCATGATCTGCTCTGACGAGTGCCTGTCTGCTTATCTTTGTAGTGCCACACATGTGTGCTCATTAGCAGCACTGTTGTGGTGTGTCACTAAACTCACATCATGATAGTCTGCCATAATTGACTAGTAAGGCCTGAGGAAGGACTTGTTGCACCCGTATTTGTATCTTGTGCTGGGCTCAAGCACGTGAGGTGGCCAGACCAGAGCTGATCTGTTGTTTGCTGCTCCTCGTCCCCTCAGTGATGTATTGTCTCCTGCCTGCCATCCTAGTCCTTCTGATTACTACATAGATATGGTGTATTTTCTTGTTGCCCATTGTCGTCCTCCTCCTGTAAATTGTAATGAGTTGCACACGTCTGGCTCAGCTTGTCATGCCCCTCTCTGAGCCTCAGTCATGCTTGTGCCTAGCATGATGTTGTCTGTTGGCTTGTTTCTTGGACCCTGTTCTAGTGGCTCTTTCTGCCATCAGAACTCTCACCTTGCCTGCCAGGATGTTCCTCTGTGCCACGTCTCGTCTTTCTGTCTGTAATGCCCTTGGCCTGCTTTTCTAATTTGGCTTTTGGCATCTTCAAGCCTGGGGTTTTGTAGTTCTGCAATCTTCAATTTTTAACCCTGGGAACTGGGCCAAAGGTCTTTCCTTTTTCAAGCCTCCCTGCTGGATATTTGAACTCTATCGCTTTTCTGAGCTCCGTTTTCGTTTCTGTTGAGGACGACACTTTCTGTAGTTTAACTCCTCATTTGGATTTCTGGCTCAACGCTCTTCCTGTTGCAGCGTTTCAGTCCAAGCTGCATTGGCGTGGCCTAGTTGAGTATGCCTGCTCTAAGCTGGCACCAGCGACTTGCACGTTCCTTGTTTGCACACAATTGTGTCTAGCATGGTTTCCATAAGCCTGAGGCCATCTTCAAAATGTAGAAAGCACACTGCATTGTAGGCCATGTATGTAATAGGGTTGTAAGATGGCTGACAACTTTCAAAGAGTCGTTCTAAGAAGGATTTGAGGATTTCTCTTGAGGCACCCCTCAATCCTTTAGATAAGCTGCAGTAGCCGTGCAAAGGCAAGTGAATTCTAAAGTGAAGGGACATGCGATCAGGCATCAGAGATGAGCTAGCGAGGGCTGAGCTCTTCTGTACACAGGCTTTCACTCCTTGGCGCCATATGGAGGAAGACTTTTATGAAGCAGAGGCGAGCTGAAGATTGAGATGAGCGTTATTTTCAAAGTTGCACTCCTACTTTAAACACCCAGTCATCGTTGCTGCTGTTCTAAGTAGGGACACACTGAGTATTTGGCCTTTGAAAACGTCCGTCCAGAAATAGGAACAAGAACAAGTTTAAAATGGCCAGTTCGTTTGGACACCTGTGTGATGCGGTTACCGCTGCTCTCCTCCTGGTCATGTGTGACGCTTCAAATGGCACCTCCTGCTCTGCAGGGAATGAGGACAATGGCATACTGCAGTGCATTGTGGGTAGTGAACTCCATCTATGAAGGACTTCACTGCTTTGTTTACAGCAGAGTCATTAGCGAGAAAAGAGGGGGAATCGGGCGCTAATAAACCACAATGAGCTGGCTGCTCTTACATTTTGGTGTGGTTTTATCCAACAACTTTCAGTTTTTGAATCAGTCCACTTTGAGACGGCTGACTTCAACAACAAGGATTTTTCGTCAACTTGCAGTTTTAAAATTCACTTTCAATGAAAAGCATAAATCCAAAGAGAAACTGATTTAATGTAGGCCTTATGCAACAGCACAACAAGAAATACATAAAAGTCCTTGACAAAGGCAGGAGCGATTCCTCATTCTTTTTACTTGAAGTTATTGTGCTGCAGCCACCCACTCGAGTCACCCCATCTCAGGTAACAGTAGTGTGTCTTCACACTACCTGCGGCATTGGCTCTGTAGAAAGTATTGTGAATCAGAATGATGGTGTGGCCATTTTTATGAGTGTGAATCGTCAAGTGTAGGCAAACACCATTGATGTTGGGGGTCTTCCTGGGGTAGTTCAGTGGTGTTTGAGCAAACTTGAGGTCATGATTTTTGGTTCCAGGCAACACTTCATTTTTTTCCATTTATATTAATAAGTATAGGTGTTTGGGTTATGAAAATGCACCTATCGTTGAGGGCTTCAGGAGCGGATTGGCCTCCCAAAGCAGGGAGGCCTGAAGTATAAAGATGGCCTGGCATCCATCATTGATCTGCCCACTTTTGTGCCTCAGGAAATGAAGGTGTCTGCTCGTCCGGACCACCGAGGTTGTGCAGATTCCCTTGAGCCACAAGTGGTCGCATGGCCTGCTGGAATGGCTCAGTGAAGTCATCTTGCCGCTGCAGTTCTTTTCGTTTCTTTTTCAAAACCTGCGTGTGCATGTCAGCGATCCAAAGACGTTTGGTTTTTTCGCCTGTGGAATATTTCGCAGTACTGGCTTAGAAGAAGAAGGGGCTGGGCTGTAAAAGCTTCCATGATTCTTAGTGCTCTTTCATGCATCTCTGAAGTCATGGAGTATTTGGGCTGGAAACAAAACTCCAAAGTTATTTTGCCTGGAACGGTGAAAAAAGGCCTCTCTAGCATGCCAGAGACTCGCTGCTCCCTTCAACAGCTTCACCCTTGTTGACGGGCGACTGGAAAGAGGGAGACAGCTGTGTTCTTCTGGGAAAGGCCGTCACGTCTGGGCTGTATACCTGGCAAGCGCTGCTTGAGCCGGGGTGGGGGGGGGTTGGTGGGCTTCATTCAGGGAGGTTGTTGTTAACCCACGGTTAGATCATGTATTTTAATTGGCTGCGGTCTGGCAGCAGTAAAGTGGGGACAGGGAGCACCCAGGGAGTTGGAGCAGAGTGAAAACAGTTGGATTTGTCCTCCGGGGTGCTGAGAGCTGTGCTGTGCTGAGACCCAGAATGGAAATCTGCACTCTGTGCATGCATGAGCATTGAAGCTGGTATGTATGAGAAGTTTACATGGCAGTGCACGTGCAGACGAGGCGGCAGTGACACAGCATTTCAGCTTTAGGGTCACTTGCTTAGCTCTGCAAGTGCAAAGAGCGCTGGCATCCATTCATCAGTGGGTGCCACATTGGCCTGGCTTTGGAGGTTTCATCACCAGTGGTGTTGGTCGTGTTTAGGGGTCCGGCCAATTTGTAATTCCTTCTCTTTTTAATATCCCAGTATGACTCGGCATCTCAGACAGACGTTGGATTTAAATTTAGGCATGTGTCAGTAGGCTGTGTGTCTTCCTCAAGTCAGTAAACATAAGATGCCAACGCTAGATGATTCGAGCAAAGTCGTCCTGGGTTACCTGGGGCATGAATGAAACGATTTTAATGATGCAAACAGAGCAGTCTCTTATTTAAACAGTAAGGTGTTACCTACACTACCCCTTAGAATATGCAGAATTTGAAGGGTCTTTCTCCATTCAAGCCAACAGCCTGATTTGTATTCAAACAAATGGTGTGCGTTTATTTGGAAACACTTCAGAGCTCCATGCAGTGTTTCAAAATTTCTAAAAAAAAAAAAAACTAGTAAAGGCTACAAGTTGCAACTGCTTTTAATAATTGTTGTGACCCCGATGTGGATGTTGAGGCCAACGACGAAGAGGTTGGGGGCTATTAGCTGAGCAAAGCATGGGGGTCTTTGTGTTGGCTGGCATTTAAGAATTTAATGGCAGACGGCCTCCTTGTACCTTCAAGTCAGTCCTTTATCGCTTTGTTTGAAACCAGAGGGAGTCTGAACTGTTAGGCTTGTCTCCCCAATTCTCTGGCTTCACGGTCGCTTTTCAGGTCATTTCAAGACATGTTTCTGAAAAACCCTGAACTGTGACCAAAGACAACTGTGCAGTCATCATGTAGTGAACTGACATTTGGAGCTTTAGATCCACGTAGCTTCAGTCAATCCTAGGCCTGTTCAAATGTTCTTTATATCCCAGCTCCATAAATTTGAATCGCTTCTGCTTCAACACTGTGAATGTGTCCGTGCCGTGTGCTTTGATTCCATTTTGATGTCCAAACTTCCAGAGATACCTTTGGTAAGTCTGATTTTGCACAAATAACCACGGGGAGTCAGTTCACCATCTCTTGGCATGTTTAAGCGTCTTCCACCTCAGTTCTGTCCCAAGGAGCTGACCAATTCAATGTTACTTTACAGGTTTGCTCACGTCTAAATGCTGCTTTTATAAGCTACAGTACAGCAGACAGTCCTGTGATGTAAAACTCTAGAATTCCCATGAAGTGGTCTTCCTGCTCTTCCCATCGTCCTTGTCAGTGGGACGTGTAATACGTTGTCCAGGTCACTTCCAGCATGACTCTGCATTGTAATGTCAGTCTTAGAGCAGAGATGTCACTGTCTATTTGAACGGCACCTGGTTGTCTTTGGTAGGTGCCTTTGCCATGTGGTGATGCCAGTACAGTCAGTGAGAGGAATTCACAGACATCATGCCATTTCTGAACTTGTGATGAGAACCTTTTAGTTTTTCTATTCTGCTCTTAGAAAACATGATGGTTGCTCTTCAAAATTGAACTGATGTGCACCTTTTGAGAATTGATGCCTACGTTCAAAAGTGATTTTTGGCTTCCCAGTCTGTCACTTTATGTGCTGTGAAGATCATTCCGTTCCTTGACGCATGATTTGTGCTAAATGCAGACCTTGAATTCCTTTGCTAATTATGCAGTTAGTGTCAGGAACTTAAAGCTGAGTGTGACCCACACAAATCTAGTGCTGTGTGACCAGCTGATTTGACAGATTAGACCCCCTCAGATTAGTAGATCAACTAGAATTCTCCTCGGATGTTGTCTGGATATACTTGTGCCCATGCAAGTCACTGGGGCTATTTTTGTCATCCACCCTCACCTATTTTCTGTTGAAGTACACGTCATCTTAGATGGCCACATTTGTGAAACCTCTGACCCTTTCAGAAGAAGCCATGTTAGAGTTTATCTCCTAGTGAACAAGGCTCTCTGCTCTTTGGAGTTTTCTAAACAAGAAATTCTCTTCTTTACCATCCCAAACATTCATACTAGCAGTGAAGTGTAATGTGAGCAGACAGGAGCAAGGTCATCATGTTGGCACAGGACTGATTCACAGGAAGGCCATCTATCTGTTAAGTTCAAAGCCAAAAAAAAAAAAAAACTCACAGTTGCAATGCGTGGCTCCGATCAACAACCAAAGTAGACAAACGCACAACCAGGCCAAGGAAGACAAACACCAAGCACATGGCGGTGTGCCTGACAGCTAGGATGACGTACACCCGGCAGCATCCTCTTAAATAAGGCATCACCACACTCTGTCTGTCTCTCGCTATCATTCATAAGGAGCATAGCAACAAGACACACAATGGTGGTTTTGTTGGATTGTGCTTTATTTTTCATGTTTTTTATTCAGTCACTCCAAGTGTGCTGCTCTTTTCCGTGTTTTGTGGATGGAGCCAGTCTGACCTCACTGCTGCTCGCTCCTGTTCCTGGCTTTACTGTATATTCAGTCAAGAAAGAGAAACCCAGCAGCGGACGGAGCACTGAGATTGTGCTTGGAGCCGTGTGAGGCTTGCTTTGCCTTTTTCAATTTTGTTGCTGGTTTCTCTATAACGTACCACACTGATTGATTATCTTTAATGGTATTTCAGTGACTCGGTGGCTGTGTTGCTGGGTTGTAGTCTGCGTGTGGTGTGGTGTCACCACATGAGCCCTTTTTCAGATGGCAGCACAGGAGGAATGATACCTTTCCTTGGAGTACATTATCAAAGACTTGCTGCACTTCTGGTTTGGATGATCGCATTTCCAGCTGGATTTCTGGACTTTAGGCGGCGTTGTTTTGGATGTTCCTCCTTTGGTTTTCCCTGTGACGCTGGTCTTCTCTTTTCCCTGTCAAAGGTCTTTTACTTGCTTCACGGACTCCCTTTAACCCTCCTCTCCAGTGTTTCTCATTCCTTACCACATGTTTGTCTGAAGAATCGGCAAATAAACAGACCAGGAAATGGAAGACAAATAGCACTGAAAGGTCCAAAACAGGGAGAGCATGCAATTCAAAGGCAGAAAATACAGTACTGAGTACTGAAACCAAAGATTGACGTCAGAATAACAATCTATGAACAAAGACGGTGTTAAGATGAAGGAAAAAAAGACACTAACCTCAAGCCCAGGTCTGTCTTGGCCAGTGTAAACTAGCATGCTGCCATCTTGTAGACCTAACCTGCGTGATGCAAATTGTTGGTGTGATGTGCTTAATAACCAAGGCATTTGTGAGAAGCAGCTCTTCACTCATGACCTTAAAGGGGTCCACAAAATATCGACATGATTAGTAGTATCACTAGAGTGGATTCAAAAATGAACAAACACATGAAACCATGAAGATAAGGAGCTGCTCTACTATTGTCGCCTTCTGCGAGCGCTTGAATTTTGTGACTGAGCAGCTTGACGCCATGAAGGACTCTGTGCCACAGAGTTTACTTAGGTCAGAAAAGAGGAGTTTAGGCCATGTCACTCATATGAAGGAGCTAGATGATTTCTATCAAGCGGCTCTCCAGGAGCTCTGGACACTGCCTAGGCTACATCATCAGTGCAGCCATTTTAGGAGTTCGAATGGAAGTCTTGACATGCTCAGAACGACTGCAGCTCAGGAAGTGTTTGGTTAATGGTGGAAGGAGACGAGCTCTTCTAGAGTTTTCTGTTGTTCCTGTCAAACTTGCCTTTGAATGTTTTTTCTCAGTTGTGCCCCCTTCTGTGTTGCAGCTTTCGGTCCTCACTTGCCCCTTTCATCATGCACTGTCGCTCCTGTAGACCTAGTGGTGGTTTATGGTGGTTTTCTCTCATTTTGTATTCATCATTGTCTTGTTCTCACTCTTTTTTTAACATTTGGATTGTAGCTGTGTGTGTGATTGATAACCTGGCCCATGGACGTACACGTTCTTTAAACATTGGCCTCCGGCTAGCAGACAAGTCCTTCCAAATGCACTTTGTAATCCGAATCAGATGGACAGCATAGTTAGGCATGATGGAGGATCAGCGCTTGGCTGGTTTTCATTGGCGTCTCAATATCTTTATGTCCAAGAGCCATCCAGTGGCACGAGACGTGCTGCACCCTTAAATTCTCTGTTTTGTTGTGTTTTGCCTGAGCGCTGTGATGAAGATGGCAGAGCTGCGTGGCATGACTCATTTTCGCCTCTCTCCGCTGTGATCCAGCAGTGTCAGCCGGAGTTCAGGGGCAGGTACTCCTGGCCAGATTGCTCAGTGCACATGGCCTGCTCGTTTCTCGTACTCCTTTATGTGGCGAGGGGCTGCCAAGTCTTTGAGATTCAGTGGAGGAACTCCACCCATCCCTTTTTTTTGCCAAGCTTATTGGCTGAACCTCAGATTTTGACTCCCTTTTGAATTATAAACACATGAAAATGAATTTCTTGGTCCAGCTCACTTACACTATAAATCCACACTTCACTTTTGCTGAATCAAGGAAAAAAAAGCAAATGATTTACTGGTGAAGCTTGAACGCTTTGACCAGAGTAAGTAGAACGACACTTCACCTGTGTGGCTCTGAAGCTGTGGTAACGAGGTGTTAACGGCTCCTTAGCGCTCCAGGTGAGCCTATGAGCTGCACTGAGATTTATGGCTCTGATTAGAGGAGAGCCTGTGAACAGATTCACGCCTTAAAGAAATGCCAGTGCCGTGGAGTGAACATGTCTAGAAAGACACGTGGAAAGTGACCTGGTACTAGAGACGGGCAGTATGCCATAAACTCTTCGGCAGAACACCAAATACACACGCAGGCCAAATCTCGTGAGTCCCGCTATCCTGCCAGTAGGGGAAGGAGGCACCTTTTGCTCATCCTGCTAATTGGCACACGCTACACCAAACAAACAATATGGAGGATGCCTTTGCAGCTCTCTCTTACACTGCCCGCAGTTCATTCAGCTCGCTCTTGTTCATGTCTGCACATGTGCCTTAGGTGGACTTGTTGCAGAATTCAGAAATGCCTGGCATGGACGGGCAGAAGCTCGACAGAGCAGAGAAACCAAATCCAGTCCTCAAAACGAGAGAGACGTCCTGATAGTAAACACCTGAAAGTGCAGCTGTATCAAAAACAGGAAACTGGTGGTGATGTTGTTATATAGCCTGAAGATTTGTCACAAGATCACGACAAGAGTAAAGACAGGTTCCTGTGTCCAGGAGCTCCATGTGGCTCACGTCTCCAGGTCTTTCCTGCAATGAGCAGAAAGAATGTAGAAGTTGGGAACAAAATGTGTAGGCTTGTGGTGAAGACTCCTTTTGTGAATCAATCGAGAAAAGTTGGGGGTACGTCAGAAAACAAGTGGAAGGATTCAGGTTAATTGGGTCAACTGGACCACTTTGAATGTTGGCATCCTGATGAGCTGCTGCAAAATGGTGGGCTTGGTGGCTGGTTGACCTCGGCGAAACGGGTAAACCTCTGAGGATCTGAGAGGTCTGTTTTGCATACGAAGTCAGAGTTGTGATTGAGCCTTCAGAGCTAAACAAATGAACGTTGAAGTCACAGTACGGTCAGGTGCAGTTAGTAAATAACAAAGGCAGCTATGGATGGATGGGTGTGCGCGCGCGCACACACACACACACACACACACTGTCTGCCTATGGTTTGCGTGAACTGAATTCATTACCAACACTCATTTTCACATACTTTGAAAGAGAAGTTATTAAATGAGAGCATTTGATTGTTGCATCCTGTAGCATTGAAAAGATGGGTGTAGATATGTCACAGACATTTAATGGTGGCACCAGCTGTGCTGGCCATCTAAGATGTGCTGAAGTCTAAGCAGTGGACATGGACCTCCACGTGAATGTGCCGTGCATATCTCTGTGTTTATATGCCATTTACAGTGGGACCCGTAAAAGCTGTGTTAACATTTGTAATGCGCCATCTGTTGGGATGACAGAGACACAGCACCTGGACAAACGCGCACAGAAAGACACACAGGCACTTATTCTTCTATTGAGGTGGATTTTGAATGAAGGAGGAAAATGCCCTTGGGTGATGGAGAGAAAAAATCGTAATGAGTGGCATGAAGTATTAGTCGTTCCAGCAACAGACGTTGAAGAATGTTGAGGTGGAGTAAGCTGTTTGAGTGTCCCACCTTAATACAATAAGGCTTATACAGTACGCCATACCACTGCATAGATAGATCAATGAAGGGCAGTAAACTTTTGAGTGTGCATGTTAGAGCCACCTTACTTTTTGAGCGGGTGACAAGTCTCTCTCGTGGCTTACACTTCAAACACAGGCCAGTGTAAGAGGATGAGGAGTGATGGGCAGAGCTTCAGATTTTTCATTGTTTATCCTGAAAATTTAAAGCACATCCGTGAGGCCGTAACGTGGAAGTTGGACATTAAACAGCATTGGCTATGTGTTGCACATGATTTGAAAAGAAGACATCAGGAATGTAAAAAGAGCTGGAGTACCAGCTGGAAAACCCTGTTTAATACAAGGAAAGGGGAAAATGGCATGCAAAGGCATAAGACAGTTGGGGCAAAGGGCTGGTCCTTTCACCACTTTAGGTGGAGCTTAAGTGCTTCCAGTGGTTTCGAGGCTGGTATGACGCCAACTCGGTAGGGGCGGGACTGTGCGGCAGTAGCCGAGTTATGGGTCGTCCAGCTGGTGAGCGTCAGAATTGCAGGTGGAATTAGTGGCAGTGCCCCCTGTCTGCTCCAGGTGGTATGGCTTGTGTTTTCTCGCCTGCATGCTTGACATCATAGTAGAGTTGTTTTTTCTGACCTCGGCTTGTTTTATAATACATCATGCAGTCCCTTTCATATTTCTTTTTTTATCATTAACATACTGATCTTGGGCATCTTTAATTTTCAAATATTGTATTAGGGCTTCTTTCATTCAGAGACAATTCCAATATATACAGAAATTGATTAGTAATGAATGTCAATAGAACAAAACACTCTTTACCAGCTTTGAGAAACGTCAAGAGAATTTTAGTGCAGTGAACATGAATGCAGCATTTAGTTACACCTTAATTCCCTCATCATGAACCATGACAGCGTGAAGTGGCATCTGTGGCAGGGTGCTGCACTCGCCTACACGTCATGTTAAGACTGCCCAGTTCTGCTAATTCATCCTTTGAGTTCTTTCATACTCTGTCTTTTCTCTTTTAGATCTCTTATGGTGCCCATCTGTGCCTTCAGCCTTCATTTAAAAATTTTGAGATGTTAAATCTTACCCTGTAGTTCAAATGATCATTGATGGCATCCATCACCTGTTGTATACCATATTGCCCCCTTGAACACCATATTGTACAGTAAGCAGGTGCTGTGCTGTTCACGTTCTGTGACGCAGTGAGCCTCATGTCTCCCAATTACTTTAACTTGCCTGTTGGCTCTGGTGGCGTTTTAGTACCTGGGTAGTCGGAGACAAAGAGAACTCACTGGAGAGGTCCTTGTTGGGGATTCCTAAACTTGGTATCCTTTCACCTCCCGCTACATACTGCTACAGAAGCCCCTCGGATGGGGATGATGCAGGCCTTTCATTATGAAGCCAACTACGATTTTGTGAGGATTTGGCTGTATGTGCCGTCTAGTCTTCTGGTCACATGAGTAGAATGTACTGTATTGTCAAGCACAGCTGAGTGGGTGCTAGGGTGCTGTGTTCAGAAGCATCTCACACTGCCATTGCCAGCTGGCTTGTTTCCATACCTGCTTTCAGACGTACTCACCTTTTGTCTTTCTAGGTAGAAAATTTTAGCCCAACAAAAGGATAAAGTCATAGTGAGCCGAACTCCTCCTGCTTTATTTCTTCCTCCCAGCAATGGAGTATCTTTGCATACTATTAAAAATGGAGACCTGGACAAGGCCACTCCTAGTGATGCCAGTGGCAGCTCCCCATCCTTTGCTTTTCACTTCAGCTGTTGCATCTGACCGCAGATGACTTGCGTTGAATGTCACAGTAATTGCAGTCTTGGCAGTGTAGACATGAAGGAAGTGAATGTGCATCGGAGCAGAAGGCCCACCAGTGCCAAGAGGCTTGCGGAATGCCACCTGTTCCCTCTGGGAGTATATGCAGGCCACCATCCGATTTCTTACAGGTTCCTTGTGAGGTCCTGGTGAAGCCTGAGGGCACTTGGACACGTCATGCTCTGTTTATTCCTCTGACATTGTTTCCAATTTGTAAATGAATTTCCTTTTTTGTGTGCTGGAATGGTTGCTAGAATGATGCTTGGTTGCAATGCATGTGATGCAGGAGACTCGTGACATCATGCAGACGATATTTTTAAAGATGGCCGCGCACATGACATTGCATCTGAATGTAAATGGACTCCTCTTGCTAGAGCTCTGTCCATAGCTCTGCCTTTGCCAACTCTGCTGCCTTACATATGAAGGATGACCAGATTTGACTATTGTTTGTTAAGCGATGTGTCCAATCCCGGGCAAGACAGCATCTTGAAATGGGCAGCCGTGTGCCACATTGAGGAGGCTTTTGAACCAAATGATTTGCTTGAGCTTTGAGACCAAAGCCTTGTATGGCCGAGTGGTGCCCGTCGTTTTAGTGGCTCTGCTTGGTGCTGCTTACAAATGTGGAAAACCTGTGGGTCTCTTTTTTTGTTGTGCTTTATTCCCGAGTTCTTTTATTTAGGTTTTGGACGCACATCTCATGTGTTTTGCCAGCTTGTTATCAAGTGTTTTTTGACTACTTCTTCTCTGGCCAAGTCTCGTCATCCTCATTGGTGATGCTGGCCAATAAGCTGTTTGCCTTTGCGTTACTGGCTATCGTCGGGCATTCCTTTAAAATCTGAAGATGAACCAATGATCCTTTCTTGCAGCCACTTCAACTCTGGTTAGACGAGAGCTTGAACTGAAACAATCCTTTCTCAATCAAATTCTCCTTTTCCAAAGCTGTCCGTTCAGACTGAGCAGAAGTGTTGGCTTTGCCAATAAAAGCGTGACATGTTCACTGGATCTTTGGATTTACACGTCTCTGGGGAGTGTGCTGCATTACTCACATTTGAGTCAGATGATGCGTATTTTGGATGAAATTCAAAAGCCTCCTAAACTGGCGGCGTTGATTCCCCTATGAAAAGACAAAGATTTGATTTAGATTTTAATAACTATGTAGAGATTATCTGTAACAAGTTTTATTACTCTGATTTACAAATGGATTAATCTACAAGCACCGCTTAGCTTTCAACGTGTAATTTTATTTAAACCCAAGCCTCTAGTCGAGGGCATAAGAAACCCAGCTGGTATGAAGCTTTATCAGATGTGTCTGTGACACCTGAATGTCGATACTCCAGGAAGGCTTCTGATCCATAGAGCGAAACCCATAGCTGCCTGAAATGGTGGGCAGACGAGCACACTCAGGACTTGGACGTCCAGCAGTGTTGGTGTGGACAGCCGAATTGGCTGTTCCTCCCTCTTTTGGATTCCTTTGTCCATCGGCCCAGTTTGGGAAGCCATTGTCACACGCATCCCCAATTGCAGGCCTCTGATATTGCTGATAGGAGGCACTGGTCAGTGGCACCTGCCATGCTAGAATCAAACTGGGATTGTTGGGTCAGTGTTACCCAGCAGGCTTTGAGATGGTCTTGTCCCTCCCTCAGTGTCCCACTCAGTGGCCTTGAAGACATTCCTATAACCGTTGTCCTCGTATTTTATCCGCATATGAAGATGTGTTGAGGCAGTGAGCAGAGATGATGCTCACTGGTGGTCAGACCCTTGTGGGTGTCCTCCCGTAGTGATAGTAGTAGTCCTCTTACGGTCACCTGGATGTAGCCCTGTGTAGTTGTGATGGACTCCTCAGTTATTTGATCATTTAATTTTTTTAAAACTTAAAGGAAAGAAGTGAGAAATCACAAACAGTTCATCTTGGTTGTGTGTGTTTGTGTGTGTAATGTACGTAGTATGACATGATGATGTAGCAGGATTGGCTACTGGGCCTTTACATGTCAGATGTACAGGTCATTTTTTGGCCTACAGGTTGATAGATGCACGCATGCCCATGAGCACAGTTTAGAGCCAGCCAGCCAGCCAGTGGGCTCAGTGCCATAGATGACCTACCCGCCGCACCTTCCTAAGGCCCTCGAAGCTGTCGTTTTGCGCAGTCTTGAACTTTTTGTAACTGCAGACCCTTCACCCCTCTAATGACATCATTCCAAGCCTTTTCAAACAGAGCTATTATGTCCCGGGGAGAGCGGCGGTGAAAGAGGACGGAGTCATTTGCGGCACACAAGAAACCTATTATGCCCTGTTAGAGATCCATGTTTATAGTCTTTGAAAGTCGGGGGCCTGCAGTTATGGAGCGCCGTCGAATCCAGCGGGCCTTTAATTCAAAGCAGATTTCTTTTTAAGCACGTGTGAATTTGATACTGGGGTTTAGCGGGAGCCGCTCGTCACATGGGCTTGGCTTTTACCTGACCGATTGTTCCGTTTCCCATCAATTATCCAGTTAATGGAGCCAGCAGCTGTAATTTTGGCTTCCTGTGTGATGGTGCTTGTAGTCCAACGTGCAATATAAAATAAAATTGATTGATGATGGATTGTTTTATTGTACATTTAGTTTTATTGCAACCGCCTCTGGTTAAAAAGCTGTTGCATTTGCACCCCAGCCCTCGGCTTGCAGAACTTAGCAAATACGAGAGTCTTACGGCTGGAGCTTCTTTAGGATGTGGCTACAACAGACTTGGGGGGGAAAAGGAAAGCGGAAAGAATCGAGTGGTCAAAAATAATGAAGGCCAGCCTGCTGCTCATGAGGTCGTTCTCTGAATGTCCCGGGCTTTACTGAAGTGCTTGTGTCTTTTTTGTCGTAACCTTCATTTTATTATCTTTGTGACATTCTGAGCCATGGTCTCTGCCATTTGGTGACGACTGTGTTCTGGACAGTCACAAACCAAACAAACTATGTGCTTTAGCTGGACAGGGAAAGGCTACGAAGTGCTTGGCATTCCCAGTCTCGTTCTTTAGATGTCTCGGAGTATCTTGGTTTGATCTCCGCTTGTTCTCATTCTTTGTTGGGCTCCATGTCCTGGTCCGTCTTGCCAGTGTGTCCCTTTCAGGATGGGAACCTTCCAATTCATGACAACAATGAAGGTGTTAAAAAGCCATGCAGTGATCCCTAAGCCCTAAATTCTTGAAGTTTGTCCGGTCCTCTTGTGTGTGTCGATTTTTTAAAAATTTTATTTGGAGATTTTGACATTTGAGCTATTTTTCATTTTAATGGCAGTTCGGAATCCTGAAGAATTCACTTTCATGTTGTCTGTTTTGTTTTTGATTTCCCTGTAAATTTACTGCAGCACCATTTATCTTTGTGATGCCATTTGTTTGTTGTCCTGGAATATCTCGGGGTGCTGACTGCTTGCTAGGGAACTGTGAGCTCGGACTTTGGTTTTCATATTCACTTTGACGCAGATTGTTGCTTTACTCTTGGTGTTGACCCTCACTTTGTTTTCATCTCCTGGTCCTCTGTGGCAGCCCAACATGTCCTGTTTTATGTTTCATAAAGAAAGTGTGTTGATAGAAATAAAATAGTGAAGTAACACAAAATTAGGAATGAGGCAAAGAAGGTGGCATGTAAGGAGTGGACACCAGCCATGTCACTAGTGTAGCTAGGGACAGAGAGGGACGTTATAGACTAGCACCCTGGATGCCCGAGTCGAGTGGCACAAACTCTTAAAGGGGATGTTTTCTAGTGTTGGGGATTTTAATAGGCGATTTACTGAGAGCATTTGTCTTTGTGTGAGAATTTCTTACGTAAGACGAATGTTTCTTTTTAATGAAGTATTTTAGTATGTAAGATCAGTTGGTGGTTTGATATGAAATAGAAAATGAAAAGCCTAAAATTTCAATACTTTGAGTATACATACTGTAAATGATACTGTGAACAGTACCCGTGTGAAGTGAGATCAAATGAAGTGTTGTTCATAATTGACTTTTTACTTGGGGGTCATAAACTGTGTGTAGCCGAGTCCCCTATACAGTACGTTCTTCATGTTCTTGTATTTATTTGTACAGGAAGGACGAAGGCCCCTGAGTGTTGACAATTCTGACTGAAACCATTCTTGTGTTAGTAAACCCTACGATGTCCTGTAAGATGCGTTTCTTATGTATTAACAATTCGTCTATGTTCCTAATTGCATATCCTTCGTCATGAGTCAGCCTGCATTTCTCCAAATGTTATAAACATGATGGTGCGCTAAAAATATTTACCTAAAACTTACAAACAAGCAAAGTGAAAATACTGCAGTGTTTAGGTGGCGTGGACCTGAGAGACGGACACACGGGGGCACAGACACAGAAGTGTCATTGGGGGGTCGAGGTGATGAGACAGACCGCGCTCACCTGTTAAGAGGCTCTTTGTCACAAAAATCCCTCGTTTTTGAGGTGTGGTGTTTGGGCAGCGTCAAGTCTGTGGGAGATGCTTAAAGGTGGGCAGCGAGAGGACTACGGTTACCTCAGACTCCCAAGTAAGCAGAGGGAGACGTTGTACACAGTGGACAATAAAGTGAATTGTGTGTGTGTGTCTGTCACATGTCACCTGAGAGCCACTCACATATTGCACAACTTGACCTTCCACTTCTAATCAATAACTAGACATTTGGACTAGTTTTAAAGCAAAAATTAAAGGGCATTTTGAGTTATAATAATTTAAACTATAACACGAATCAGCAGATTCCAAGTTGTGAAGTGTCACTAAAGTGAATGAACAGAATACTCTGTTTGGCTCATCGTGCTCACCAGGAGGTGGTAGCCCAGAGTAAAGCTGATTTTTGCTTTCCTGTGCCTTCTAGCCAATCCCAGGGTAATGTAGATTTAAAACTCGTCCTAAGTCAGATGACATTTTGCCTTCATGCCACACACCAAAACGATGACTACCAAAACGTAGTCATTTACGTATCCCTTGTCAATTGGTGGGGGGAAAAAAAATCATTCAACATGCAGTATGTAATGAGGTAGGAGATTTGGCAACCACTTTAGGTTCCTGAAAATAGAAATTTCAGCCTGTTTATTCAAAAAATGAAATTGACGTGGGAGGATTGATTTAAAAATCGCTGTATCAATCTACTCCAACAGCCTTAATGGTCAATGAGGGCAGTGGTGTACAAACACACGGGCTTTATCTCTGGTGGGTTTTCCTTCACACACTGTCCATTTATCATGCTGGTCCCATTGCCCATTTGTCTCCATTGCCATTTGATGACGTTACTTGCCGTAAGTTTTACGAATGGAGCTTTTTTGATACACAGTCTAAAATGTGTTGCACCTTATTTTTCCCCACAAGGGATGCCATGTTGACGCTCTTAGCATTTTATGCTGATGGTTTCTGGGCCAGTTGCTACAGTGTGGTAGTCGGACATTCAAAACAAACCTTCTGTTTCATGAAGATGTTGGGCTAAACAATATTCTGCCCTGATACTGTAGACTTGGACTTCTGATCTGGTGTTTTGGTTTCCTTTTGACTGCCACTCCTAGTGGTTGGGGCCATTATTCATAACTGCTGTTTTCACCCCAGACAAGTGTGCCTTGGAAACCAAGCTAACCTATATATCTCATCCCATTCTGTCTTATCGTCTGTCTTTCTTATTCATATCTTTTTTTTTTTTTTAAATGCTTATGTCTAAATGTTACATCTGTCGACTTGAAGCACTTGACTTTGTATTGTATGTAGCTAATAGCACGGTACTAAGCACTTCACAGGTGAAAAGAAAATCCATTTTCATTAACATGAATAGAAGGTGAGCAGCTGCTACCTGGCATGTCATTGGTGGCATTATGGGAACTAGATGGTTACCCTCAGTTGTGGCACAAATCAAATATAAAATGTACTAGGCACTGTGTGTGAGGTAATTGATTCTATTGAGAACATCCAGCCTGAAAACGGGGGGCAAGGGGGGGTGGGTTGCAAAATCCTGAAAGGTGGTTTTATGTGAGGCACCTCTTCAGTCCAAAGCTCTGGGTCCCTTACTTGAAGAACTCAAACTAAACAAGTCTGTCTAAGCAAAATAAAATCTTTTCCTTTTCATTCTCAGTGTCCCCAAGTAAAGCAGTTGCATTTGTGTGTGCTTGTGGGAAATCGTGACACTGCCACCCCTAAAACACATAGAAGGAGATTAAAGCAAATGAATGAACCAATGTAAAAATGATTAAGAGTGGTGGAGTTTGTGCCAAATGATGCCACCATTCTGTACTTGTTGTTGGTGTGTGGTGCAACCTACTGGCTGAATTCGTGTCTGGTGGAGGAGATTTGAGTCTTCTGGTTCAGCGTCTCAACTCTCCATTAATCTTACTGTTGTTGTCTTTCTAGAATCTTCACTAATTCATTTTTTTTTTGATTGTTTAGAGTTTTCTTAAAGGAGCTGTGTATTGATTCTCATTTTTGGCACGTACTATCCTCTGTTTAGTGACACAATGGTGTGGTTCCTCCTCTGTCTCCGCTTTGTGACAAGTTTAATCAAACCCAATCGGACCCCACGTGTCGTTCTGTGCGAGTGTCTGTGAGCTGAGTGGCCTCTATGTAGTTGGTGCCATCACAGACTTTTCCATTCTCTTCGATGTTGCCATACTGACCTGTGCTCCACGTATTTACAGCTTTAATTTAAGTGATCATTTCGTCTGCCTGATGTCAGTGGCTTTCTGTTCAGGTTTAGATCTCCTCTTGGTCTTGTTAAATTGCCAGCCCCCTCTTCACTATTCACGTAAACATTAAATGTCGTCATCACATGTGATGATTGGCTGTGTGTTTACTCAAATCCGGAGTGACAGGAGAGGTTGTTGCCTTTATTTGGAGGACCTGGAGGAGCCGATGTTGAAGGAGTTGTGGTGACTTCCCGGACGTGATAGTTGTGCTGCTTTGGAATGCCGTGATGTAGTCGGAGCCTGGGGAGATGAGTCCTCTTCAGGTGTCCAGTGCAGGAAGTCCGAGTAGGACTGGCCATGTAAAATTGGCAGAGTTAAAGAGCAGTTGGTGACCACCAAATACAAGATGGAACCTTGGAGTGCCAGCCAGCACAAACTACCAAGGTCACAGCAGCCTTTGTGTGCTGCCCTTTAAGTTAGTCAAGTGTGTGGCGGGCACTGTGCCAATGTGCCCTCTCATGCATCTCTCTCATTGCACCCTGTCCCGGGATGCCATTCACCTCAGTGACCTACGGCAGTCTTCACGTTTTGGGGGTCCAGCTGTATAAATGTTTTCGGTTTCTGCGTCTGGGCCTCTATTTTGATTAGGTGCCAAGAAAAGCCTCATTTGAGTTGTTCTTGGCAGGCGACGGGATTTGAGGAATGTCAGCATGACTAGAAAAAATATGACGGTGTGTAATTTGGAGCACAGAATGAAAAGTGAGCCCCCGGTACATTTTGTGATCATCTAATTAGCCGGGTCCTTTAATGCCACTCCAGGAGTGGAGCTCCGGGGCTCAATGCGCGCTCAGGCTATTTGCACTTTAATTGCTTCTCATGGATTTCAGAAGGGATGCTGGGAAGGCTGAAAAGAGGCGGCACTTGTGAACGGTAGCAGCGGGTGAGCCGCGTAGCCAAAGAGGCTCGGCGGAGGCGCCGACTCACGCAGGAGGCCTGCAATCTGGGTGCTCGCCCAGCATGTCCCTGGCTGGCAGACACTGGCTGTGCCTCGAGTCCTGTGGATGTGCTCAGACGTAACTTGGTTGAGGTGGATGCTTTTGTAAAAAAGACAATTAGGTGGTAGAACATTTGATGAACTCCTCTTTGGTGATTAGGGTGAGAGGTGAGTGACTTCCTCATTCTCAGCATGTCAGCAGATTCTCCTGCCACTACACAGATGAGGAAGGGAAGGCAAACCTGCCTGGAGAAGACCTTGTTTTGCTTTGCAGTCCACAAACACAAACCTCTGTGGAGGTGGCAGCAGATAATACTTGGAGAAGCAAGTAACTGTTGGGCCCAGGATAGCCAGCCGGCGAGAGTGTCTTCTGGGGTTAGGTGCAGTGTCTGGTTAGTGCAGACAGTGAGCAGTGGGTGTCGGGAGCCTCCATTAAGTCATATGCCCAGTAGGCAGTTCAGCCCCCCTCGATGCCCCTTGTCCTCCACTGTTTTTTTTTTTTTTTTTTTGTTCCCCTCAGTAACCACAATGTTCTCACAAGATCTTAATCCTCCACTCTGTCCTGGCTTGAAGTTCTCCTCAGGGCTCATATAGCGCCTTCTGCTCAAATACTGTATATACACGTTTAACTGCAAGCTAATTTTATGCATATATATTGTGGCCCCATGGGGTCCCTCTGACCCTGTGGCAGAGAAAGAACAGCATAGCCAATCAGCGTGAAAGATGAAAAGCACCACCATTGGTCTCTGGGGCTTCCCAAAAGTCCTCCTTCAGCCCGCTCCCCCGTCGTCCTCAATTTTCATGACGTTCCTGTCGTTGGCCAAGCCAGTCCTGACCAGCCGTCTTCAGGCATGTCCTTTTAAGCAGGGAGCCCTGGCTGCTGTTTCTGGGGACCTTATGGGGGTGGCTCTTAATGTGGGCAGCTTCCCTGACCTTCCTGTACGTGGTGGTCTTGATCCTCCAAAAAAAATGGAGAGAGCACACCTTGAGGTATCTGGAGCCCTTCCATGTGCTCCTGTGGTGGCTGTTGTGGAGTTAAACTGTGAGAAGATGGCAGGAAGATGTCAAATCTGTGTGTGTACCTAGTCCAGTCAGTCATTTAATCTGAGTGCTGTAGTCACAAGAGCCACAGCCTTCAAATCTCCTTCCACGGAGGCCCACTGGCCCCCTGCACTCCTTGATGATGTCACTGCTGGAGTGGGATGGCCACCTCTGTGTCACTTTTCTGAGAGAGACACACAAGAACTGAAAGACATCTACTGGCCAGCCATGAACACCTGCTGCTCCTCGCCGCTTGTACCAACCCTATTGCTCTAGGTCCACTATTTTGCGCCCCCCTCAAAGGCAGGATTGTGCATGTCCACTAATCCCATATTCAGCTTCTCCACCAATGTCCTGATGGGTCTTTGTGTGTCCAGTGGTCACTTACACGCAAACTCCCCCCACCGCCTGGCTGGCCAGCGCTCTGCTGATCAGCTTATGAGTTTATTACGCCTCCGAGCCGCCGTGTTATTTACTTTTGATATTTCTGTTTGTCTGCGCCTGCCGTGCTATTTAACCGCACACGCCTGACATATCAAAGATAAATGGCAGATACAACACTCTGCCCCAAGCGCTTTCTCTTATCCTTTCTGTTTTGGAGGAAAGAATCAATTTGAAGTGCTTTTTATTGGACTATATTTTCCTTTAGTGACAGGAAGTGCCGTCTGCCCAGAGGACTCCAGATATATTGACACAATTGGGTGACCCGCTGACCTTTGGCACCGTCCACGTGCTACTGTCAAGTTGTCAGCCTTTTTAAGATGAGTAATTTGCCTTTGCTGGCTGCAGCAGCGTCCACTTTGATTTAGTGGTGGAAGGCCCCCCTTGACCCTTCAGGCCACAGAAGGATATTTTCAATTTGAAGGCACAGCCGTGACTGTCAGCGGGTGACTCTTGGGCCTTGGCCGCCTTGACGTCAGTTTGGGAGCCTCGCTGAATTCATTAGAGGGATGTGACGTTCTAGTTTAAAGTGATCTTTGCAAAATGTCAGCACTGGCTCTTTTCATTGAACACTCTGAGCTTTTTAGCACCTTTCACACCCTCAGAACAGTTTGGCAGAGAAATTAGCAAAACTGAGTCGGACAGGTGGAAAGACGCACCATTATGGATGGTCACCCTGCTACAGCAAGAGGGCTGGCGAAGAGCTGCACTGTATGATACCGTGTGTTTGTGTGCGGCCCCTCGGAGTGATCCGATTGGTCAGTTTGGCTTGTGACCAAAAGAGGGAGTAGTGTGAGTGTGAGACACGTCAGGAGTCGCCTTCAGAGGTGGGTGGTGTAAGAGCAGACAGGCGGAGGAAGGGGCGCCGGTCAGGGGAGGTTCACACCCACGCAGATTGGTGCTGAAGGTCCTGGGGTTGTGCAATGTACTTGTCACCCTCAACACTCGGTATACTCCACGGGGGTCTTGGGGTGTGGAGTGCAAGCGCGGTGGTGCCAGGAGGCACGTGGTTGTGTAAAATGAGGTTGGGGGGTTACCAGTACTGAGGTGTCAACATGACTGGACCAGTCCAACACTAGAAGGCACAACTGTTTTTAAAATGATTCTATTCCTTTTACAGGTAACGTGGTTAGGTAGAAATGAAACCAAAAATAACACTGAGGTGGGAGTGGCCTGAGGTACATTAATGG
This sequence comes from Polypterus senegalus, assembly GCF_016835505.1. Taxonomy (NCBI): domain Eukaryota; kingdom Metazoa; phylum Chordata; class Cladistia; order Polypteriformes; family Polypteridae; genus Polypterus; species Polypterus senegalus. The sequence continues at coordinate 76,174,688 of NC_053165.1, forward strand.
GAAGTTCTAGCGAGCCCCTCAACCGCCAAATAAAAGGGCTATTCCCAGAGACTCGGGCCATCCAGTTGTGTTGTCATCCCTCCAGATGTTTGAAGCTACACTCTGGTGACCACCTTGAATGCATCTCTGGACTTGTGTAGGATTTGGCACACGGCCCACCCACTCCTCTTTCCCCGACAGGGTGACTTTTGTACATCTGGCTTCCTACCACCCTGTTTCCTATGCTTCCATGCAGCTCATGGCGTGTCACCGTCCTCTCCTCTTCTGTTATGGTATGGGGCCTTAGACAGCGGACGGGGTCTCATGGGTAGTGGGAATAGCATTATGAGCCTGAAGTCAGTGGCCAACAACTACCCACAATAGCTAAAAATCCAGCGGAGCTCTGGCCATGCCAGTCGCCTGGGTACCCCTGGCAGGTTCAGGCTTGTCCTTGGGATACTCAGAGATGCGCCTGTCCAGGCTGTCAGCACAGACTGCTGGGAATGCCTTTTCTGTAAACTTGGCAGAAACACCTCTGCCACGGATGATTTGCATATTCATAGATTCATTTGCACCAGGCTATGCAAATGTATGCAAACAGCAATTCAGAGAAAGTCAAAAATAGCAGCGAGCCTTCAAATTGCTTTTCACTTGAATATGCAAAAGCGGAGAGAGACGACAGGGACTGCGAGCTCCGAGCAGGAGAAGTGTCAGCGCGTCGGCTCGACGTAACGGAGCCCATGGCTCTGGGTGAGGAGGAGGAGGTAGAAATCGGAGGGGCCTCTGCTCACTTCTGTCTCACACCACACAACGCAGACGTCCCTGTGCTTTTAGGTCCTCGTTGTCATTTCCTTCATTGGTCGATGCTGCCACCGCTCACTCATCCAAAGCCTCTGTTGAGTCTGCTCTCACACTCCTGCCTTACGCTTGTAGTTCCAGGCTGGCCATGCCCCTTTGCTTATTTGGTGTGGCCACCTACCCAGAACTCTGTCATTTTTATTGTGCTTGGCTCCTCAGTCCATTTATGACTATGGCTGCCCATTCACCTGCTTACTGGCTGACACTCTCCTGTGGTGTTCTGGAGGAGATGACCAGTAGAGTTGTGACTGGCGCCAACCTGCGGTGCTTTTGTTTGGGGGTCAGATCATTCCTTGGGCATTAGTTGGTAAGCTAGTGCTCACATGAAGACCATGTGTTTTGGAATTTCACATACTGACCTTCCAGCCAGGTTTACCATTGCCATTTTCCTTTTATTTGGTGCGAGTGCCAGTGTAGTTTGGTCTGTTCATGGTGGGCAGCGCCGGTGCTCTCTCAGTAAGTGCTCAGACCCAGTAGGCGTGCTGTGAGTAGGACGTTCTGCCTTGGCCCCAGCTGCTCATGTGATTATTGTCCATTTCTAAGTGTTAGAGTTCCAGCAGGTGGAGTGCCCCCCTTGGGTTCAATGGCTGAAGACATGTCCTAGCAAAAAGATGCCTTGGTATTCTGTCAGGGAGACCAAGAAATCCAACTCTGCTGAAGGTACAAAACAAAAAGCCATTGGGAGCAGTGTCCTGTCCTGATGACAGCAAGCCACGACTGTTGGCATTTGAGACTCACCAGCCCAGGTGTTGTCTTCTCTTAGGGCTCATGTCAGTGGCCTTGTGTGTCTCACCACTCCCCTCGGTATGCAGATTCTCATGTTTATTTCCTTAAATGAATCCAAACACGGGTGACTGAGTCTAAATATAACAGTTAATTCAAACCATCTTGTGAAAAACCAAGTGGGAATATCCACATTCCAGAGACACTAGCCAATGCTAGCTCTCATCCAGGAATTCTTATCGGTGCAGCTTTCTGAGCCCAGTCCAGCTCTAGCCGGCTCATCTGACTTCTTGTTTTCTTTGTTACTCTGTTCATTCAGATTCCTTCCAGAAGCTGCAAGTGAACTCGATGTTCCTGACATTGTCCCCCTTTTGAAGTGGGCGGCTCATCTTGTATGGGCACTCCTTTGTGCGGAGTAGCCGCATCTTAAGCACATGTGTTTTTTTTTTTTAAATACACATTTTGTGTTTATTATATAGTGCCTTTTTGTGCTCTTTCCTTGTGTTTAGACACCTGTCTGCAGTTTGTGGCACCCATAAGAGCGCACCACAGCCATGACTGAATTTTAACTTTTATTTCCTCCTTGCTCTTCTTTCTTTGTTACCTGTCACTTGGGTTCACTTTGTACAAGATGGCTGAAGTAGCCTGTAGTCAAGGAGGATGGTCAGCCTTGAGAGTTTTTAAGGACTAGAAGCCAAGCAGCTACAGACAAGTAAGCTTAGCATGCCTAACCGTGGAAATGTGGAGGAATAATTAGGGAAAGACACACTTTCTATGAGGAAGAATCCAAAGCAGAAGAGCAGAGAGGCGCGTATCATACTCTTGATGTGAATTATCAGAGGGCTTTTAACCTCCGTAATATCACTTGGGCTGTGAAAGCAGTGCTAACGGCCAATCGGTGCTCTGGTAACGGTATAGGCATGTCTTAGGTGATCTGGTCACATCGGGTGAGGATGCCAAGTGGCAGGAATGGTAAATGAAAGTATAGTCAGCTGGGTCATTACTGAGGCACCTGGACAGCTTTGTGGGCAATGAAGTGTAACGTGAGAACGTCCCATGGCACGTATGGAATATACACAGTGCCAGACTCAAAACCTGCAAGGACTTCCTCCATATGAGAAGTTGACCGGTCACTCCCTTCCTCCAGACATAAGATGTAAGGTTATATAGTGCTCTGATGTGGGGGTCGATGTAATGGTGGGGTCTCTGTGTGGTAAAACATGCAGAACAGTGCCAGAGAAGGGCCAGACGCCACTTCAAGGGATCTGAGCCATGAGGAAAGAGTGAAGGAGCTGACTGAAGTGTTGCACGTTATGAAGGGAATCAGTACAGACTGTTACTGTAAAATGAATTCTCATTGCGCAGGGTACATTACGTGGGTCATTGGAATAAGTGACTAACTATTGTGGGCTTGGCTGGCCTATGGGAGACCTGCAAAATAGAAGAAATAATGTGAATAGGCCAGGCAAGCTTGCTGGAGTCAGTGGCCTGTCTTTGTCCCAGTTGTTCTCCTGTAGAATGGCTGCTTGTGTTTTGAACATTTCATAGAGCTGATGGTCCTGGACAGCCTTCTCCAATTTGGTGCGTTTGCCCCTTGAACTGAATGTGTCGGTATGTGTCCACTGGCATCAGCTGGACTTGCAAGATATTCCGAGGTCTGAAGGTATCCAGACTCAGGTAGGCCCTGCCTTCATCGCCGCTTTCCGTGCGTTGCTCTAACGCCGTCGGTCGTCATGTGTTACAGCTGGTTCAAGGATGTCAAATGTTGATTTGCAGTTGAAATGCTTGAAATTATCTGGTTCATTTCTTATTGATATTTTGGCTTGTTTGTATTTTAACATGTCATTTTAATACGTGACGGGGTCACGCTGCCTGTTTGCTTTCGAGAATGCTGCTTGGTGCCTTTTCTTCGTGTTTGGAGACCTGAATGAGAAATCTAAAAGGTGGCAGACGTTTCACCGAGAGCCGTGGACTTTGATGGCCGCCACAGTCCCATGTTTGTCTTGCTGCTCCTGAATGGCGACTTGACACTGTGTGGTGGACACGTGGAGGCTTGTGTTGAGCGCTGGACATGTTCTCGTTGCTGATACTTCTGCCCAGTTTCATGTGCCCATTGTTCTCTAATTTCCTCACAGATGAAGCCGTATTCTGATAAAAGTGCCTTTTTTGGTAGACGTGGTCGCCCCGAAGTTACCCGACGTTGGTGCGTTGAGTTGTGTTCGCCTTATTGGGCTCTTTACTTTGTGCCACCACTCACTGCTTGCTTGACGCTTTTTCCAAAAGGCTGCAGATTTTGAAGAATGCGAGTGTTTGGTCTTTACAGACGCGTCTCTGTCAGGGGGTCCTTCTGCTCTTTGATGCCAATTCTTTATTGCCAAGATTTAGTTTTAATGTGGTGTTTGCAGTTTTGTACTTTTGTGCTCTTGCTATTGATGCTGTGGTCTGGTTTTAAAGTTTTGTCAATTTGAAGCTGCAGCCCAGGTCTGCCCACACCAAGGTCATGTGTCTCCATTTGTCTTATGGTGGGTTTTCCCATTCTTAGATAATTAAATGTGATTGGAAAATTCAGATATTTGGGAATTCGGACAACTGGTTTTCTTTAATAATAACAGGCAAAGCTCATCAAACAAAGTCGAGTTTACTGTCGGTCCGTTGTAGGAGTTAACATGATGGACCACTAAAGATGCCCTTTATTTTTGGATTCATGACACACCACTGCTGTCCACTATCTGCTAACTTTTGCCCAGTCTGAGGTCACCATCAATAACCACATTTTTCAAGTTCCCAACATGCTGAAGAATATTTGCAAAAGTGGATTATTTTATTTGGGTATGAGACGTTGGAGGGTTAGGAGCTGACGCTTGCTTCCACCGCTGCCATTCACCCGCTATCAATGGCTCTCCTTGTGGCTCTCATTTTTATTTTCACTTCATTTTTTGGTGTTTGTGTGCTGCTTGGCCTTGTCCTGGTGGGCTTGTCACTAGGGCTCACATTAATGGCTTGTGTCCTTTGACTTTGTTCAGTTCCATGTGGTCCTCGTGTTGCTGTCTGTGGCATGGCTTTTCAGTGGTGTTACTAAGGTTTCACTCTTGGTGGGCTCCTGGGTATATGGGTAGGGCAGCTAGGTGTCAAAGTAAACACAAACCTCATTTTGCTGCTTCACTGGATGGGCCTCGTTGTTTTTGTCACCATTGTAAGAGGCAGCTGCTGCTGGACTTGATGCCTTTGCCAAACACCCAACCCCCAAACCCCCTTAATTATCCTTTGCCTCTGGTAGGTTTTATGGGCACATCAGCCCTTTTGTTCATTGATGTTGTTTTTGTTGACCTTCCCTGGTGCCCTCTTTTTGTGTCCTTGGTCTCCTGTGACTACAACCATTTGCATGTGGCACTTTGATACATCAGGCAGCTTTCAGATTTTGCAGTAGAAAGCCCAAGTTTGACTTATGAGGCACAGAATGAGGACAGTGTGAATTGTGGGTCTGAGGGAGGTCCCCACTACTCGGGGTCTCTTATGGTCGCTCAATAGCAATGGGTCTGCAGTTTGGTTTCTGGGGGGTCTCCCAGAAGTCCCAGCAGATTTCCCAAGTGATGCCCGCTCTCCAGCATTCTTAGCTGCCCGTGTGGTTGATGGCAGGGTGCTTCAGGAGGTGCTTCATGCGTGTCCATCATGTCTGACCCCAAAAGTTCTGCACCATCGCTAAGCCATACTGTTCCGTGGTATACCTTTACCTCGGATGCGTGTTTAATTTGAATTGTTGCTGCTCTGTCCAGTACTTGGCATCTGCCTTCCCGTGCTGTCACCTGCATTGTCTGCACCAGTGCAGTGCGTGTCAAAAGCTTGTTGGATATGACAGCCATCAACTGACCCAGATGTGGGCGGCCATCCTGGCTGTGTCTGCTTGCTCAGCAGCCGTCGCACTCCCCGGTGGTGTTAGTTAGTAGCACAACCTTACCTTGACGTCTCAGCGGCCATTCGGGTGACGCACTTGTGGAATATTGAAAGGACACAGCAGCGTGCGGATGGTAAGGGAGGTGTAGACAGGGGAGTTCCATGGATGGCAGGGCCTGTAAGCTCCAGTGGTAAGTGGGTGCGCATGAGCGAATGTGCCTCTGTCTGATGGCATTGGTTGTTTCTCTCAGGACCCCAACGCAGATTGATGGCTGCTCTTTTTTTTTTATGTCCGTGTTTACTTTAAGTCGATTCAAATGGAAAAAGAAGAGAATGAAGTCGGCAGGCCAGAGGGGCCGCACTGTGTGTATTCATGCGGGGGTCTCCAGAAGCCCGTAAATGCAGATGTCAGCGCACAACAATGGTAGACAGGGGCCTCGCTTTGCTCTTTATTTGGGGCTGTCCGTTAGGCCTTTGACTTCTCTCAGCTGGCACATTCCTTTTTAATTGTGATTGGCAGCTTATGGAAATGACTGGTGGTGATTGGCAGGCAGAACGATTGTTTGCATTCCCAGAATTCACTTTGCTCCTCTCTGTCAATAGATGCTGTGCCGCCCACATTGCTGCTCTTTATTGCGACCTTTGAACTGTTTTTTTTTTCCTCCCATTGACTCGTCCCCCCCTTTGCAGTGTCACATTGACCAACACAGTTAGGGTCCCCTTGTGTGTCCTTTTCAGGCACTTCTTGAGGATGAAGACACACGTACCCCTTTGGATGTTGGTTTCTTCTTTTGTCCAGGTATCCATCTTGGAGGGCATTGCCAGGCACACTTGACGTGAGTCTTAGCCTGCAGACCACCATCTTCAGGTGCCATGTCCAGCTTTCCTGACTGTTTGGAGGACTTGGTGTGAAGTTGAAGTTCTGAGAAGCTTCCAGGTTGCTTTTTATGTGACAAATCAGAGTGTCGACTGAACATGCCAAGGCAGAGGGTGGCCTCTCCCTGCTGTGCCAAATCATGCCCCTAGGTCCTCTGTCCACTCTTCTGTAGTTAATCCCTCGAATATGGCAGGCCCCTGTCTGACATGGCCCACTTGTGCCCCTGCATTGCATAGCCCTAATTTATGCATGGGTGGTGATGACCCCATTGCTTTGCTGGTATAGGTTTCCACGCTCTGGGTGACATGTTTTGATCTTCGGTCGTAAAGTCATCCTTTTCTGTTCCTCGTCGTCCTCCTCCTCGTCTCTTCAGATCTGATCAGTCTTTAAAGCCTGCTTTGATTCCAGTTTCATTTGCTGTCACATCCCACCCTGTGTATGAATTCTCACTGACACGAACCCCTGGCTGGGGACCCTGGTTGGCATTGCAGTGTTCAGTGCTGTGTGACGCATCTTGTCGCCCACTTCCAGCTAAATCTGTGTGGCAGTGACACCTCTCGTTTCTCCCTTCAATTGCATGGAGTTCAGTTTTTAAAACTTAAATGCAGATTATCAGCAGGCCCCAGGTAGGTTTCTCTAATTGATGTGGCCTTGGCTGACCTCTAACACTAACTGCTTCTTGTGTCCTTTGAACACACAGGGTACCTCCATGGGCATGTGCTTACAGTAGTTCCCGGGCCGGTGTGCCTTGTTTTCTGTTCTTTCTACCAGTGCTGCTCCTCTTCCTCATGTTGCTCTGACAGCTTGATGTTGCTTAACTTTACCGTTGTCATCATTCGGCTGTTTGCCTCGGGCACAAATCCTGCATCAGCAGCCCTTTCTGTCTCGTTTGTTCAGTTTGACTTTACTGGTGAAGATCAGTGGGTTGGGTGGATGGTCCGACGTGGTAATGCTGGTGTGTGACGATGTGCCCTTACTGCAGTCCACTCGGGCTCCACTTTTATGGATTTTTGGGCATCGGGTAGATTTTTGGTTCTTTTAAGATGCTTGGCCCCTCTGTTGAAAGATGTTAGGATAGAAAAGGACACTGCAGGCTTTAGACCACTCACTCGACAAACCATCCATCCCCTGTGGTCATTACAAGTGGTCCACACGCTGCTCGGGCAGAGGGTAGGCCTGCCAGCAAGTTGATGCAGCAGGTTCACCCAAACCTTACTGGACTGTGGTGATGAAATGGCAGTCGCCTTGACTGCTGACAGATGGAGCCGGTCTCGGGGTCCAACATGAGCGCCTTGTGCCATGGTGGCTTGAGGAATATCGGCAGCACAGAAGGACCTCGGATAGGACCAGAGAAAAAGCAGCTGAGGTAGATTTCCCCTTGGACTGCCCAGCAAGAACCCCAAGAAATAAAAGTGTAGTGGTGTCCAGGCTTGTGCCATTTGGAAGGGCATTGTTGAAGGAACCTTTGAGTGATTTATGAAATGTAGCTGGCAACCAAAGTGCCAGGAATGGACAGAAGGAAACCTGCATAGGCGTTGGCACTGTGCCCTGATGCTGTTCCACACAGTGAGACAAAACAGTCGGTACTTTATGCATATGATGACTTTAAAAGGGCAAGCAGTGCCCCATGGCACATGTCAGGCAGGCAGCCAGCTGTGCCACCTCGCACGGAGCCCTTCGACGTTGCCCATGCTGTGTTCCTGCCCCCCTGCGCTGCCTCTCATTCCCCATCCCTTTGTGTCCCGGGACACAATGGCAGGCCGAATACACAGAAGGCCTGTTTAGGGTGTGCAAAGGTCACTTGGCACCCCACTGTTATGCAGAAGTCTTTCACCTCCTGCGCAATAGAAGGTCACCCCAAAGCTCTGCCCGTCCAGCCAGCCTCTCAAAGTGCTCCCAGGTGTTCCCTCAATGGGATTGCTTTTCCCACACTGCCCCTCTTATTCTGCAGGCCGCCATCCAGCCCTCCCACCCCCTTCCACCACAGGCAGGAGGCTCAATGGCAGCGCAGAAGGTAATTGTTGCCGAACGTCGTCTTGTGGAATTCACCGACTACCAGGGGGCCTGCCATCCACGCCGGCACTAAAAGGAAGCCATTCTTTCCATTCTGAAGGGATGCAAATTCACAAATTTCTCACAAGTGCTGGGTGGCTTAGAAGAGGCCGGACTAAGTAATGTCGAATGCAAAGCAGCGAAAGAAAAGGCGACTTGGGGGGGGTGAGGGGGTTTGTAGGGGGATTAGAAACTCTCCCTGGAAGTGCAATATGTGACCTTTGAGCGTTACCCGTTAGCAGCATGGCAGAGGTGGCAGTGAGCTTTGATTTATCACTCCCCTCCTGAGTCGCACAAGCTTCTTTAAGGTAAATACACGTTGGCTTAATTGGGCATCGCACACAGTGGCGGGCCTCGGAGCTCAGTAGCCCAAATCTCCATCCTGGAAAGTTATTTGTAAGGGCGAGTAAATCCAACCTGAAAGTGCCAAGGCGATGGGGCTGCTCCGTGCCGTGTCAGCGTGTCTGGTGCTAATAAGTGCCACTTTGTTCCTTTTCAGGTGAGTCTCAGTTTGGGCTGAATTTAATTTGCTCAGGGTTCCTTGGATGCGTTAGTTAAGGGCACAGTGACGTGTTGGGGTCACCTCAGAAGTGTGCATCAGCTGCAGAGCTATTGACCATTTGTTGTTGGACAGCTCCAGACACTGAAGGTCTCGATCATTGTGCCAGGATGGGGACAAGAGAGCCTAGAGGCATGGCCTAGACATACACTACACAGCCACATTGGCCAATTTTATACAAGCCTGGAAGAGCTTTGGCCCCTGAGAGGAGCCCCGTAGTTTCTGGCTTGTTTCAAGTCCTGGGAGGTCTCTATCACCGGGAGCTCCATCAATGAAGGAAGCCAGCCTGGCAGGCAGGCAGGCAGACAGACAGACAGGTGTGTTTGTGATGAGGTCTCAAACCGGCAGGCTCACACAGTTCAGCTTGAGGCCGACACACAATGGCGTCTTCTGGTCATGATACTTTGTTACCCTCTTGGGCCTGTTGCTTTGCTGGTTCTCATTGAGCCTCTTTAATTATTAGGCCGTTGCTTGTGAAATGTGCACCACCAGTGTGAGAATTTCAGCAGAACCCCAAAAGAGGGAAGAGTCCATTGAGAAGTGAAGCCCAATGTAGTGCTGCCTGAATTGGTATATTGGGGTGTGTACACACGTTCTTAACTACGCACTGTATGTACACATGTGCATCTGCATGACGGCTAATTGAAGAATAGTCGCTTAACAGGCACAGAGAGGACCTGAAGGAACAATGGCTGAAACTGCGAAGTGTTACTCAAAAATTGTAAGAACTAATGGTGGTGCCTAACACCTAGCACAGTTTGCTCAATACCATGCTGTGCCCACTGAATGTTAGTTGGTGTGGGAATGAGGAACAGTCACTGCTGATTTCCTCCAGCAAAATGGGGACGAAGAAGACACCTTGCTACAGTCGCCGACACTGGGGCAGAACACTTCACACATACACATCCAAAATAAAACGTCTTCCTGTTGGTACCTCGGCACACGTGTGTGTGTGTGTTTGTGTTCCCTCTGTTAGCTGCGTATGCACGGGTCTCATTACGCATTGCTCACTGGGGGATTAAGCAGATGGACCTTCCATATCGGCTCATCTCATCATTAAAAGTGAGGCTCTCGGTGGTCTCCCGGACGTCCCGCTGTCTTGACAGAGCCTTGTAGTGCAGGCTTGGACTGATGGTTTTGTTTGTTGGATGTGCTTCTCTCTGTTCTTGAGGGTCTATCAGCCTCCGGTCTGCGTAATTTTGCCTTTCCCATTGGCTGGATTTGGGTGCATTTAATGGGTCGAAGCAGATGTTGCCATAACTGAATGTCAGTGGGGTGTGTTAGCAGATGATCTTGTCCCTGTCCAGCTTACCGTTGCCCACTGCTCCTTGATCATTGTCCACACAGGAATGGATGCTTGACTAGCTGCTCTTTATTTTCTTATGTGAACATATGGTTATCAACAGACTCTGCAAGCCCACCTTGAAAACCCTCTGGAGGACCTGTTAATACTTCAGATAATTTGGAATCCATTATATCATCACAGAAGGATTTTGGCAGATTTGTGGCAGATGAAATTTAATGTCAGTAAATGTAACAATTTACACATAGGAAGTAAAGATGTTCGGTTTGAATACACAATGGCCGGTCGGAAAATCGAGAGTCCACCTTATGAGAAGGATTTAGGAGTCATAGAGGATTCTAAGCTATCGACTTCCTGACAGTGTTCAGAAGCCATTAAGAAGGCTAACAGAATGTCAGGTTATATAGCACCTTGATGTGTGGAGTACAAGTCACAGGAGGTTCTGCTCAGCCTTTATAACACACTGGTGAGACCTAATCTTGAGTACTGGTGCAGTTTGGGTCTCCATAAAAACATAACAGCACTGAAGAAAGTCCAGAGAAGAGCGACGAGGATAATTTAGGGCCTACAGGGGGGTGAGATATGAAGATTAAAAGAGCTGAACCTTCACAGTGATGAAGAGGAGACCTGAGTGAAGTGTTTAAAATGATGAAGGGAATTAGTACAGTGGATCGAGACTGTTATTTTACAATTTGTTTATCAAGAACACGAGGACACAGTTAGAAACTTGTTAAGGGGACATTTCACGCAAACATTAGGAAGTTTTTCTTTACACAAAGAATGATAGACTCTTGGAATAAGCGACCAAGTACTGTGGTAGACAGTAAGACATTAGGGACTTTCAAAACTCGACTTGAAATAAGTGGAAAGGACTGGCGAGCTTTGTTGGGCTGATGGCCTGTTCTCGTCTAGAGGGTTCTAATGTTCCCCTAACATGTGAACCATGTGTGGCACCCCCTGTCATGTGACTCTTGAGAGGGCCCTACAAGCCTCTTTGTCAGAGCGTGTCGTGTTCTTTTGCTTTGCTTTTTCAGTGAAATTTTGATGTTTTGCCAGCAATCTTGGGATACCCACAATGCCCCATGTAATACACAGAACACTTACGTGGCCTTGCCAAAGCAGTTCTGCCGTGTTTATTACTCAGATGCCCATACCTGAGAAAGTTTCACTTTTGGCTTAGCACATTAGAAGCTGCTAGATGTTGTTGGTGGCCCTCATTCACTTTCTCAGGTATCCTTGTCCTTAGTCTTTAACAACTATGAAGCTTTAAAAAAAAAATATGGCCATCCTCATGTGGGCAATGACTCAAAGCAGTGGAGGACTTGGTGGTTCTTTTCATTTGATCCCACAATGGGTACCTCGACACAACTGCATCTGCCTTGTCCCAGATGTCCGATAATCCCAGAGGCGCTGTGCCATGTCATCTCCGTCTTGATGAACTCGCATCCTTTCTTATGCACCCCGACCACTGAGATGTTTGAGGAAGGCAGGCAGCGCCCACTCCAGTGGCCCCTGTAAAGCTCGCTGCTCCTTTAAAATACAGAAGGCACAAAAGGGAAAGAGGAGAAAACTTCAGTCGGCATCTCCCCGGCTTGGTGGCCCATAAACATTCAGCCCACATCTCTTCCAGATAATTTTTGTTTTAATAGAATCGCTTAAAACAATTAATAATTTTTCATTCCGGCTGCATTGGAGGAGATACGCTGGCAATAAAAAGGCATTTATTCGGTGGTTTCTGGAGGCCTGTTGGTTATTAACATGTAAATTAAATCATCACAGCTGTTCCATTTTCAATCAGAGCGTGTGCAGCCGCGGCCCAGGCGCCCACCAAACAAGCTCGTTTTATTGCACACACATTCATTAGAAGTGGCACTCCGCGCCTCGCCATGCCATGCCGCTTGTTCTTTTTCATTTTTGCACTTTCTCATTTTTGCCCTTTCTCTGCTGGCTTTGTATGGCACTGGCCTGGAACTGGCTGACTGTTGGAGGGCATTTGGTGTCTTTCTCCTCCCCTGCTTTGTTACCCTTTCAAAAGAGGCCAACAGAGCAGGCTATCACGTCGCCGAGTCGATGTAGCGTCCCCACGTCTGCTGAAGTGACCCTAGGAATTGTCATCCTGTGTAGGCTTGAAAACTGAAATGGAGAGTAGCAGCTGACATGATGGGCCAAGCAGTGGAGTCGAGTGGGAGATGCTGCTCATTGGTCGTTAAGCTTCAGTCTGATTTTGCAGACCCCTTTTTATTTCTCATCCGTGGCTGTGCTAGCCTTTTGATTTGGTCTTATTCTGATTCACTTCCTTGTCCTTTCTACTCGTCACATTTCAGACACCCGCCATGCTCATAACTTTGATTCCATAGATCAAGTTAAATGTGGCCTTAACAAAATTTGGGTCCTCATTTTAAAGCAACGCTCTGCCATGTGCCTCCAGTTGACTGACTTGTGACTTAACGACTTGCTCCAGCATTTAAAATGGGCTCTGACCAGCTCCTCTCACCCCTGGAACTGGACTGAGGGTCTCTTGGCATTCACTTGCCCACTGCTTTCCTTAAGTTATGGTTTGTAAAGCCTGAAAACCGGTTGTGTGTCATATATTGCCATGCACTTGGGGCCTTAGCCATTGCATTTCATGCTGTTTGTTTTGAGAAATGGACATAGTTATTAAAAGAGGAAACCAAGATATGCAGTTAACATGACAAATTAAAATAGTTAAAGACTGAATTGCTCTAAAAGGACGAGGACCTGTAGACAGTAAATTAAACTGGGCCAAGTGCCAAGGGTTACTCACCTAGGGACGTTTTTGTTGTCGCCACCCTGAAACTGGAGACTTTTGAAAACACCAGCTCAATGTTGATGGGTGAAAATGGCCATTTTTTAAAATGCAGTCTCTAATCGTACTCTGATTGGTTTGTGCTTACTACATGGCCCTTGCCTGATTGGATCCTGCTCATTGTCCTGCCATTTTCTAACATAGCATACACAGAAGAGTTGCTTTCTTTGGGGCTTGTCGTGTTGCTTACCTGAATTACGTTTTGCACAATTTGAGTGCGGCAGACTCTCGTCAGCAAACAAGAGCAGGAGATGTGCACTGGGTGAAGACCCTGAACCAGGATGGCCTTTGACTTTGATACCATCTCCTTCCAGGAAGACCAAACTGTAGAGTGGGCAAGATCATGGATACAGAAGTTGGCATGGCAGTGCACCACCTGAAGAACAGCAGAGCCCTTAGCCTAGACCAAATTCCAGCTGGGCTGCTCAAGTACAATGGCTATGACGAAGCTGTTGAGTGAGTGCTGGTGGGGAGAGCGAGTTCCAAATGACTGCGAAAAGGGGGGAGTGTTGGTAAAACTATCAAAGGCAACCTCACCAATTGCAATCCCAACTGCCTGGCAAGGTGATCTGTGTGGCCTTCTCAAGCAATTCCTACTGCTGGTGGATCGGAGTCTGTGAGAAGAGCAAATGGGCTTCAGACGAGGAAGGTCATCCTGCAAAATACAAGTGAACAGCAGCCACTCGCTCAAAAAGACGTTTAACAGGGTCCACTGGGACTTGCTGTGGAACATCACAAGAAGCTATGGTCTTCAAGAATCTCTACCAGGGTTCCACCTGCTGCGTGAGAACTCACTTTTTAACATCGAGGCCGGTGTCGGACAAGGTTGCATCCTTTTTCCATTTTTATTCTTCCTTGCGAAGCACTTTGTGGAAGGCGATGGTGAAAGCAGAGTTTGGTATTCCATTGCGGGACCACTTGTGTCTCCTCAATCTCGAGTTCGCTGACTTTATCGCACTGCTGTCACAGACGCAAAAGGAATTGCAGATGAGGCCACAAGCCAGAGAGAGGAGGCTTTGAAGATCGAGTTTGCGGATCAGTGCAGAAAAGGCCAGGGCCATAAGGATCAGTGGGGAAAACGAAGATCAGTTTCACCTTGGGAGTGAAGAAGATTTGAAGAAGTTGAGCAGTTCACGTCCTTGGCCAATGGAAAAGTATAAAAGTGGACCTCCACTGCAGAATCGGCAAGATGTTTGCTATCTTCCAAAGACTACACTCAATCTGGTCTATACCGTCCATCGACATGAGGCTGAAGATTAACTCTTCAACACCATTGTCATGCCGACAGTAACATCTACGTCTGCAAGACTTGGAAGAGTACAAAGTCAAAAATGTATTCCAGGGGTGAATACAGCTCTTGTGACCGCCTCACCAACATCATAACCGGCTCCTGAGGTCTGAAAGAGACCGTCACACAGTGCAGGAAGCAATTTGCAAGGCATGTTCAACAGATGCCAGACACACGTCACCCAAAGACTGGGATACAATGGGGAGAAAGAAGGAAAGTTGTCGGGGGCCCCCCTAGAACCTGGCAAAGAACATTCCAAAGCGATCTGAAGAGCATCGGTGTTCGCTTGGGGAATAACGTGGACTCCAAAGCTGGTGACCAAAATTGTCTTGTTGCCTGATGGGGCCAGTTGTGTGGGAAGGAATTAAAGTCCTAGCTGCACAAGAGGCTAATGATTGACTGGTCAGAGGCCTGAGAGGGCTGCAGCCACCGTGTGCCTAAACCAGGATGGCATGCCACCATTGCACTGCAGGTGCGTTCTGTAAAGTAATGAAGAGCTGACTGCCCGTGTCTGGTCAGGATTCATGGCGCTACTCTCGCTTTACTTGGCACCGAATGTGTTAGCAAATCATGTAAGACACCAAAGCAAACCCCAGTTTAAAGTGAGCCGTTACCTTTACTCTTGTCAAATATGTTGCAGAAACATTGGTAAAAGTCCTTAAAAAAGGCCCATTACCGCAGGGCAGCAAGTCAAAGATGCTGGCAGCCCTAATACTCCGTTATCTCGCTTCTGGATAATGGAATGACCCCTCGGCGGCCCGCACTCTCCACCAATATAATAGCGTAAAGCACTGTGAATAAAGTGGTTATTTTTGGAATCCAATTGAAAGTGTGGCGGAGCGTCTGTGACAGGCAGAGAGGATTGAGCGAGGCGGGAGCAGAGCCCAGACGGAGAGGACAGAGCAGCCGCACACAGATTCGGGAGGCTAAGAGATGCCAGCCTGCCGAGAGCAAGCAGCGACCAGCAGCCTTGGCAGGTGCAAACGTGCTCCACAAACGTAATGGGCACCCGCCCTGCTTGGTGTCATGTCCCGTACCGCTCGGGCCGTTCACTGGTGGCCGCTCCATCTCGAGGGCTCTTTTCAGACGGCGGCCCCGACACAATGTGAAGAATCCAAAGAGAGGCTTGTCTCCCTAATTTGCAAATTAATCCATTTCAATTTGCATATCTATTTAAATGAGGATTTAGAAACCGCAAAGCCTACTTTAATTATTTACACTAAAACCACAACCCTGATCCCCAGCAATCGAGGTGCTTTATATTTGCAACATTAATAGACTATGCTAATTACAGCTAATATGGATATGCAAATTTGCTTAATGTGTAAATAGATTTTTCACTACAATTTTGAAAGGAACTGTTAGAATTTCAGCCAAATTGCTGTTTATTTAACAAAACCCACATAGGGGCGCTGACTAATGGGAGCCCGGTGTCTTCATTAGCATGTGAGAATGTGATTAATTTATTTATGCCTGCTGAAATTGGTACCGACCACGATTTGGAGGATTTCAGAAAGGCCCCTGTCATAGTCGGGCAGGTGAAAATGAATTCACGGCAGCAGCGTTGACACTCGGATATTCACGGGCACTGGACGCACTGACAAAGGAGAAGGCCGTGGTGTGTTTAAGGAAGCGCTTTACAAAGAGACCGGGCTGGGTGACGTGTACCATCCAGTGACTGAACAATTGGCACAGGCATGGGGTGTCCAGGTTCCATGGGCAGGCATCTCAGTTGGTTTTGTTTTTCTGATGCCTGCCGTTGTTGTCCTTCTCGTGCTCCGCTGTGCTTTGTGTACCCCCACTCTTTGGACTGGTAGACCTGAACTGATGATCCACAACAGGCGGCTGGTGAAGGAAGGAAGGAAGGAAGGACCACCTGCAGCACCCCTTGTGGATATCACTGGTCCTGTCAGCCTTTCAATGAAAGGGTTGGCCAGGGTGTCACCAAGCGGCAGTAGGACTGTGTTCATGAAGGCCAGAAACCGAGCCAGTGTGCGACAGCATACAAGAGCGCACGGAGCCCAAATCCAGACAATTGGGGACCACTAAAGGGTTTCCAGCCCTGTCCTGAACGTGTGTTCATGGGAGCTCTAGATGGAGACCAGTGTTGTCAGAACTGGGAGATCAAAGCAAAGCATGATTCGAAGTCAAAAACAAAGAGCAAAATTGGAATTCAAACACCCCAGTGTCGGGCCAATAAACAGAAGAATGAAGCCCAAGTGTTTTTAGCAGATGATTTGCCATAGTACCCAGGACACACCCATAACCATCACATGCCCTAACACCCAAAATCATGGCAGTTACGTGCCCAAGTGAATGGTGACTGTCAGGCTAAGAATTTGTTTGCAATTCAAATGATCAGGAAGAACAAAACCTAAATGAGAGAAATGAACACAGTGTCCTGTGAAACGTCAAAATGGAATGATTGCTAACCTCGGGGAGCCATCTTAAGGTCCGGTGATGCCCGCTCAGTTTTGCAAATGTTAAGATGCCGATGATCCATTCATTTCCATTTATTTATTTAAAGAGTTTCTGTGAAAAAGCCAGAAAAATTTCTTCTGGGGTCAGATAAAGTTCTCTCTCTCTATCTATCTGTCGATGCTCTGGTGGCAGCCCCATCAGGGGATTTCTACAGGTGGTTTGTCAAAACATAACATGGAGCCAACCTTCTTTGACCTGGGGGTGACATTTACTAATGTGGCCAACGGTTTCATCCAATTTAAGATACAGTTGCTTGTGTTTCTTTTCTTTGTTTTTGCAATGGGAGCACCGGTGGGTGAAGTGACTTGCTTCATGTGGTGTCAGTAGTGGGATTTCATCCCACAACCTCAGGGTTTGAAGTCCAAAGCTTTAACCACTGCACCCACATGACAGTCCATGTGATCATCAGATGACTACCTGACCTATGCAGATGGCAGAAGGCCAGTGGCTGGCATGATGTGATACCAAGGTCTGTTGGCATCATCTGGACAGATTTGTCCCATCGTGACCATGGACTTCTGGATCAAATTGGCGGCCCTAATTTGTGTACGGTAATTGAGCAGCAGTGATTAATGTTAGTTTCCAAAGTGAGCAGGGGTGTAAATAATAGACGTGTAGTGGACAACGTAACAGTACAACACGCATGGGCATCGCGGACCCGATCTGGGCGGACCAATCCGTGCCTGTGCCCTGCAGCACTTGATTTCATTGGTTGCTGCTCTTCCTTGTGGTGACTGGCAAGTGTCTGCCTTTACTGTTGCTCCATTAGTGACCGTGAAGATGGAGAGCTGGAGGTCTGCACTCACATTGTGGAATCTCATTTGGATCAGAAGAGTTGCTCTCTCTTATTACACAGCTCCACATCTTGGCACATTTGACTGAATTTCACAGCCATCCTGTGACATCACATGGACATGGCAGGCTTTATGGGTAATGTAGTTTGCCAGCTGAAGCTCATTGTGGAGCAGAGAACTTGAGAGACAATTCGCTGGCTTTGCTTCAGAAGGAGGGCATTTGAATTGTCTGACACGGGCAGTCTATGGACCACCTCAGCCTTGCCGTCCTCAGCTGGGATTCCCTTTTATCTGCAATTTCAGGCGGTAGCCTTGTATTGTGTTGTCCTGTCTACAGAATCCTGTCAGCAGATGTGCCTCACCTCAAGACTTGGTGGTCTTTACCTTACGAGGAGGCGGCCGTTGAGAGTCAAGTACTTGTTGAAGTATAAATATGTGCCATCTGTCTCTGTAACAAATCACGCTGTTTGTATGAATAGAAAAAAGAAACTTCTACATCTGCTTCTTCCATGGGCTGCTGTGATTAGTGAAGTGACTTGTTGTGATGAAATAAAAATGCTTGTGTAATGTAAAAGGACACCACTAGGAGATTTAGCTGTTACCCTAACGTCACTATTGTCATCTTGTGCTGGCACTTTGTGTGTTGTTCATCTCAGCCCACCTGTAGGTGACACGGGCCTGCTTGGTCTAATCTCTAGTCGCCTAGTCCTTTGCGTTCGTGCCGTGACTCGTGGATTGTGTCATCCCTCCCTCACTCCCTTCTCAGATGTGTGTGTGTGTGTATTTTTGTTTCCGGCTCTCCAGAGGATTCTCTGCATTCTTAACTCTCAGAAAAGAAATCCTCACATGTCACTCCCAGCCTTAGTCTGTCCCAGCAGACCACATGTGACAGCAACTCCCCCGTGACTGTGCTACACGTCTCCGGTTGCTTTGGACTAAAGATGGCAACAGTTCATACGAAGACACAATTTGAAACCTGAGACATGCAGTTGTGCTACGCGGAGACTCGGAAACGTCTGGTCGTCTTCAAAAGGAGCTCCCTCGATGTCCAGTTTGAGCATTGACAACGTTGACAAGGCAAGATGTCTCAGTCTGCTTGAACTTGTGGATGTGCCATGAGTCCAGTGTGTTTGCTTTTTGACTTGTGGGCATCATACTTTTGTCTTCAGATGATCAAACCTTGAGATGGCAGCGTCTTCAAGCCATTTGGGTTTCCTTCTGAATGCCCAGCCACCTCTGGTTCATTGTGGCGAGCCAAGTCTGAGACTGCTTGTGTCCCACGTTGTCGCTAGATCCAACATGTCCCTGGTCTGATTTTTCAGCATTAATGCACTTGCGGAGTCATACGTATACTGAGGACAAGCTGAGAGGTGAATGGAGGCTTCAAGATGTTAGAGGTTCATCAATCTGAGCTGCCCCTGGGTGAATGGTCAACTTTGGCTTTTACCATCTGAGTGACATTTCCTGCAACCCAGTCCCACCCCAAACAATAGAAATATTGAGAAAGAAGTCACTCATCCACCTTAGTGTCTGTGTACCGGTGTGTCTCCATTTGCTATCTCTTTGTCGTTCCAGCAGATGGCACATTATAAACCTTAACACTGCTTTTTGGCATTTAACAGAGACTTGGGCGTTGTATTGGTCATTCCAACAGAGGGTGCATCACACACATTTGGAGCAATGTTGGAATGATAATCGAAGTGCATTTTGTGACTTCATGAATTACAGAATACCTGGTGCACTGCAAACATTAATGCCAGCGTCTTCATGGATTTTTTAGGGTTTTTTTTTATTTTTTTTATTTTTTTTAAAAACATGTGGGCCCACCCCAGCCCTCATTAGAGCCGTATTATTCAGCTGCACAGTTGATCTTTCCAGAAGTGCTTGTGTGCTTGTTCAGTCCAGACTGGAAGGCCATAGGTGGACCAGGGGATAAGCAGCACTTGAAAGTCATTTTCATTTGCGTCTCTCATCCTTCAGGCCTGGTTAGTTCGTGTTCTCATCGAGTGTAATGCACAGTCGTTTGTGCACAGTGAATAAAGAGGAGGACACAACCCTGTGAGCCGAGTGACTCCCACTCGCCTGCTCCTGCGGGTGAGGATGTCGAGGAACCCCTGGCACTCCACACCGTCTGGGAAGTTGAAGGGCGCTAGAAGTTATGTATTTTTCTGGTGATGTATTCCCGTGGAAACTTGTGATTGCTGCCATCTTGTTGTATTCTTGTTCCACTAATACCACAGTTTGTTGCTGTCTTTAGTGGTGCTGTAGGTGATAGCATGTGTGAGGTCATCATCACCGTGCTGTAAAACTGGGCACCACATCACAACACAAGGCCTGAATGTACCACTTAGACCACAGGAGAAAGACCCGGTGTCACTTTAGCAAACCTGAATGAAAACCCCCTGATCGCCGGAGTCGCACTTGCGTGAGGACAGCATCACATGACGGGAGTCCGCAGACTTGACTGCCCCGCTGCATCTCCCCTCGTCTCGTCAGCCACTAACCTGGCTTGAAATTACAGGGGAAAATGGATTACGCGACTCCTCACACAGATTCAAGTTCGAGTATTGCTCGCTGCCCACATTATGACCTCTACTTACCTGGCAGCTGTGGGAGCTTTCCTGGTGTGCCAACTTTGGCCGCGGTCTCCATTTCCATTCTGCTGTGGTACAACAAACACGAGACATCAGACACACGAGCCGCTCTTCTGCTGCCTGCTTTTCTTCAGTCCTTGCAGCCACATTTTATGTCTGTCTGAATTCACATTGTCACCCGACCATTGAAGCAGTGACGGTAAGTCTCGGAGCACTGTGACCAATGTCACGTAAATGTCATGGCATGTGACGAAACAAACCAGAGCTCAGCTATCTGGACATCCATCCAGCAGACGTCCCTGTGACTTGATGTGGCCTTTGCTATGCTGCCCTCTAGCGCCAAGGAGGCCCTACTAATATACGGCAGGTGTGATTCAAAGCCTGCCTACTGTGTGTGGAGTTCCCTGGCTGGACAATCGCTGTGCCACAGCAGATCCTGGCCTCGCTCCCTGTTGGCCCACCTTCTGTTCTTGTTGCAAGTCTCCTGCACCCCTGGGTGCTCAGTGCTGACGTCTTCGGTCCTCCTATCCAGCTGCACACGTGGCTCCCTCTCGCGGCCGGTCTGACTCGGGAGCCCTTGAACCCACCCGCGCTGGCTGAGTGAAGTACTCGTTCCCCGCCACAGCGCATGTGTGTTATATTACATTTATTAAGGAGTGATAACTGGTAATCATTGGATGTTAAATTAAAGAGCTCTTTGCCGGTTATTGCCATCTCAATTCTAATTGTCACTCGCTGGCACTTATGATGATGTATGAGGGTTGTGTTTTACGCAGTCAGCCGTGACCCAGTGACTAATCCTCACTCAGCTGTGGGCACTGGCAGCCTCCTGATGCCGCTCACGGGCAGCTGATTGGAATATCAAGTGACAGACGGAGGATGCCTGGCACGCTGGCCACTCCCACGTCGGCCTTCTCGTTCCCATCCTTTTACTCGGCCTGTTGACCCTTTGTCGATGGTGGGGGTTTTTTTTTTTTTTTTTTCTCCACTGCCATCCAGCGTTTTGATTCAGTTATGCCTACTTCCGTATAGCGTCTTCACTGTGCCTCCATGATATGGCAGCCTCCACACGATCTGACGCACACCAGCACACAGAAGACCAACATTGATGACACGATGCCAGGCTCACTCGCGTCACGATGACTCCATCTGCCTCTTTCTGGAGGGTCACAGGTAGTGTCAGACATGAGTTTGTGGCCTCACTTTGGAATGCCATTTGAGGCTCATGGGCTGAGGCCCATTCTGTGAGCACAGGGAGCGGGCGCATAGCAGGATCACGTCTTCGGTCACATTGTCAAAACTCTACACAGATATCGGCCAGTCTTTGTGTTGTCCAGTGTTGGCACACGAGTGTTTCCAGCCTGTGTAGTGTCTGATTTGGTTGATGGACTGGAGCCAACAAGCGGCTGGCACTTGTGACAGTAGAAGTGACTTGTGGTGTGGGCATTGTCAGTGCCATGTACAGGTTTACCCAGATTTGCAACGTGGAGTGTGTGCTGCTGCTTGGTCATCTGTCCATTCCTGTCACACCTCTAGTGCTTTGCTGGTAGCGCTGGACAAGCCCGTCACCATGCTGGTAAAAGCTCAGAGTAATAGACTGGCACCCTTCTTTGTTTAGGCCCCTTCAGTGTGGTGCCACCAACAGGACAGTCTTCCTCTCCTTCATGCCCTGCCATTAAGCTTTGAGTTCAGGATAACCTTGTGAGGCCTGCTGCCATTGTTCCTCATTTGGCTCTGTGATTCACCTCCTCCGTCCCACCGAGCCGTGTGAGGATGATGAATCAGCGCAGGTGTGACAGGCGGGATCCAGTAGAACCTCGTGTGTCAGTGTAGACGTTCACTTTGAGCTCACCACGACAGTGGTGGAGTGGGCCGGGCCGCCGCCGTCATCCATGAGGATTTGCGTCCGTCATGCCTGCCCTGTTGAGCTACAGTGGCCGAAGACCTCTGACTAGAGGTGGTGGCCCTGCCTCACCCTCGGGTGTCACGTGGTGGCCCAGTGACGATGGCTCTCTCCCGTGTTACATTTCTTTTCTCCTCATGGCTCAGCGCCTTTCTCCTCCCGCTGTATCCCCCTCGCTCATTTTTCCCGGGATGTAATTTGTTGCCGGCTCGGTGGTAAGGGTTGCTTCTGACAGAGGTGACCTCCCTATTGTTAGATTGCCTGTCACAGCATGAAGAATATCACCGGCTTGATGGGTAGGCTGTCTGACTCGGCTGACCCCGGCCATTTTTGAACCGAGAAGAGCGATTGGAAAACTGACTCTGGAAGTAATGTGTTTCAATATCCTTGTGCTAGGAGCAGTAATGGAGGTCGCCGCGTCGGCAGGGAAATGCGGGCTACACTGAAGTGCTGCCTGGCCGCCACCCTCTTAATTGGCATTTGGGAAGTGTCACTCTTTCTGATAGGGCCTGCATCTGACCAAAGTGAGGATGGTGCAGCCCATGGCGCCTACCCTGACCCAATGCCAAGTCACACAGCAACTTAGTATCCATGGTGTATCCTCCCGGCACAGGCATGTCTGCGTTTCTCATGCCTGTGCCTCAAATGTAAATGTACCCAGTTGTGCAGTAGCTACACTGCTATTAGCGCCACTGATGGCCAGTCTGGCTGTGGCACTGCCGAGGAGAGCCTCCCTCACTCCTTCCCACCAGTTTATCTTGGCAGCCACTGGCATCTGAGTGTTCAGTTTGTGTGTGGATAAAAATGGAAGTATACAATGCCTTTGATTCAGAAGACACTTTGACTGCCTTAAAGGGGCATTTTCAGGGTCACACTGCCATTGGTGACCTTTCCTATTTTGTGGTGCCTTTCGGTATCTGGGGTCTACGAGGAGTCATCTAGCGACTAGTCACGTATTCATGCATTTGTCACCTTGGCCATGACGCCGCCCACAGTTGTACAGCGTGACTTGCTTGGTGCCAGGCACTTGTGGTGAATACTGTGATTTTTATTTTATCTGCTCAGTGCCATTCCATCGTTCTGCCGGTGACGTTGTCGTTTTATATAGTGCCTTTTATGGGGCTGCTCATGTAGTTCTTTTGACACTGGCCTGCTCAGCTTGTGTCCCTACACTGTGACCACTTGAGCTGTAAAGTGCCCCCGGCTGGTGAAGACCCTTCAACTATTCCTTGGCTCTGCTTGTCATCAGGGTCGAGTTCAGGTCTGTAGCCCTCAGCTGGCTGTCCCCTTTGGCCCAGTTGGCGTCCCCAGGTGTCTCTCTGTCTCAGCACCCAACGCTTAGCTAGCCGGGCGTCTGCAGCCGACTCTCATTAAGGTAATTTATGAATAAATTTGCATCTTCAGTGGACTCATTTCTCCTGCTTATTAACAGAGCCATGATGGGGACAATTATGGCATTTTATTTTTTTGCTTATTAACCGACTGCCAGCTGAGGTGTCAAAGCAGGCAGGGGGGCAGGTACTGTGAAGAGAAGCTGGGGTCAGCATGGAGGGGCTTCAGCCGTTGGACCCTTGAGGCCTTGTGTGTGTATGTCTTGCCTTCTCTCTCTTCATTTCATCAGTTGGGTGTGAAGAGGTGGTGGCCGCGTGCTGCCATTGCTGTTTCCTCTTTCCGTTTGTTTTTTTACTTTCCAGTTGCTGTTCCGACACCATCTTTACACAACAAGTAGATTGAAGATGTGTGAAGTGCCAGGCTGCTACTTGTACTTGTGCAACACCAACAGTCAAAAGCACATTTGGAGGCTCCATGTTGCAGTCCCACAACTTGTCACTAGATGCTGCTGTATGGACCCTGGTATGGAGAAACAATGGTGGAGAGAGAAAGATGGGCTGTATGTACCAGGGTGATGGCCAACAACAAACGTCACCCGAAGGTATCTCCCAAACTCATCACTTTAAAGCAAAAGGTGTCCTGCTGTGTGTGGTCATGTGCCAGAGTCGGAAAACTCAAAAAGGGCTTCATTTTCCAATCCAAAAGGTTGTCTTCAAGAGGCAAGCTGGTGCAGAATACCAAAGCCCAGACTTGAACTAAACTTTCCTGGGGGTCTTGTGGCTGACAGCTTGGCATGGCATTACAGTGGCCTTTCCCCTTGGAGTTTGTATTTGTCTCTGTTTGTATTTGTATTGGTCTGGACGGTGCACTTGTCACAGTCGGCCACTGCCTTAATGTGGCAATGCAGTGGCCTTTGTGTGTCACTGGAAGACGAGGTCAGGGTTGAGGGATTTGTGTCGTGTGCCCCCTTTGTACCCATCTGGATGAATGTTAGAACATAGTGACCAGTGGTCAGACATGTTGGGTGCTGCTAGCACGTGGTGGTCTCGGGTGACTTCTGCATGGGAAGCAGGGAGACGAGTAAAGGAGGCCTGTGCTTACTGCTCACTGCCCCCTGGAAGTGGACGTCTTTCTTCCTTTTATTTTTATTTCTTATTGATTTCCACCTCTTTAGTTTTCGCAAGTGGAGCTCAGGCACGTCAAGTCACTCTCTTGTGGTCACATTTATTTCTGTAGCACAGGGTCCCTGACAGGATGTTACAAAATATAAAAAGCCCGTGGGGCATTTTATGTAAAATGAACGATTCTTAGGCTGTGTCCCGGAGGATTTGACACCACAGGTCTCGAGGACAAGCCAAGTGGCAGCATAAGCAGAGGCTGTCCTCATTGCAACAGTTGGACATGCTGCTCCGTGAGCGACAAGGACCCTTAATGGCCACTCTGCAGGTCTGAGCTCCAGCCACCGTAACTGGTTCTGCCAATGGTGCCGAGCTGGAGGATGTCATTGTGACGAGTTTAGAACTGCACGAGGACAAAGACGGACAAAGACGACATCAGCTGCCACGTACAGGCCGGCTCGGTTTGTTAGAGCTGACGGCAGCCAAGCGCTTAATTGATTGTAATTTTGAATAACGGCGTGCGGCTGCTCAGGCTGCTCAGGCTCATTTTCCGCTCGGGCCGCTACTTGGGTTTTTGCTCCGGCGTATCCGATGCAATTCCGGATGTGTCAATCTCTTCATTTGGCACCGCTCCGTGACACGCTTCTTGTTATGTGTGTCGCTGCTGTTTAATTAAAAGGCTCCATCGCCAACTTTCTCTTCCCTTACTGGATTTAAAGGCACACCTGCTCATTGAGTGCGCCCATTGCTCTTTTGTCACAATGGATCTGCATCAGCTGCGCTCGGTGTCTTCACCAAGTGTGCCAGGCCAGTCCTGTGTGTGACGGGCATCTCGGCTTGGGGTGGCCAACATTGTATCCCAAAATACCTGCTGACAATTCTCATTTTATTTGATGGGTCATTTTAAGTGACATCTGGGGAAATGATTGGGAATGATTTGTGTTTTTGTTCAAGAAGTTTTCAAATGTTTACCCCTAACCCTAATTTTCCGTCCAATGGGGTCGTTTGTGTCCTGTGCTGCACTGAGAGTTTGCCTTGATGTTGCTAATCAACAGTTAGTGGCCGTGGTGAAAGAGCTATACGATACAGAGACGGGAAAGGCGCCATACGGTGGTGGTGTTGTCACAATCACAATTGTGATTAGTGAGGCCCATACCTCATAGAAACGATCGTCAGACAGATGGTGGTGACCTTGAGCGGGCTGAGGGTCCCAGATTATCGGTGTAAACCGATATGACTGATGAGGGTCACTGGTGGTCATCGTTCAAGACGCTGCATTGTCGCCAATTCGGGGCTCTGTGCTTCACCTAATGAGGATGGATGCCAGGCAGTGTGTGGCAGGTATCTCTGAAATCCTTCCTGGCAAACACCTTCCCGGGCTTTCGAAGTGTGCCATGCACAGGGAGTCACCTTGTGCCCCAAGATGACTTTGAGATCTTGCATCTCACAGCCAGTACAGTGCCCTGTGCACCTTTGTATGAGGCTGAGCATTTGGGCTTGGCACACCCTGTCTGACGCTTCTGTCCCATGACCTTCACACCATAGTTTTCCTCGGCCACCTTCTTGGTATAGATGGAAACGTTTTCAGATTTTCTCTGGTTGGATCCATTCATTTTTTTTCTTTGTGTTTTGGTTTTTTGACTTTGAGAGTTTCATTTCTTGAACTGATTTTACTGAATCTGTCCCGCGCTGTGACTGTGCCCGTGTATGTCGTTTGTGGATTGAATTGGGTGCTCTCAGCCCTACGGTGACATTAACGGTAGTGTCTTGGCTTACGTGTAATAATGCCACCGCAGTTTGCTCTGTCCTCGTGACAAACTGAATTCACATCTTGATGCACCACCATTTTGCTTTTGACGAGATTATATCAATTGCAAGCCCATGACAGACCGAAGTGGTCGTGTGTGATGTCACCGTCATGAACATGAAGGTTTTTCAAGATTCGGGATACAAAACGAACAATCTTGATGGTGTGTATTTGATTCAGAGGCTTGTGTGGTCTGAGTGTTCTGTCTTGACGCCCCTAGTTAGGCTTTTTTGTACTTGATTGTGTCTTCTGGTGCAGAACTTGAGGGGAGAGTGTTTAGGACTGAAGCCAGAAAACACTTCTCTCTGCTACAAAGAGCTGTGGGAATCTGCAACAAGCGATCTGGATGAGGAACTGGGACAGCTTGGCTATTAGCGACGACGAGTGACAAATAACATTTATTTCTTTCGCACATTTTCAAACAATGGAGCTCAAAGTGCTTTACATGGAGAAAAAAGAAATAATTAAAATTAGGGAACACTAATTAACATAGAATAAAAGTAAAGTCCGATGGCCAGGGAGGAGAGAAAAAAAAAACCAAAAAACTCCAGACGGCTGGAGGAAAAAAAAAAAAATCTGCAGGGGGCCACAAGACCACCCAGCCCCCTCTATGCTTCCTACCTCACATCAGTGACCTCAATCAGTCCTGATCCCAGGACATCCCAGTGCTTTGATTGGGTGGTGGTGGCGCAGATGGGCCAAATGCTCTCCTCTCGCTTGTCGCATTTCTTATGTTCTAACCATTCCTTACCTGTAGGTCTTGGGGTTTGCCCACTGCCCAGTCCCTGTCTTGTGACAACCAGAAATTTGATTTCTCCTCACTTTTCGCCGGGGTGCTGCTTGAACCCTTACCAGGTCCTCTCACCCATTCTCATGTTCTGGTTTGCCCTCAGAGTCGCGAGCTGTTCATTACTCACCTCTTTCTAAGTATTTGCTCCTGGACTTTGTTGTGGTCAAATCTGGAGAGTAAAACCCCTGACAGAAAAATAGAAATGATTTTCCTATTTACACTTTTATTACTAGAATTTGAAAACTAAACACAAAGGAGAGCCTGAAGAGGAAAGTCTGGCAGCCAACAAAAGCGGGTCTGTCATCCAAATAGAAAATGCAAGGAGTGTAAACTGCTAGGGCCGAGTGAGCAGAAGTTTAAAGTAGTCTGACGGCCCTGTTGGCTTTGGAGGGAGGGGCTTGTCTCCTGAGGGCGGTCGTGCAATGCCACATGTCGAGGCCCCGCCCCCAGACGAGGCACAAACAGCCCTCACCAACAGCTACATCCACAGCACATTAATCAGCTTAATAAAAAGAGAACACACCAAGGCTAACCAAGGTTCCCCACAAACTCGAAGCTCCTTCGTTGTCGGAGGTTTCTCTCCAGACTTGTGGCGAGTGTGGATCACAGTCCCTTCAAGGTCTCCCATCTTGTGCCAAGTGTGACACGTCATGCAGCTGTCAATGGGCCGGTCCCTTCAGTCGACGAAGATGAGCCTGGTAGACCCTGCTTCTGTAAGCTTCAAAGTGTAGTTTATCTCGAGGGTACTCCACTGGACCACCGGACATGCAAGGTCTGCCTTGTTTTCTTTGTGGTGTACAGCTCAAGTAAAAGGTCCACCACACGTGTCCTTACTGAATATGAGGAAGTGTTTAAAGCCTGAGAGTCACCATGGGTGCCTGTCCTTTAAGTTGTGTGTGGACATTCAGGGGCCACCGGAGCCCTTCGAGAAACGGAGAGGATTAGTGTCGCCCCTTAAGAGGCTTGAAAGGCTGCTCCTTGTTGGTGGGCTCCTGAGCGTGGTGAAATGAGGTCGGGTCGGTGCCGACTCTGTGTCGCTGATTTGTTACTTTGTTGTGTCTCTACGTTTAGTGCTGGCCTTATGTCTTTAGTGATCTTTGGGTGGCACCCACCAGCTATACAGCAGCAGTCAAGGATCTTCACTTGCAGGGGAGTTGTCTGGTTCATGGACCCTGCTGATGGTCTGAATGGGGACCACCATTAGATTGTGATCCCTGGCCCTGCCAAAGCTGCCACTTTTATTCATTGCCTGCTTTATTATTGGGTTGTGACCCCAACATCAGCTTTTCGTACCCACTATAAGGGTGCTATATCCCCCTGAGTGCCTTCACCAGGCCAGATGAGATACTCTAAGGAAGTTCATTCAAATGAGATGCCAAGCTGCCAGCCTGCCTTTGGGTTTAGCGGTGCAGCCATGGTCACCTCAGTGCCACTGCTGGTAGGTTTGGGCATGCCATGGGGGTGGCAGAGTGCTTTCCTCTAAATCTCCCTCAGATGAGCCCCTTCATTCATGTGCTGTTTTAGAGAAGCGTGAAGGCCCCCCATGCCCTGCCATCTACACCAATTCGTCTTGATCCTTCACTTCAGAATGCAAGGCTTGGAAAACAAACACGGAGCGCACTGACAGTGGGAATAAATATCGCCGAGAAGTTGATTAGCATTTGATCCCAGCTGAGCCCTGGGAAGCTGAACGCTGGAATGTCTTGGCACACGCTAACAGCGAATCGTTTGATTTGATCACAGGCTGTGCTTACTGCTCATTGAGAGATAAACACGTCCCCTACTGGAAAATCGCCTTTCCGAGTCTTCCTCTTATTAGAGCGCAGCTTGCTTCCTGCCTTCGTCAGCTTGATTTGTTTTCCTTTCGGGTTGCCACACACTCAGAGTCACACTTGTCACAGTTCAAGTGTCTGCAGTGCCCGCCATCACAATGCTAGGCCAAGGCCGAGCTAGGTGGCAGCCCCCGTCTGGTTTGGTTTGCCCAGTTGTGCCCTTGTTCAGGTACCTGCCATGGCGACCCTTTGAGATCCTTAAAATAAATCATGTGGGAATCATTCACTCCGAGTCCAGTCCGGCTGCATTATTTGAAGGGAGCGAGCAGACTGGGAGCTTTGAAATGAAAGCGTATGAGGAGACAATTAAAATCTGCAGCCGCCTGAGCTCTCAGGCACTCGACGTGACACATTCTAATGAAGCGCGGGGATATTGTTTGTGATCTGCTCGACAACAGCTGTCATCGCATTTTGCATCCTCCCCACATTGTGTCTTTGAAACACCTTTTTTGTGATAACCCATCCTGCCATCCGTGACTCTTTGATCGAGAATCATTTCAGAAAAGCGTTCATTACCGAAGGGAGAATAGACCTGAGCAGGAAGGAAAGGCGCATTTGATTTGGTAATTGGGAAGTTTACTTCCATCGAAACACACAATCTGCCTGACCTGAATAAAGAAGGGAGGCCTCGGTCAGGCTTCGGGTGACTTGGTCACCCGTGACATGCGATTTTTGTCATCTTCTCCGAAGGGAGTGAACCAAGTGGCCGATGCCCAGGGGCC
Source organism: Polypterus senegalus (assembly GCF_016835505.1). Lineage (NCBI taxonomy): Eukaryota > Metazoa > Chordata > Cladistia > Polypteriformes > Polypteridae > Polypterus > Polypterus senegalus. The sequence goes on from NC_053165.1 coordinate 76,204,418, forward strand.
AAAGCTGCTGTTTCGGGTCCCTTGCTTCTCTGACCCCATCGTTGTGGTTTGATCCATCCGAGCTTTTTGACTTCCATGATTTTGTTTTCTTTAATGTCGCTGTTTTTGTGATGCCACCGTGTTGGTGTTTCAGCTCGTGACCACTGAATGCCACTGTGCTAGTGCAGCACCGTAGTGTGTTGGTTCATTCATTCGGGGTCAGTGCACGTGACTCTCTTGGGTGTTTCAGAGGCGTCATTGGCGCTGTGCTCGATCTTCTGGTGTTCACCTTGGCCTTACCATGTCCTTCCTGCTGTGGCACCACAGTTGCTGTGCTATTTGTTGTCATTGTTTTCACGACGTTACTTACTTGACTGCATTGCTTTGGGTCACGTGTGAATATTCTCGTGTTTTTATTATGTTGGTACGACCTTGGCCTTGTGCTGCAGTCAGCCTTCTGCTCTTTTGAGGGACCTCATCGAGTGTTTAGCTAATCTATGACCTATTAGGGAATCATTCTGATGAATTGTGCGTTGTCTTGAGGAGTTTTGCTCGGTTACCCTTGACCATGGCACCTTTGACTTTGTGGTCTCTTCTCCTGGTATACTCATGGTCTGGCGGAACAAAGTTGACTCCAACGCAAACCTCTGCTGGGAGTGACCCAGGACTTCATAACTCAAATGGTTAGGTACAGTGGGTAACCAACACACCATCCAAGGTCCAGCTTAGGCCAGCAACTTCAGTGGATTTACCATCTTTCTGCACGGGCCAGCATTTCATCTCACAGCAAAGCTTTGGTGTTTTTGAGAGGACTTCTGGCCATTCTCCATGCCCAGTGGGATCCCTAAGACATGAGGAAGCGAATTCAGTAATAAGACTGGTACCCACTAGGAGAAAGATTTGAATGCGGACCCTCTGACACTTGAACCCCTGTCTGGATATCGAGGTGGCTCATCAACACACCCAGTGTTACACCTGCTCTGATGTCACTTGCACATTCGGGCTCCGCCTGGCATTCTACAGTGCCCTTTTGTGGTTGTTGAGGGAGCCCGGACTCCCATGTGTGTGTTGCCATCCTTCAAGGTTGCCCCCCATTTGCATGTTTAACAGATGGTAATGTGTTTCTCCCCTTTTGGTGTTCCCTCTTTAGGGGGTTTGTCTGCTCTCTAGTGTCTTGGCAGGGCTCTGTAGACTTTTTGCAGCTGAAGCTGTGCCAGGTTATTGCAGACAAATGGGTCAAACTGCCCCCTCATTGTCTCCCGGTTCCAAAATGGTTTCCTCGGGACCTTTTCCTGCCGTTGGGGTGGCTCTGTCTTTTCTATTGTTACTCTCACTTGTGCACCGCCTGCCATCCAGGTGGTGCCTGTCAGATGTCACAGCCAGAGTATCCGTGCTGGCCATTGTCTTTTGGGTCGCTCGATGAGAGTGATGGACCGAATGTGTCTAAGGCTGTCCTCGTTGTCTGCTCTTGTGCAGAATTCCATCACAGTTGAGTGCAGTTCTCCTGTGGGTCAGTCATGGTGGACACCCGAGGCCTCATGGGCTGTGGCTGTGCCCGCTTCACCTCGGCACCAGAAGATGTCATGGGTCAGACAGACACTTGATGAGAATGACAAATCAACAAGTGGCCTCCTCCCCTCACCCCAGCTGTCAGCCACCAAATCACTTGCAGAACGTGACAGGCGGCCACAAGAGCGGCGTCCTTTTCGTACTTTCCTTGCTTAATGGACAGTTAAATTGTCTTTTCAATTTCCGAGTGTGGACAGTTGGGTGGGCCGATTGTTGTTGTTATGGTATTCATGAGGGAATATCCATCCAGATGAATGTGCCTGAGAGAGTCCTTGGCAGGCTCCGGATAAACCCAATTTCTTTCTTTATTTTCAATTGATTTTGTGTTTTGCATTTCATTATTCACCGGCTGCTGCTGATTTAGAAGCCCCTTGGCTGGCGGGATGAACTTGTGCCCTGTCAGCTGAAGTCCCAGACTTGGAGCCAAGCAATGGCTCGTGGAGTCACCAGCCCCTCTTCGGGGCCTGTGGCATGTGATTTGACGGACGCTGGTGACATCGATAGGTGGACTGAGTGGGGCGCCCTTCTGATTTGATTGAGTGCTTTATAGTCGAATATCCTTGACAATGATCAATTCTTCACGTTGCAATTTCCATTTAAAAACATTTCATGGATTCAAGCATGAAAGTATGTGTGCACCACAAGACTGAAAGGTGCACGTGGCAGACACAAATCCCATTCATGAAACCCAGCATCGGCACACGGTCACGGTCGCCTTGTAATATGGTGAATGCCTCACACCCGCACAGTCACGTGCTGCCAACTCAGTTGACCAATTGAGTCCTGTGGTGTGCACATATGTTTTTTAGTGTGGTGTTTTTTTTTGTTGTGTTTTTTATATTTCCCTTGCAGTTTTATGCCAGTGCTGTTCGGATTGGCCCTTCTGCCCCAGAGCCCAGGGCTCATCTCTACATGAGCGTTTGTGCTGCCTGCCCAGATGTGGAGTAGCAGAGGTTGGGACTTCGTCAGAATTCCGAGGTTTAAATGATTGCCTTGCTTACGAGTCGAGGTCCATGAAACTCGAGACAGGCCTCAATTCAACAGCTAGGCCTAGAAGGCCACATTTTGTGGTGTTTGTAGTTGTGCCCCAGGCCAAGTCTTCAGGTGTATTAGCGTTGGTTTGGCGCTGAGGCATTACATCAGTGATGCTTGATTTGCAGTTCTTCTTAGAAATACAATTTATATTTGTGTAGCCCAAAATCACACATGGAGGGCCGCAATGGGCTTTAACAGGCCTTGCCTCTTGATAGCCCCCCAGCCTTGACTCTCCTAAGAAGACGAGGAAAAACTCCCAAAAAAAATAAACCCTCGGGAAAGGCAGTTCAAAGAGAGACCCCTTTCCAGGTAGGTTGGGCGTGCAGTGGGGGCCTTTAAAGAAGGGGGTCAACACAACACAATACAAAATGTGGCCTCTTTTTGTCAGTACAGGACCAAAAGCCTGCGTTTTGAGTTTTGGATAGCCAAACTTCCATTCGTGCTTTCCAGGCCAGCCTTTTGAGATTCAGGAGCCTTGCAAACAGTCTTCAGGAAGAGGAACTCGGAAAAGGCAGGAGGTCGACACCTGCAAGGCCCGTGAGGCCGTTTACTGCGTGCTCGTCGTACTGCGGGCCAATTAACATTTTTATCAGTTTTTATGGAAAATAGAAATCCTAACATAAACGGAGTTAACCTTCCATGAACAAATCTCCAGTTCCTCGAGTCGCCCAGTCGTGTGCTCCCACTTCCAGAGCGCCAGCGTTTAGTTTGAACATCCGCATCACTCTCATTCATTGGGAATGTGTGGCTGCTTCCATCTCCTCTTCATTTGGTAGAGTACCTCTGTTATCGAGGGGTAATGAGCAGCCCACTCTGGGCGGTAGGATGAGTACCCACTTTGACAGACGGGTGAATGGCCTGGGCCGCTTTCTTCCTGCCAAGCCCCCACTTGCAGCGGGCGGCAACTAATCGACAGTTGAGAATCCATTTCTGTGACGCGAGTCTCATTATCTGCAGAATGAAGCGGCCCTGAAACGCAGCGTGGTGGTCTTAATGGGACAAGCGGCACGTCAGCCAGGACGCGTCCCGAGCCATTCTCCTGCACACTCGTCGGTGTGATCTGTTTGACTCGGTTTGATTTCTTCATGTATTATTGATTGGGTAGGTTTTACTCAATGGTTGTGGCGCCAGCAGCCCTCTTGTTTTTCTGCACCAGTGCAGCACATCGGCTTCCTCATTAGATGGCTGCCTAGTCGGTGAGTAATAAGCAACGAGATTTCCGTCTTTAATTGGAATGGATGGGCAGCCAGTGGGCACGCTTTATGGCGGCGCCTGCTCCTCTGTCCGCTTGGTGGGCCTGCTCCCACTTTTTTTGGGGTCGCCTAATTAACTCCATGGAAGTGGCTGTCCAGTTCACCCTCAAAGGCCCCCTGAGGAGATGCCGCCTGGCGAGCTGCTACCTGCCGCACTTCAGTGCCACCTCCACACTTGGCTTTGCTATTTTTGTTTCCTTAATTTTGATTTCCCCTTGTGTGCTCGGAGAGCGGATGCTGACAGGAACCTGTGACAGCTCTCTAATGATGCCCCCGCCACCGGCAGCGCTCCTCATTGGGACGTGTTGCTCATTTTCCTCGGCTCCTTTTCACTGAATAATGCATGGGGGTCCCTATCAGTATTCATAAGAGGACCGTCGGGAGCTGCCAGGCTAACTAGCTGATAACTGATTTACCTCTGGGAGCCGCAGGCAGAGTGAGCGGAGAGCAGATCTTAGCCGTGCACGTTGTGATGAAAGAGAAGCAAGGTGATCGCACGACGGCAACAAATTGCAGTGCCACACAGGGCGAGCGAGCCGCTTCGCCACCCATCAATAATGTATTGCCTTTCACTTTACAGCTCTTTATAATGAGCTATGCTGGTGAGAGTGACTGGGAAGCCCTGGGCGTGTGGGTGCAGTCGAGCTGGCGGCGAGTGAACGACAGCGGTGCTCTTGAAGGAGGCGCATGCCACAGAGCTTGACTGAAAGCCTTCTGGCCCGCTACTCCACCTGTGATGTGTGCCACGCAGTCACCTCACCAAAGGGCCATGCCGCTTCTTAAAATGGCAGACAGCTGCACTGAGGGCGGTAAGCATTCTGGAGGGGTGTCCGCCATCGGAGGGAGGGCCTTCTGTCCTCTCGCGCCCCTCGCCCTGTTGGCTGCATCTTGAACTAGAAAGTTCTTAACACCCGAAATAATAGAGAGAGAGCTGAAGAACCAATGCCAGTTATTAACATAAAATATTACCACCGGCAAATGAGCAAAAACATGAGCAGCCATTGGGAAACCCGGGAACGAGATGGACGTGGAGAACAGGGGTGGACAACAAAACCCCCAGCGCCCTTTTCTTCCACTTTTTTCACCTGAGCTAACCTACCATATCCAGTGTTTTGGGATCGATAAAGCGAGGATGAGTGTGTCCAACAATCTTCCCGGCGTCCTCGTGAGTGTTAAAAGCGGCCAGTCAGGTGACACCGAAAGGGAGGACTGTGTTTTGAGGCTTTGCGCCAAGTAGCAAGGTGGATGCCGAGGAGCCTCTCTGTACTGCGCTCCGTGGGGAGACTTGGGAAGCCTTCAGACTTTGGTCATCACTTGTGGTCTGAACAAAGCGAGTTGAAGTTGCACTCATCCAGCACAATGAGCCTAGGAGTGAAGTATTCATCGAAAGTGCCAGGTGTGATGCCCCATGTCTGCAGCCTTTGGTTCTGGCAGTGGGCAGTTGACGAGACTTGGTTAGCTCAGTGTCCATGCTGTGCTCGTTGTTATTAATGTGCTCGAGTAGCTCCGTCCTGTTTACATTATACATCAGATAGAAATGCTGGACGAGTCGCCTCCAGGGGCTTTTCGGCCAGACCAGTGTGACCATCTTGCACACAGCTCATGTCACACCGACCCCAGCTACATTCACACACGTCTGCTGTCAGAGGTCATCCCCCTCCTGGATTGGCCATTTCTACTCCAGCTGTGCCCTCGGTCCCTTGCCGCTGCTACAAAGTCAATTAGCGGGTGCGAATGCCTTCTATGACCAGGACACCAGGTCCGCCCTCCTGTCTCTGTGCTGTCTTCTCGATGCTGTGCCAGCATATTTATAATCGCAGTGCTAATCGGTTACTGAGACGCGCAGTAACGCCTTGTCTAGCACACGGCACAGTGTGTCACAGCCAGGTGCCTGGAAAGTGGCACTCCTTACTTACCCAGGTCACAGTTGACAGCACAGAGTCTTATGGAGCGGTGACCACCAGAGAGGAGCACATACCTGTTAAGATGTTCGCTCCCGATTCATTTTGTGTGGAATCTTTCAATTGTCCCCTGGTTTTGTGAGACCGTGTTATGTCACCATGTGACCTGTATTTAAGGTGCGTTTTGTGTTCGCTCTTAGCCTTTCAGACCCTTTTTCTCAGTTTGATTTATTGGTTTCATGTTAGGTTTGATAAGATTCAACTGATTCTCGGCCTCGAGACCCTTTTTTTTTTCTTTCTTGACCTTACCACCTTTGCACCCTGGAGTGTTGGCGGTTGTGCCTCGTTGAGCCCAGCAGATCATATTAGTGATCTGTACAGTCATGCAGCATCATCAAACAGTGACAAAAAAAAGCAAAGCCACCTTGATGAGGACGTTTTGTTCCCTTGTGAACACCCCTGGTGACAGTGCTCTCTGTAAGGCTTGTTCTGAGACATCTGTCTACGTCGTCGGGCCACCTTGACGTCCAACAGTGTGCGTATGGCTGATCAAGAGTGCAACAGCTTAAAAGTGAAAGGCGGCCGCCATTGAGGGTTTGTTAACGAAAGATTAGCCAGGCGCAGAGATGCAAACAAGTTTAATGGACATGACGAGCGAGAGGTCTGTCATAGAAGTGACACGTTGGCACAGAGTCGAGAGCAGAGCACCGCATGTCCTCCTTCCTTCATTCGTTTATTTTTAATGTTTGTTTGAAAGCCTGAATGCTGAGGTTTTTAACCTCGGTGCACCCCAAACTTGGCAGCACACATAATTCCACTAAAGAACATGGCGCCTCCATGCCAAACAATACAGGAGAGGGCAGCAGCCAGCCAGCCAAAAAAAGCAGATGAAATGGGCGCAGTGACGTCATCGGCATAACGGTAAGATGACAACAAAATACAAAGAAATCCCCAAAGACCTGAGCGTGTCCCTGACCTGAGATCCTTCCTCTGAAGTGGTCAGGCTGGCACCTGAAGTGAGTATTGGAGCGCTCGTGAGTGGTCTTAAAGGGGCCACGTCCAGAAGGCACAGGTGGCAGAGATCACTGAAGTGTGGGCTGTAAGCCTCTAAGTTGCTTTGTGTATTTGTGACAGTCAAGGGGTGGGACGCGAGGGTCCCCCTCATCTGCACCAGCAGCAGTGTCTCCTGAGCCATTTCTGCTTTCTTGTGACTCAGGTTGTTTGTAAAGCCCATTCACTGTTTTCACTGCCATGCGTGTTCATTGTCACCAGGGCAGTGGTGGGCAGACTGCGGTATTTCTATTAAAGGGCTCAACCCATGGGAGCAAAGTCAGAGAAGCAGATTCGTGTTTCAGAGTCACGAGGGTCTGTCTTTAGATCCTGTCAGCCATCGTGCCTACAAGACAAGAACAATCCAAGATGGCGCCGCCAGTCAAGGACAGCTGAGGACTCGTTAAGATAACCACAAACAGAGGGGTGGGTTGGGCAGTGACAGCTGTGTTTTGTGGGCTTTTGTCCTCCAAGCGAATGTCACATTAGCGCCGTAGTGGGTCCATCTTCAGAATTGCCGTACCACAAATGGTCAGGAGGTGGCGTGAGATGGCCATGGAGTTGCACCTCAGTTGTTGTGCCCTCTGTGCAGTGTTTGTCTCACGATGGACAGCTTGCTCGTGTTTGTGGGCCACCTGGTGGCCCGCAGGATTGGCACTGAGGAGCGACCTGAGCTGTCTCGTCCCTGTGGTCAGATGGCTGCCCACCTGTGTATCAGCATTGCCATTGCATGGTGCCAGGGGTCATTTTTGCTGTAGCTCTGTAGTGACATCAGGAACACTGGTGGTCCAAAGTGGTGTCCCATCATGAAGAGGGGTGACGATCTCTTTCCAGACTGGGTCGGGTGGTGCCACAATCCGCTAGCATTGACCACGGAGTGACAATGGGAGATAACCATGGCTGCCCTCTGTGTGAAAGGCGCTATATGTTTTGGTCTCTTGTGTCTTCGGCCCACCCCGAGTCGGCTGTGTGTGCAGATCAGCTTTCAGACAGCTCCAGCGCTCTACCCTCAAGTCAGACTATTTAGTCTGGTTTCGGTGACCCCGTCTGACTGCTCACATCCCCTCCGCTCAGCGCCGGCCCCTGCAAACCCCCACCTCCCCCTTTCCCTGGCAGGCTGCTGTGTTTTCGTTTTTTTTTTTTTAAGGTGGACTGGCTGGGTTGGTGAGAATACAAGAGCTGATGGCACTGCTTTTTCTGGGTGAAGGCTTATGGGTGGGTGTGTAGCCTATGCTGGCATGGGGTGGGCTGTACACTTGACAGAGGACACTTTTAGTATCCTCAGGGTCATCTGGTGGTCCTTCTGACTGACTGAGACCTGAAGGAATGTGGAGGTACTCAATAAGACAGACTGGGCATTGTGATTGGCTCCCTGAGATGTTGCTTGTGTGAATCTAAAAAGCTGACGGTCGTACACGTTCAATATACTTATGGTGCCCTTATAATAAGGAAGATGGCCTTGTGCCTCTAGGTCTGAAGAGAGGCATACTGGTATTTATTTTTATGGATTGGCACGTCTCGAGACCGTCGCTGACATGGCATCAGAGAGTCTGTGCCAGTGCACAATGGCACCCCCAGATGAGGACGAGTTTCGGCTGCTGGTTGTTTAACTTTATCAAAATCTCAAAATGGCCAAATCTGTTTTGTAACTCGGAGGGAGTCTGAGGTCCACCTTTGCCTGACAGACAAGACCTCCTGTCATTGAGCAGCGCTGCTTGTTCTGAATGAAAGCCCCTCATGCCTCTAGGTCCTCTGGGATCATTTCTAGACCTTTTTGTGGATGGCAGCGCAGTGTTATTTCTGAAGATTGTGCTACCAGTTGGTGCCCATCCTGGTAAACGTTGTGAAGTGCAGAAAGGACTGGACCCACGATTTTATCAGTGCATTTCCCTTGGCGATTTATAGATTTGATACACAGGACACATGGGAGTCTCTCACGTCGCTGTGGTGCCACGGCAGGGACACAGACGGTGGATTACGCTTTAAGTCTGGCTTCCTCCTGATTTTTTCCACAGAGATCAACCTCTGGCATTAAAGTATAAAGTTTATGAAGGATGTGTGAGGAGGAGTGAGATGGAAGTGAAGAAGATGGCATAGGAAGTAGAGCTGAAAAGAAAAGTTGAGGAAAACCAAGGTGGATGTTTGCAATGTCAAGAAGTGAAGGGAAGAAGAAGAATTCAGAGCTAAGAGAGAGACGTTTGCCAACTGAGGTGGGTCAGCCATGTGGAGTGAAGGGCGAATGGTGACTGAGTGGATTGGTGTAGCAAATGGGAGGTCAAAGGAGATGCACTTGGAGTTGGTGTCACGAAGAGCCAACGAGTGGTGGAAAAATGGTCATTAGAACAGTGACAGTGCTGGGGATGCAACAGGCATTCTGTCACGGGAAGGACAAAGCAGCAGGCATCGCTCTCTTGTATGCCCAGTAGTTCTGGGAGCAGACAGCCTACTGGTAAGTCTGCTGGCACACCCACACCAATGTGGGAAACTCCAGGGAGCAATCACTGTGTCACTCGGTCACCCCGACATTTGTGTTGACATGTTCACAGTCTTCAGGAGAATATGAGGAGATTACCTGATGATGTAATCGCAACACTCAAGGCGAGCACTCGGCGACTCCGAGGCTAAACGACAAAACTCGAAAAAAGGGAGTGGGCTGTGTGATCGCTGGAGTGGCCAGGAGAGGAACACGGCCGTCACGTCACAGTAGGCTAAAATATAATCGTGAGTGTGTATGTGCGTGAGTTGACACACGCATTTGGTCTGAATATTTAGAGTGTCATGGACTCGCCGGTCTGCTGGTTAAGAAAGCAGGAAGCACCGATGAGAGGTGGCAGTAATCCCCTGGTGCCCTCGGCTGAGCCCAGGTTGTCTCGTCTTATCAGACATGTGAAAGCGGGCCGAGTGTGTTGTTGGAGAGGTCCACTGCTGTCTCCTCTCCAGACGATGCACTTGTGGTTTTCTAGGTGACACACCAGCCAAGGCTAACCCTAATCTTTGTAACTCCACTGCAGTTGCACCTGTCGTTAGCTGCTTGACCTTCTCTTGTGTTTGCCATGCTGTTCTTTGTCGTCACACTTCTACGTAGGCTCCTAATCAGGGGGCTAACTTGGGTCGGGGGGTCACACCTAATTTAGGCCATATATGAACAGAGTAGCCGTTTAGATCCAGTAGGCACAAAAATACCAGAGCAGTTCTTTAAAAGGAAGATGAAGCCTTTGTGAAAGTGAATTGTTAATTTTGTCATCTGCCCCTAGGTGGACAGAGCTAAGTGACTGCCTAAAAATGGCTAGCTCCTTAAGAGATTATAAAGAATAAAATGAAATACTCTGCATAGTTAGAGAAAACACAACGTGCAGGAAGTGTGGCTGTATATCTGTCCAAGTTCAGTAAAGATCACGCAAGCTGACAGGTCGGCCATTTTAATCACTGTGTTATGATATGCACTCTGCCAGCATGTGTGACAAACGTCACCGTAGACGAGCAGATACACAAACGGTGCCACTTGCTTATGTGTGTGCTGCACAATTTCAAGTCGATACTTGAGTGATTGCCTGCAGACAAGTGTTGTTACAAACATTTTGCACCTTCTGCCAACAGTGTGCTTTATTGGAAGTCATTTGACCTCCTTGTTGTTAACCTGGAGTGTAATTCAGGCTTGGAGTTCTATGTAAGTACGGTTAGGCCCGAGGTAGACTCAGAGCGGCTTGACATTGTTAGGCCTGAGTACCGATCAGGACAGCACTCTGCTGCCATCTAGTGACTGCAGTAGCAACATGCTGCCAAAAAATGAGGAATATTTCTGTGCATTTTCTAATTTATCGATATTCATGAGGGGCTGAGCCTCCAGGAATTAAACACACAACGGCAAGTACAAAGCTGGAAAGGCTGTTTTAGGACAAAGAGAATCAGAACCACTGCTCCAATCACACGATAGCAATGACAGTGGTCAGTGATGACACTGTATGACCAAACAGCCGTGATAGGCCAGTGAAGTCAATCACATGACACTTCGCGATGGCACAAAAGTAGCGGTGTGACGGAGTGCCAGGACAAGCGGGATGTTAGCCCCCAATAAGCCCTTAGCTGTGATGGCCCACAATAACACACTGTGGAAATCAGGTGCTGACGTTCAACCCTCTCAGGTGCAAGCAACAGAAAAAAGAAGAAACGCAGATCTACTGTCCGATTGTGACTTGGGGCCGACTTGAAGAGGTGGGCTACATGTGGGTCGGGGACACTCTGCTCAACTTGTTGCTAGTAATTTTTTTTTATTGTTAACGAAATTTCAGCATTTTTAGCTTGTTTTTACCGGGGGTAAACACAACACTATGGAGACCACTTTGCCAGTTCTTTCTTAGAAAACTGTTACTTATCTTTTTTTTTTTTTTTTTAGAAATTCATCTCTTTAGTCTGTGGAAACATGACAGTTTTGTGCTGTGCCCAACAGGCTGCTGCTTAGTTGGTTGCTTCTGGGGTGTCCTTTTGCTCCAAAATGAAACTGGGATTCACATTGACCAGCAGCCTGTGGATTGAGTGGATAGTCCAGCGTGTGGGGATGTGGAGTTTATAGGGGCAGGAAAAAATGATGCCAGCACTCGGGTTCACAAGGAACGAGACTGAGCAGGAATGGCACTGCCTCATGTGGAGGAAGGTGGTCATTAATGGAGGCGGTCTGGGCAAAGAGAGTCTCCCCCAAACACGAAATGAGCACTCAAATTAGGCCTTCATTCCAGAAGGAATTTCGAAGAAGAAATGCGTTCTTTTGAGAATTTCCGAGGACTTTGGCATTGGGACAAGCTTTTTTTGGAATGTTTGCCACTGGAATATGATAGTTGTTGAGGTTGTTACTGCACCCTGGTGGCCATTGCTATTGTGTGCCATAATTTTAACAAACTGAATGTGAAGTTTAAGGGTTGTGATGGCTGGAGGCTCTCCTGGCAGCCCCTGGCACTAGGTAGAGAAAAAACGTACCAAAGTTGTCAGGCTACCTGTTCAAGTTTTGTGAGCTTCTTATAACTGGAAATTCGTGCTGTTCTACCAAAGCCATACCTGGTATGGCGCCCTGTGGACACTGGCATGCTGTGCCCATTGTCTTCATTCAGTAGGTATTAGCTGTAGCTGTGCTGAGTTAATAACGTAAAATCATCGAGTCAGGCCTGCCCTGTGAGGACTTGACCCAAAGACACACACACACACACACACACAGCTGATTCGGAACAGACCACCGTCAACCTGCACTTTAGACAGCAGTCGGCCATGTCAGTAAAAGGGTTTTTTGGGTTTTGGTTTGTGAGATCCCCCGTTTGTTTTAAGGTTTTTGAGACTCCTGATTCTGATAATGATGATGTTTTTGGAAATTCCAAAGTTCATTTTCTTTTTTTTTTTTTGTGATTCGGATGTTCCTTATTCCTTATGCGAGTTGTGGATACAAGTGCATTTCTCGGGGTGCTCTTCCTAAACGTGGTTTGTATTTTTCCTGACCCTGCTGACGCGTGTTTTTGCTCATCTGTTCTCGTAACTGTCCTGGTCCACAGCAGTCCCAACTACTTGGCCCATGTTTAGCCCTCTTTTGGGTTGATCACTTGCTTCATTGTGCAGGTGAGCATTTGTGACGTGTCGTACGCCATATTGAAGGATGAGGGTCTTCGTGACAAGAGAGCCCGGTGAAGAGCTCTGGGGGGCTCGGGTTTGCAGCGTCTGCCTTTGTGGCTGTGAAGTGTTAGTGATTTGTGGAGCGCACTTTCATTTTCATGTGTGCTGCGCATACACGGCCTTGAAGGTGGCCAGCGTTGAAGCGCGCGATTGGCCATTGTCTGCCGCTAATGCGACCTTCATCTTAGCTCTGTGTTGAAAATCAAGATGGCTGTCGGCCCTGGATTAGCATGCAGATGGACAGGCAGCAGCAAGGTGGTGGGATTGACAGACTTTGAAGCAAGTAACCGAATGCCCCCTTGACATTCTGCAATTGCTCCCATGTGCTCCCAGCAGTCGTCGCTGCTGCCTTGTGTAAGAGCGGACCCCCTGTATCAAAAGCAACATGACTCACGGCCGTTCATGACGTCTATTAGGGCGCATCTCTCTGATGACCTTTTCTTATCTTGAAATCGAGACATGCGAGGCACATTCCCGGTTAGGTGCCCAAATGAAAGGCTTGGTGTGCCAGTGTGAGCAGGGCGCCATGTAACGTGTGCTGGGAACGAGGGAGTTGCTGAGCACGGATTGACAGAAGGCTTTTTGGAGGATGCCGGGGGCCTTCATAAGGCTTTCCAACCTCAAACAACCTGGGCTACCGGCATGCTTGGTCGTATCCAGCACATGAAACTGATTTTGTAGACCTGGTATTGAGTCGCTTTTTGTTTCCTTCTGTCACTAGCGATTAGTTTTGGGAAGATGGAGCCTGCAGTCCCAAACCAGCGTCCCCTGATGCTAGTAGCTGATGGTCTCCATTCTTTGGTTTAACACTGGCCTGGCCATCTTGTGTCCTGAAGTTTGAAGTCAAGAGCAGTTGATGTGTCTCGGATCTCCCCAGTTACTGCCAGTTCTGAACCAGTTTGGTCCCTTTAAGTGTCGTGATTCTCTTTGAGTTGTACCCCCCCACGCTTGCTCTCCCCTCCCCCTCCCTCCCACTACAGAAATGTTTTCAAGTGGAACCGCCTGCAGGGATGACAATAAACACCTCAGCCGCAACCTGTCCTTCATTTGCATATTGGCAGCTTAATTTTGATGAAATATGCAAATATATGCAAAATGAAATTCATCTCATAATGACACAAGGCGATTAAACAATTTTTATGCTTAAATATTCTGTTTAATGAAATCAAACAGACCCACGCATGTGACAAATTCTCCTCAGCATGGTGAAATTAGCAAATATCAAAAAAAGAAGGAAGGAAAGAAAGGAAAAAAAGAAAGAAAAATGTAACACAGCAGCAGTCAGCATGCGAAAATAGACTTTCAGCAGAGAAGAAGCAATTGAATTGCAAATGATGTCACTTAGAGATCATTGGGAATGTTCTGGAATCATGGTGAAGATTTTAAAGGCCGATGTGTATGGAGACAAGTCACCAGAGGGAGGTTCAGATGGCCAGGGACGGGGGCTTGTGACACACGAATTCCTCAATGTGAGTGCATGAGACGCCAGGCCAAAGTGCCCTGCTCATAAGTGGCATCTGAGCAGAAACGGGCAGGGAGGGATGGGCTGCACTCAGGTGTTCTGATGAAAAGGCGTGGGGACAGAAGAATGTGGACAGGACAAGACAGGAGGGGGACACCTCAAGTAGCACGAGTGTCCATGCCAAGTGCTGCCAGGCTCTCTTTGGTCCGCACTGGCTCAAAGTCAAGCCTGGTTTTGATGCCTGTTGTGCCGCCCAGAGGAGGAGTAGGCATACTGTATTTACATGAAATGGTGTCAAACCAGACTGTGTGCCTATGGGCACACCAAACCAGAAAAGTGCAATGAGAATTGGTGTCAGTAATGCTGGACAAGTAGGAAGTGCATAATGGCACCCGTTGTGCCGTCGCACTCCCTACCTCGGTCATCCTGACTGCGTTAGGATGCCTCGGCTCTCCACGCTTGTGGGGGGGTGTTGTTTTTTTTAATATTCAGCATTCCCTGGCGGCTCATGTGAAGGGTTAGGGCTTGTGGACTTATTGAGAAGGTTTGGCTCCTTTCTCACAGTTTTGCTGTGATGTGGAGTGAGGCCTTTAAAAGCACCATTGGAAGAAGGCCTGCAAAAGGTTAGGTGCACCCTTGCTTGCACTTGAAGACACCAATGTGTTTCTTTCAAAGCTCCAGAATGCTCTCAAAATGCCCTGCAAGAGAGCGGATCACCGTCAACCCCTGGCTTACATAGAACAAGGAAACGAGAGAGGAGCATTTATGAAATGGAACGGAAAATACGGTAAAGGTTTCAAGAGAGCAAAAGGTCCTGGCTCGACCAGAACGTCTACATCTTTGGATCTCTCGTTGAATTCCTGAACTTTTATTGGACATTTTTGTATTTTTAGATTTAATTTTAAACATTTTATAAATAGGCCTTCAGGTCTTTGTTGGGCTATGCAGGCCTGAGTCACCTTCAAACGTTCTAGACAGATCCCTACAGATTTTATTTATTTTTTCTTCAGCCGTCTGGAGTTTTTTTGTTTGTTCTGTCCCCCCTGGCCATTGGACCTTACTCTTATTCGATGTTAATGTTGATTTATTTTGTTTTCTTATTGTGTCTTTTATTTTTCTATTCTTTATTATGTAAAGCACTTTGAGCTACTGTTTGTATGAAAATGTGCTATAGAAATAAATGTTGTTGTTGTGTAGACAGGAACTGACCCTTGGCAGATAAAATGACCGTCACACCTTGCTGTTTCCCCCACTGGTTCTGACTCCTGGGGCACAAGGTCTCAAGTTCTGCTGACAAATAGTGAGCTGTAGCTGTGTGCCAAGGCTTCGCTTTACATGTGCGGTGGTGACAAGCCCTGTTGGCTGCTCCCCTTGACGTCTGCCATGTCACAATGCAGTTCTCGGTGACCGCGGCTCTCCGCACGTGCGCCTGAAGCAGTTAGTCACCAAGTAGAAGTGCACTTCTCTGGCGCCCTACAGGCACTGCATGGGATAGCAGAATGCTGCGTACAGCGCCTCTTATAGACACCTGACCAGATGACGACGAGGGGAAGGGAGAAAGTCAGGAGGTAGTTTTGGCTTTGGAGTATTAAGTGCCATACAAGAGTCTGGGCCCGCTGATGAAGTCTTGACTGAAGTGCCACCAGTGGCAACAATGCCTTTGATGTCTGGGAGTAGTGGTGTGGAGGGGACTGAGAGAGCCGAGCCTGGCATAGCTCAAGTGAAGGGGTCCCATCTGCAAAGTTCTCCAACTACAAGAGCTGCGGTGCCCTCCAAGATCACCGGCTCAAGGCTGGCAACTGCTGCAGCGTAATGGGATTGATGGCCGTTAGAGCTGATGGGTGTGCTTTTTGCGTGTTGTGCCCTCCTCGTAGCTCCTCCAGGTACTTGGCTAAGGTTGTCCACAACACGCGTGTTGAATTGAATTTGATTCTGCTGTGTACCGGTGTGCTCTCGCTTACCTCTACTGGTGCAGCTCTTAAACTCACTCCTCTCTTTTTCAGAAGCAGCCCAGGTGCCCATTTTCTATGCCAGTGAACCAAACAGCTGGCTGGTCACTCCCTCAGTCCGTAAAGCCATTTTGGTATTGAGTCCTGCCTGCAGGCGTCCCCTCCAACTCTTCCTCGGTTTTCACGCTCAGTTTGAATGGCACTCACGAGACATGCGCCTGCTTCGGTGACCCTCGTCGTACCTTCAGGCCCACCCCCTTTACTCTTGAGGGCACGGCTCCTTGTGTGTGCCAGCAGGAAGGGGTTAAAGTGCTCTTCTCAGCCGGCTCTAATCCCCAGAATCCTTCACACATCACTCCTGCTGCTTCTGAGGCACAGGATGGCTGCTTATTGCGGCACGCTGATCCGCCTGAAATTCCTTGAATGAGGTTCCTGTCCCCTGTTGCCAAAAATGACACCGAGCTGGGAGCGATCAGTTTCAGCTCAGAAGCGTGGCACCCCGCCAGCGCTCATAACACACTCATGATGTAAGAAGGAAAATACAGCCGGGCTGTGGAGAAGGGGCTGAGCGAGCAGTTAACTCCTTCATCTAGATGGCTCTTATATAGCGCCTGACAGCACATGAGCCTCTTCATCCGTGTGGGACCAGCACAGTCCCCTCTGATGGGGAGGGTGCCAGATGACACGGTGACCCTCTGCTCTGTGTCTCCTCTGACTGTCTGGTGTGCGGTGGTGAGGGAAATTGAGCCAGTAGCACTCGGGTGGGCCGCGGGAATCAGAAACGTCAGTAGAGAAGGGAGAGATGGACCCCCACGGAAGAGAAGTGGACAGGTGGCGGGAGGTGAGTTCTGCCATCTCCTGTATACCCCTTGCCCTGCCCAAATGCCATACCTGCACAGTCCATCTGCATTTCTTGCATTTCTTCGCTGGCGTTGTGACTGTGCACTACCTAAACTCAAAGAATCCTCGATATGCCAAGTAGACCCGGTGTCATTTTTGGTGTCCATTCCGTTGTATTTCTTTTGGTCTTTTTATGTCCATTTTGGCTATTTGTCTATTTCTTCATGGGCACCTCCATTTTGATATGACGTGTTGTGAAGTGCATGATGTCACAAACATGCCAGCACTGCCATCTCTTGCTGTGAAGTTTGGCAGTTTGTTTTAGGTTTTTATGGCTGGTTTGGCATCATCACTGTCTGAGTTTCCAGTTTATGTTGTGACTTTCGTTTCTCCTTCTGCTGCTTTCACTGCCACGCCGGTGTCTCCTATGAAGATCAGCAGCCTGCAAGTCAGGTTTGGGGCGATCCCACTGATAGAGAGCATCACCCACCCAGACTAGGACCCGGGTGACACCTCGGCACCACACTACTGGGACACTGGGAGGTTGGTCTTTTAGGGTGGTAGGAGTGCCACTTCTGCCACCAATCCCCAGGTTTCGGTGTCCGGAGGGTTGCTCCCGGGGCGCTGTACACTGGCTGACCCTACACTCTGCCCACCGAAGGTGTGCCGAAAATACAGGCGAAATAAAACGAGAGACAGGTGGAGCAAACAATCAAAAGGGGTATACCAATGACGACTTCCAAACTCCGGGACTGCACCGCGGCTGTCCGGGGGTCCCTGCACGTTTGGTGGTCCTCCTCTTCCTATTCCTCTCTGAAGTGAAACTTTTGAATGTTTTGTGTGTGCTCTGGCTCTTAATGTAATAGTTGTGTTAGTGTGCCGACGTCGCCATAGCATGTGACCGCGGTGCCCACGCTGCTTTTGCTTGCTCTGTTAATCGAACGCCACAGTGGTCGCTAGATGCTCACTGGTGGTGAGACGTGTAATGTTTGCCCGTGTCTGGGGTTGTGGTTTAAGCTCACCGAGTAAGGCTTTGCATACCCACCTTGGCTGTGAGCGAATGCCATGTCCGGTATGACGCCAGTGAGCCCACTCCTATACACTCCCCTCTCTTCAAACACCCCGTCGAGTCACTTAGCAGGTCACTCTGCAATTCACCCTGATGGAGCCTTGAATCGAACCTGGCAAGGGTGGGTTTGGATTTTTCACAAATTGTGGCAATGGTAGCTCAAAATGACACTAACGGGTGACTGTGGGGTGTTGGTGTGCCAACTTGATCCTCGGCCAAAGCGCACAGACTTGCTCTGATTTATGTGAAAACCGTTTGTTTTTGATTGCAGATGTCCTGCTGTGTTTTTTATATGAAACAGAAACCAAACTGCTTCCTTTGGAGCCTGTCATGCTGACCATGAGACCGCTGCTCATCCTCTTGCTTTGAAACTTTGCAAAGTGCCCCTGATTGTTTCTAAAAAGCCCTTGGATTCCAGTCGGGTGAAGCCCACCTGCTTCTGCCACACTCTCGACCAGCTCCCTGGCCCTTCCCTGAATGGTGGCTGTGGTCGAGTTCTCATTGGCCTCATTCTGCGTCTCTCGCTTGGTACCCCAGAGAGCACATCCGTTTGGAATGCAGCGGTGGTTAAGTACAGTCAGGAATGTTAATGTCACACTCAACGAACGAGTTCACTTTTGAAACACATAATGACAATAATAAGTGCAAAAAACCCAAATGGTTTCCATGCTTTTCGAGGTGCGCTGGCCGGCGGTGTCTGCAGAGCAGGTGTTCCTTTATTAGGCAAGCTGCTAATAATTAAAAGAGGCTGCAAATGGCAGATGCCACAGAGTTAAACCGAATTACTTCAACTGCATACACATGGCCTTTATTTATGTAATGCCTCATTCCTCCATAATTTGAATAATTTGAAAGAGATTGAATTTCACTCTTATTTTCCTCTATTTGGAGTCGTTCTCTTGATTAGCAGCACATCTTTGGATCACGTGTGAGACTATTGAGCAACGGGTCCCAGACGGGCGGTGCGGACATTTGTGACCTGCAGCGGTCGAGTTTGTGTATGGTGCCCCTCCGCCAGCTCAAGCGGGGGGACATGCACTGGCCACTTGGCAATGGAGGAAGAGGAGGAGAGGGCAGATAAAGCAGACAAAGTCCAGTGCAGTCACTGCTCTGGGGACATCAGCCAGCTGGCTGCCCACTTAGATAAGTGAAGGCTGGGCAGTCTGAGAAGACTTTGGAATCCATGCCACCAGCTGTCCGTGTGTCCCTTCCTGATCTGCTGTGGACAGACAAGAAAATTTCATTGGGGATCATAAAACAGGAAAGTCAAAAAAAAAAAAACATCATGGCCAGGTGACAAAGCACCGGGAGGTCAGCCTAGAAACTGAAAGTAACCCGGTCGGGGGTCTCGGCTTTCACTCCTTATCACCTCAGTGGCCGTTTCCTTTTAAGATATTCAGAGTCTCAGACAACCATGAAGTAAACAACCAATTAGTGTTCAAAATGAAAGTGAAAGTCGAAATTAATGTTCTAATTTGACAGACTTCAAACCCCTTCACAAAATGGAGAAACGGGAGCTTTTTATGAGCGTCTCCAGATGATGACAGTTCCATGGGCATCGGTAGCAGCCTGGTAGCGAGTGCCAGCCCAGGATACGGAGAAGAGAACAGAAGATGACCACCACTGGGAACGTCCCACACGCAGCCCAAACCCGCAGTCCTTGGCCACGGAAAGCTTTACGTGTTGAAAGGACGACGCCAGGAGTTTGTTAGAAACTAGTGAGGTCCTGTGCCCCTTTTGGAGGTTTGGCTGCTTTGACAGTTGGATGGTTGGTTGGTTGTGTTTTGGATCAGAAGTTGCCTTTTGCTTTGGGTTGATGACTTTGGCCCATTTTTTGCCCCCATTTTGTTTATTTACTGTCACTGCTAGTTTGGCCTCCTATCACCGGGACCGCGAGGTGCGTATTCTTGGGAGTCGTGATCCTCCTTTCTGTCCGAGCTGTGGAGACGAATCCCCTTTTGTTAAACGTCCGTTATTTCTTTTGATTTGCACACGCAGGTTTGACTTTGCATTTTGGTTGCAGTGCCCCAGTTGTCTTGGCTCTCACGTTGACCAGGCTATTACTCGCTCAGTATTTCTACCTGTCTCTAGTAGTTCTTGTAACGTCCTGACAGCAGCGTAACATGAACAACATGCGCATGAGCGGTTCATTGGCCAGTGTCCTCCATGTTTGGTAACCCTCTTCATATTCCAGTGTACGTTTGACACGACTGGTTGTACTAAAGAGTGTGTGTGTTTTAAACGACAGACTCGTCAAAGGTGACGAGTCCCCTAATGCCCACCGTGACAGGATGTCTTGGTGTCTACAGGATTCACAGGTTGGCCTTGGCTGCTCAGCGGTTTCGGAGCAAGCAGGAGACGCGCGTCTGGCCCAGGGGTTTTATTTAGCTAGCTTTGGACTGCCACTCGGAGGCCTCATGTACTTTCCCAGGCTTTTTCAGTTTGTTTTTTCTGATCTTCGGGTGGGCATTTGAATATTTAGGAAGGGTAGCTAAGTGCCCAGTAAGCTCAGACTGACTTTGTTTAGATTTCTATGAGTTGGTGGGTCCTGCAGTTTTAAACTGGCTGACTTGAAGGGGGCTGCATTGAAATGGCTTGCGCTGAAAAGATGATTCACAAATAAAACAAAGCTGCTAAGAAAGTCCACAAGTCCAAACGTAGCTGAAGGAGTAAGAAGACGATGACAAACTACATGACCCGTCAGGAGAAGCCAAACTCACAGCGACGCAAGAACCCCAGAGCATCTGCATGTCCTTGAAGGCCACAAAACTAGATGTCGGGGCTTTCTCCAGGAGTCGGCACAAAATCCTCTGCTTGGTCAAGTGGAAGCCACCCGAGTCTCCTGGCAGCTCTCTCGTGGTGGATGGACCCCCAGCTGCAGCACATTTAAGTGGCTGGCAGGCAAGTCCAGCAGGGCAGGCGCACGTTTAGTTAGTGTTGGGGTCCGCTTTGGGCGCTCTTTTGCATTTTGTAACTCCTGAAGCTGGTTCTTTTGTACTGCACTGTGAGTTGGCACTCAGTGAGGGGCGCAACACAAAAGTAAACGGGATTGGATGGAAAAACACCGCGGCTTTGAAGGAAACAAATGGGGGACGAAATGATCGAAGACAATTTTGACTGGTGCTGTAGACTCGGCAGTTGCCAGCCGTGCTGGCGTCCTCTGCAGGTTGGGTGGTACAGTGCTTTGTGCGTCTGTCACGCCGCATCAAGCACATTTCCAAAAGTGCCTGTCACATCAGGCTCTGCCAGGTGACGTCACAGCCACTAGGGCGCCCACTCTGTCTGATCCCACAGGACACACGTGCTGACCCACCTGCACCAGTGCCGGGCACGGGGCACACAGTCCTCAGCAGACATGACTTAAGAGCGCGTCCTTGCCAAGCTTACACAGTATTTTCCTCTCCTGCTGCATTTTCATGTGAGTTCCGATCTCCTGAGGACGAGACTGAGGGGAAAAAAAAAAGGCAAGCTCTTGTGCCAAAGTATCGAGCTGCAGGAGCCGTGTGAAATTCAATCCGAAATGCAAACAAAGCGTAGCCAAGGTTTCAAACAAATAGGCTGGACGCGTGCGTTTGCCGAGTTTCCATGAGCTCCGTCTGCTGAAGGACTGGGCCCTCCACTCCTCCCATTGTTTACTGGACGCTGTGGGATCGACAGTCTGAAGGGACCCGGCCTGGCTAGTGGCATGTGACTTGGAGTCCACCGAACGTGTTGTGAGGACATCCAGCAGATTATAGCTGATATACACCGGGTGAGGCTGGACTGTGGCATAGCGCAGACGGCCGCCGGACCCCTCATCGTCACTTTGCCAGCTCAGCTTTTGTCTTTGCAGCTCTCACAGAACATGAAAGTGAGTCTCGTCTCCTCTTGTTTCTTACCTGGGCGTCTGACTGAGACGTGCACAGCCTTTCTTGTCCTGTCGCCAAAGCCCAAAAGTGCCAGTATGAGGCTCTGTTTCAAATGTAACCCATGGCGATGCAGGGGGACCAAGCCATCCTGCTGCTGGCATATTCTGCTTTGTGGTGCAGTTACCCAGCTGAGGTGCACTTTTGGGGGACCTGCCTGGCCATAATAGGAAAATAAGGACCATCACAAAAGGGGCAAAATCCAAGGGCATCCTGCTGCTGCTGCTTGCAGTGCAGTAGTGCCAGACGCCGCCAGACATCTTCACCAGAGGCAGATGAGCAAACCTGAGACAACCACCGACTGGCCAGAAAGGATGGCACACATGGGCATCACAAAAGCTGCTCCTCTCTGGATAGCGAGTAGAAACGGTCTGTAGACAGATCCATCGGACTTGAGCGTACCCAGTGGGCTGCTGCCAACACATGGCATGGTGGGGTATGTAGGAGGCCTGCTGTGTCCGTGTGAGAAATGTTTGGGTTATTTGGAGCCGTCTTATTATGTTGGAGTTCATTTTGCTGTGCTGTTGGCAGTCGTTTTTCTGTCACTTGCAGCAAGCCTATGAGGTGATTGGTGCTCACCTCCTGGTGTCCTAAACAAATTATTTGGTGCACAAAACGTCAGCGTGTCTTCTCTGTCGACTGCTCCTGCTTGTCCTACTGTTGCATAAATGCCAGCCAACCCCAGGCCTGCCCAGTGTGCGCTTCTCAGCTGCTGGGCATGAACTCTGGAGTCTGAGTGATCACATCGTCAAGATGATAGTCCACATCATGGGTAGACCCTGAAGGATTTGTTCGCTCAAGGACAAGTTGTCTCCTCCAACACCATCATGTCATAAAGCGGTACCAAACATGAACAACATAATGAGACCAGGGAGACGGCCTGAGAGAGCCAACCAGGGCCTGCCACCTGGCACGGAGTAACTGAACTCTGCCTAGAATACCCCTGCAAGACCGTAGATGGTGGTTACCTTTAAAAGGTTGGCACCATTCATGTACAACTTTAGCTCTGGCCAAGTGCTGTCCTTGGTGCAAATCCCAGTCTGTCCACTTTTGTGTGGCACCTGCTGCATGACTGCATTTGCCTCTTGTGATGGATTGGCGTCCCACCCATGGCTGCCTGGTGTTGCTGTGACAGATTCAGTAATGGACATTTGGAGGTCTCGCTCGCTCACTGCTAGTTTCCTTCTTTTAGCAACTTTGATGAAAGGCCTCAACCTCTTTCTCCTTCCAGATGAGATTTCCATTTTGAGGTTGGGGGTACAGCTCTGGGTGGGCTGAGGGACTAGGTGACCGTCCTCGCTCTCGGCTTCAGTGGGCCGTGCACTCCGAGCAGGCGTTGTTACAAGCGAGCCGTTAACCCTTTCCAGGTTTGGTGGTCATTAGATTTACTTAGGAATTATTAGTATGTTGGCATACCTCAGTCTTTGTTCCGGGGCCTTGTGAATCGTGGGAACGAGAAACCCCCTCATGTGACATACTTGTCTTCAAGTCTTTTTGGGGTTACCGTCATAGGGCCCCCTAGGCCCCAAATCCCACCTTCCGTGCGTTCAGCCAGTATGATCCATAGGGCCACTTGGAGAGACCCCCTAATGCGATATGACTGTCATTTCAAGGTGTGTCAAGGTTGCTGGTCACAGAAGTGACTCCCAGAATGACCGTTTCAAGGCCGCTGATAACCAGTGTGACGCCACTTTACTAGACCTCTAGAATGACGAGGAATATTCAGACTTGAGACTTTCCAATTGAAGTCCACGTTTTAATATTGGTCAGATACTGGAAAAGTGCTGGTGTATATCGTGTACGTGAAGGTAGTCGACGCACTTCTCATGAACACAAATTCGAACACGTTCTCTGTCAAATGAGAAGGTGGAATGAATGTTTTAATTGAAAAGGGAGGACTGGGAGAGGCAGCACAAGGCCGTGAACACCATCTCGGCCCAAGAACAACCACCAGGAAAACATTCACCCGTGACAGTCGCATGTCATGAGGTTGGGGGTCACGCTCTCCAAAATGAAAATGACACACAAGACTTGGGAGTCCAGTGAAGACCACCTACTCGACCCTCTGGGTGTGTGGCTGTGGTTGATGACAACATGTAGGGCGCCTGTCAGAAGAGCCCAGAGCGGCACAGCTGCATTCTTTATAGCGGTCTGGGAGCGATTTGTGCCAAGTCTGTGCTGGCTGAATTAATCCATCCTTTCGGAGACTCTGAAATCTGGGGGTGGCCGTCATGATTTTGGATGTGAGGTTTACAAGTACACACCAGCTCTACTAGCGATGATGTGGGCACAATTGTCAGAAGTATGTGCCAGCTTCTTGTACTGCCAGCCACAAGACCAGAACTGGCATGTTCCAGGACATGTTCCTAAAATAAAGTGAAAGTCATAGTTGAAGTAACATGCAGGATCCTGGTTGGCAGCCATGAAGTTGGTTAGAAGTGACAGATGAGCGTCAGATTACAGCGATGGGTAAGGTGCCATCCTCGGGAGTCCAGATGCTGGCTCTGTTCTTCCAAGCCTAACACGTCTGCTGACAGAATGGCTGAGCTCGGGGGTCCACTGTGACCATAGTGAGGTGACAGACTCCTGACTGGCCCGGCCACACTTCCTCTGATTGGCATTAAACTGGTCGTGTATGGCCAGGGGGGGCAGCTCTCTAGGATCCACAGCACTACATCAACTTGTGCACACGCTTGGAGTTGGCTTTTCTTTCTCCGTGTTTTCTTTTATTTATGGGTGCCGCTGTATACTGGCCGGGGGTCCTCGGTGACCCAGCTCTGGTTTGGTGTACCTCGCGCCACTGGTTGGCCCCACCAAAGCTAAGCTGTGTGCTTCTTTTGAGAACTTTAATAATTTATAGACCGTGGATGAGGGGAGGATCACAGAGAGCCCACCTCCTGGTAATGGCTGGCCCGTTGTAAAAGTTGACGTCGTAAGTTTCTGCACACTTTAAGTCTCGGCGGGCCGGCTGGTCAGCTGCCCGCTCTTTGCTCTCGCCAGTTCAAAATGATAAAGCATGCAGGCCTCTCCTGTCAACAAGTTAAAGAACAGCAGGCCCTCCGAGGGGCACAGAGCCAGCAGGCAGCAGCCGCCGCCAAGATCGCAGCCGAGGGTGATCAAGCGCTTTATTGTGATGCTTTAAATCTTTTAACACGTGGGCCTGCTTAGTGTAACGGCCGCAGGGAGCCACTTAGTGAGAGGAGATCTGCTGGGCCCTCGTCGTCACCCCCACAACGGGCACAGGTGCCACTCGCAAATGGCTTAAAGACTACAAGCATGCTGCCCTCTTCTGTCTGTGCCTGACTGATCGTTTCGTGCCACATCCATCTCCACGATGATCCCGAGTCAGGATTGCCATCTAGCATGGCAATGCCCACCTTAGAAGGGTTTTTTTTTTGTTTTGTTTAGGGTTTTGATGCTGGCACCCACCTGACACTTTTCTATCCCCAGCTGACCATCCCATTGAAACGGCTTCTCTTGACGTGGGCACTGCTGCAATGGTTGGTAGGCCATCTTGGTTCACCCGTTCAGCATCAAGTGAGCGGTCTTGCCGGGTCCATGACTGTTGCCCCCCGCTAACTGTGGAAAGGCGCTAAATTCTGTGCAGTACAGATACTGGTCAGCCATTCATTGGGTGTGGCACACATGTCTTCCACGGGACCCTGGTGTGCCCATTCCTTTGGGGCTCCCCTTGATGACAGACGAGCGTCGCGCCGTGGCTCTCCCTTCTCCCTCCACCAGACATCTGCTGCTGTTCTGCTGATTAAAAAAGCTGGGGGTTTCATTACCACTGATTTGCATAGTAATGGCGCGCATATTAAGCGACTACTTCAGAGGCTGGGCGGGCTAATGAATGCAGCAATCTCCTCCGTTTTAACTCAATTTTACTTCATCCATATTCAGATGACCTCGGGGACTGCAGTTCAGTTTCCATTGAAATTATCCCAGTCAGACCCAATTGGCAGTGGCCTTCCATTAATCCAATTAATTAGTGCCATCGATGCACACGGCCCTGTTAATGCAAGTCTAGGGGACAGAGCCCACCCACGTGTCAGTCAGGCGGGCGTCCTGCTTTGAGTGGCTGGCATGGTGGGATGGCTCCTTTCATTGCACTCCGTCTCTAGTTAGGGTTCGTGATGGCCGCTTGTGTCCTACTCTGTCTGACCATTCTTTTCTACTTTACGCTTTAGAGGACTGATGGTGAAGCTGGTGTCGAGAGTGCCCTGTTCTACCCAGATGGATCTGGAGATGGAGGGCTTAGCAAAACAAACCAGGAGCAGTGGGAAGAGAGCCTTGGCACCGGGACCAGGGCACACGAGTGACAAAAACCAAACGGCAGACTCCTGGCCTGGGGCAGCAGCCACGGTCATGTGCTTGGTAACGGGCATAGCAACCTTAAACATGGCCACAGTCGTGCAAGAAGAGCCAGCCGATAACGTATGGAAAGAAGGAGAAAAAACATGAATGTGGCACGAGTATAAAATTGTCACGCCAGAGGCAAAAGCAAAGAATGGAAAAGTACAGAAGAAAACGCAATAAACATGAGCATGAAGCCCACACTGCGCTGGCACATGGCACATCAGTGTGGCAACTACACACAGTGTGGCCATCACAAGACCATGAATGAGACGAGTCCAAACTCATGACATGACACGCCGGGGTGGGCCTTTTGCTAGACGAGGCAGACCGGGACCACTGGCCTAGAGAAAGTTTGAGGCCACAGCGGGTTTTTAGTGACCCTTTAAGGGCCATTACTGGCAGCTCCAGTTTGGGGGTCTCGCAGTTGTCCACAGTCCTCAAGTGTTCCCTGGAGTGAAGGTCTGCTGACCAAGAGGAAGAATTGGCAAAGCTGGGAGTTGAGCGGTGACCAAACGGAGTGACCAGGCAGGTATGGCGAGTAGCGGTCAAGGCTGGCCAGCGTCCTTGGTTTGTGTGGTGACTTCCCTGAGCTCAGCCCTTGGATTTCACATTTTCTGTACTGGGCAGTTGTGCTACTAGACACCTCCAGGTTTCACAGAAAGCACATTTGCATGGTGGGCCATCGAGAAATTGAATTGCCTTGACAATACGTAATGTTTTGTGACACGGCACAAATACGCACTTAGGCTGTGGATTGAGGGAAATGTGCTTGCCGGAAATATTAAATTAAGCGGCATAACAGCTGAGAATAATTCACTTTTCTGCTCTGCTGCCTGCCGTTTGGTGCGGGCAGGAACACAGGCCAGCCGAGACCGGGCCCCTCAGTCGTGGGCCCGCTGCTACCCAGCACCCTCCCCATTGGCCTGCACGTTTGCTGCCATTTTCTTGCTGGATGACCATTAGCACAAATCCCACCGCTGACGCACTAACCCTCCATGACACCTGCCTTCACGTAAAGCGTGTTCTACGAGCTTAATCACGGCAGGCCTGCCCCCATTTCAAGGACATGGCACGTGCCGATGACCCACACGGGCGCCCTGGTGGGCCTTCACTCCGAAGGGGATCCTGCTCTGACGGCACCAGTGGCTCCGAGTGATTGACAAGTTAAGAAGCCGTAAAGAGAGCGCTCTCCTTGGCGTTGGGCTGCAATTGTACGACATGAAGTCAAATATTGTCACTTGTCATTTCTCGACATTTTATACAATTTAATAATAGCGCGTATGAGGATCCCAGGCTCTTTCATGCTTCAGCGCATCTCATCTCCGAACACAATTTAGCTGCCGAGCTCAGCCTCTCGTGTGCCGAGAAGTGAGCGGGGAAATCGGATCAAACGGTACTTAAGGTGTGGCGCTGGCACTCGGCTCCTCTGGCAGCCCCCAACGTAGCCCAGAGCTGCCCTGTGGTTTGTGCGTGTTATGTAGTGCCTTTCACGGAGGCCGGTGTGCCTTGTGTCGTTTGTGGTCGTAAAATAAAAAGTGTGTGGTGACATGTGGCATCAGCCTGCCATGTAGTGCCCTTTACTGTTACCTGTCAGATACATAGGAAAGTCGTGACAAGGAAGGACCCTGATAACCCCTCATATTGTGCCTTTAGCACAGCGAGCAGCACTCGGTACCCCAGAGTGACAAAGCAAAAGCAGGTTTAGTAATGTGCTAAAAAGAAAACCCTGAAATATCTGAGTGTTTGGAGTCGGCCTGTGGGCTGATGAGGAGGGGCACACCTGCCTATAGGAGGTCTGCAGGTGAAGAAGAGCCAAGCCATGAGGTTGAAGTTATTATGTCGAGGGAAGACTCCGGCATTGAAGGTCCCCAAGTGCAAAGGGAGAGACTTACTAGAGCTGGCCAGCCACTGATCGACCACGAGAAAAGGGGCCTTGGCTGGACAGGCGGTCAAGAACCTCTAGCTGGGCTCCAGAGGACCTGTGTGGAGGTGAGAGAAACCCCTGCAGCCCTCCTGGCTTTACGGCCAATTGGGAGTTTGCAAAAAGGCCCCTAAAAGACGAGATTCATCAGGTCTGACGAAGCAGAGGTTAGTGTCCCACCTGGAGAGAGCCAGACCCCACGAATCATCTGCTCCGGGCGGGGAGTATGGACTGGGTTGAGGAAAAGCCCCGCAGAGATATCCTGGGCACAAGGGTCACGAAGCAAACGCAACATGGGGCAGGCGATTAGTCATCTCTGCGAATGTCCATGAGTGCCCCAGCCAGACCTCCGACTTGAATCCGATGAAGCAGCTCTGGAGAGACCTGAAAATGGCTGCCCACCAAGGGGGGGCTTTAACAGAGTTCTGAGCAGGGGGGTCTGAATACTCGTCTCGGCATGTTTTACAAACATTTTTAAAATCCTGTTTGCAACATGCAAAACTGGACAAAGTGATGGGGTCCGCAGGCTACTGAGGGGTATCTGTCTGGCATACAGCATCTTTCATGTCTGTCTTGTCACTCTTAATGGCACAAGAGTGGCGACATGATGCCTGTGGTCTGCACGTAACAGTAAGGAGCACCCCAGTATATAGCGCCTTGGCCTGTTTCTTGCACTGACGATTGCACTACAGAGTGGTGATATTTCACATGTGGATAAGCCCTCAGAAGGACACGGTACACGTGACACTAAGGACCCCGTACTTTATCAGTTAGCTTCAAGGTGAGTGGCTGCCAGAAGGATCGAAAAGCAGCAGAGCCACAGTGCAGGGGCAGCCGAGCTTATTTTGGTATCCAGTTGTAGATACTGGGAAGTCTATTCTTGGATGGCATCCTGGTAGTGGCACTTGGATGAGGTTTGATTTAGACGGATGTGAAGTGGCACCCTGATGAAGTTGCCACAAAAAGAGCTCTCGTGGTTTGTCCCAAATGCAGTGGCCCCCTGTACCAGGCATACGTGGCAGAGTCCTCGGCCCTGGAGTGCTGGGCTGTCACCATGTCCCTTTAAGAGACGTGTCAGCTGGATGGGAGTTTGTTGGCGACGCCTCCTCCCCACAAGTGTGGTCCTTAGTCAAATGGGAGCACTCATGGCAGTAATTGTGCGGGGTCAATTATTCCCAAGTCAGGAGCTATCAGTTTGATGTGCGCCATCGTGCTGTTATCGAGCCGCACCGCGGTGCATTAACATAAAAAAGCTAGCTGGCGATTTCCTCTTTTCAATCCGTGCAATTTCATCTTAAATCTCCCATTTTCCAAAACGCCATTAAAGGGTTTCACTTGACTAAGTGACACACACACACACACACACACACACATACATATATATATTTTTCCAGCATTTAAAGACCTTTTGTGGATAATGATGTCTATTAAAACTTTACCTCTGCTGTCACTTTGGCAGCGTCGACATATGGAAATGAATTGCAATTTAATGGGCGCAATTACTGGTGATTTGTGCGCTACATGGATAGAGTCTTAAAATGCACGTTGTTCTCTGCGTACTTGAGGGGCACCAAGTCCAAAATCGGTTATCGTGTGCTCAGCGGGAGTGTGAGTGACTTTGGGACAGGCCAGTGGGGCTGACGGGGCCCTCGACACGATGCCATCACCGCTGAAGTCACTTTTGGGCCGAGGTCCCCTAAATTGGCTCTTGCAGTGATTAACAGTTACTTTGTATTTTCCAGGTGGTGGGCGATGCCACCCGTTTGCCCGCTTGCAGGGGAGGTAAGACCAAGGGGACCGTGGCTTGTCGAGGTGATGACATTCACGCCCTTCCCTGTGCTCCTATCGTCTTGAATGCCGGCCCCTACGCCAGACGCCGTTTCCGCCAGCCGGTAACAATTGCTTCAGCTGACGGCGGCCCAAGCCACCACCCCCCCCACCCCCCCATGCCACTTCTTCTTTATCTTGAAGGCCCAGCGATTGTTTTGTTCCCTCCTTGCGCTGCGCGTCTCGACTCGGTGTCAGTCAGGGAAGTTGTCTTATCCTGAGCATCAGCGGCGAGAGCGCCATTTCTCTGTCTTTCTCTTAACAGCGTCCTTGCCTTATCGCGCTTCCCTTCCAAAACGGGCTTCATTTTCCAGGCTCGCCGGCTTCCTCTCTGCGGCCCGTCTTCCTCTGCATTCCTGTCACGTGCCCTAAAGGTTACGCGGCCCCCTCTCTTATCAGCGGCAGGCATTCTGGGATATCACCTTAAAAGTTGTGCCTTTTCACGCCCGGCGCTATCTCGCGGCGGCGGCCGGCCAGGTGACCTTCACAACCTTGTTTTCTTCCCAGAATGAAAATGAAAGAAACGGCAAGTTGGATATTCTCCGAGGACGTGTCTGATGAGATTGTTCCAAAAGATGTCTTCAAAGGAAACCGAGCGGGCCGAAAGTACAGTCGACGCGAATCAATAGTGGCAGAGCGCTGCTGCAAAGGGGGGGACGAGCACATCTCACAAAAGAATCAAAAGAAAATTAATTATACATTAGGGAATGTGTAATTATTGAACCATAATGGCGAGGCTGTTGGCTTTTGTGCCTGGGCCCCCCCCCCACACACAATGAGAAAAAGATGAATTCGATAAATAAGCAGAGGAATGCTAATTTTAACATTATGCCGGCTGTCACTTGACTTGCAATTATTGGAATTTACATTGCCGCACCGCGATAATTACGTCGCATCGTGTGGGGGACAAAGAGGCTTTGTGATTTTCACCCTACAAAGTGAATTACTCGGCGCAGACAGACGTTTGTCACATCTTTGGTGGAAGGCGCCCGTCCTGAAGTGACATGAGCGTGCCTGGCACTCCACTCCACTCTCTGTGACCAATCGATAGGACGGGCTAGGGGCCGACACCAGGACGTTGGTGGCTGCGTGGCGTGTTGGCACTGGACCCTCCGTTTGTCCACCCTGCCAGCATGCGACCATACGAGGTGCTGGCCATTGTAGAGAGTAGCAAATGACAAGGGGCAGCCGGCCGGCCAACAAGTCATGAGAAACACACACACGTTTGAGGCCAGGAAGTGTCACACTGCGTCAAGGTGCAGTCGTGCTGGTGACCGGCATGTCAAAATGAAGAATGAAATAAAGTTCAGAAATGAGACCGAATGAAGTAATCACGCTGATGTCTGACAT
Source organism: Polypterus senegalus (assembly GCF_016835505.1). NCBI lineage: Eukaryota > Metazoa > Chordata > Cladistia > Polypteriformes > Polypteridae > Polypterus > Polypterus senegalus. Next base: position 76,235,539 of record NC_053165.1, read on the forward strand.
GTTTCTACCGACTCGGCGAGAGCGTGCTCACTGGCCCCCAGACATCCACCCATAGTGCACACTGATCTTGGGGGGGCTTCCTTCTGCTTACCTTTACATGAAATGCTCGAGTCACTGGCCATTGTTTGAGTTTGCGCAGGTTAACTAACTGGTTGCCCCCAAGTTGTCTTCCTGCATGCCCTCTGAATCTGAGATCCTGCCGACTACTCTAATTGTTCAGTTCCCTCCTCCTCCTCTGTATCTTGGGCACAGGAGTGTGCTGCTCGTTTTATAGTGGCACCCTGTAAAAGAACTAGTGGGTGTCATTAATGCTGTCCCACTTATTTTCATGTCCAAACGCCACCAGAGTACAACTTTTTAGGTCACCACTCTTCCTGTAATTTGAATGCAGTGCCCCCAAGTCTGGGATTTTTACTTTTTTTGCAGCCCAATCTCAGACACCCTCTTAAATGCCCATTGCATATCAATTATTTTGGGTGGCAAACCTGATGTTTGTGAGTCTGATATCCTGCCGACTGCTCTAATTATTCTGTTTCCTGGGTGGTGCTAACACAGTGCTGCTCTCTACTCCAGTCTGCTGACAAGGGTGGCTTGATCTGTGCACAAGACACTGGCGTTCAGGTGTTTAAGGTTGTCCTCCTGCTGCCAGAGTCCCTACTTAGTCTTCTGCCCTGGCATTCACTTTGCCACCCTGTGTCCATGTGACCTGGTGCCATGTTTGTACCTCCCCAGCTTACTGACTGGACTGTTTCAAGTATCGTTGGTGGTCCCCAGGTCGGCTGGTCTTTGTATAGGAGCTCCTCAGTCTGTGTCCTGTCACTTGAAGGAGACTCGACGATTGCCTGACTTTTTTGTTGTAATATGGAGACCGGAACAAAGGGGCATGTGTGACGCCTCCCAAATGCTCCTCGGCGCAGCCCGGGACGCACACCCAGCCTGCTCGCCCCAAGTCGGCCACCCCACATCTGCTACCTGCTGGCCGCAGCCTGCATAGGCCTTGAATGGGGAGTTGCCTTTAGAAGTTACGAATTCACAAAAATGGAGAGAGGACCCATCAAACCTCTGGCTTGAACGGACAAGTCCCAAACACGTAGCCCTTTCCTTATTTAAAATCAAAGAAGCACAATCTTAGGGAAAATGGCATTCCTGAAAAAGCAACTGAAGACCAACACATTTTAAACCTGCAAAACAACATCAGAATCCAAAAAAAAAAAAACAGAGAATCGAAAGAAACTTTAAAATACCAAACTCCAAGCACAGTCGGTGACAACGCGAGGGAAGCCCTTGGCACCCCACAGAAGATGCACAGTGGCACATCATTTAACACTAATAATAAAGAAACCCATGAAAAGAGAAACTGTGCCCCCGTTCCTGGGCCGACCGGCTGCAGCTGGTCTCCTTATCGGGGCTCATCATGTGCTGCTCTGGGTCTGCTTGACCTCCGTGTCCTCCGGCGTGTCTGCGGCACTCGTGTGTGCCACAATAGGAAATGAGGGAATGGCAGGTAAAATCACGTGGGGCGGACCAGCAGAGCAAGCAAGTGAGAGGATGGGACGGGGTGACCTCAGCACTGGAAGGTCACAAGTCCAAAGAAAGGGTCCGACAAGGTGATCCAGAAAGCCTGCTCTGTCTGCCATTTTGATGTCCCATGTCACCCTTTTGGTATTACAGAGTAGCAGCACAACTCCATGAATATGGTGAAGATCAAGGGTGACCAGGACGAGCAGAGCGTGCCAGTGACGACGGCCTCTTTACGTGATTTAAAGCAGCTCGCCTCTCGAGGCCGTGGAGCGCACTCATAAAGGGCGCTTGTTCAAGTGGCGAAGTGCTGACACATGCAAGCTGGCAGCAAGATTTAGGGGGGCCGCCGGTCACTTGCGCCTTTCAGCATGTTGACAAATTGGTGTCATGGTGCATTGTGGTGCCGTCAGCAGGCCCCGATGAGCTGCAGTGGGCGAGCGTGCTGGATGCTTTGGGACGCAGGGGCTCGGGGCGCCAGGGCAGAAGGTGGCACAGCCCGCGGCGGAGCTTCAACTGAAATGGGGTTAAACCGCGGTATGCGCGTCGGATGAAAACTACCACTGGGAGACCCAGGACAATTTTTATATAGGATTAGAAAACAAAAATCAATATTTAATTATCTGTGAGCTTTTTGTGTCACTGCATCTTTAGATCAGTGAGCGTGTGAGCGGACGGGCACTGAGTAAGTGAGTGAGTCATTAAAGGAGCCGCGGCTTTTATTGGACGCCCTTGTCGATCCTCGCGCACTTTCTCTCGATGCCGACACTCCCGCTAGTGGATGTTTGCTAGCTGGCATGGTCACGTGCCACCACAAGACCCCAGCGTGTAAAGATGAGGATGGCTCTTCCTTTGCACGCCCAGTCGTCTTGGCCACATGTTGGTTTGTAGCGGCCTCCATATTTTGTCCTGGTTACTGCTTTCATGTTTGCCGGCCTCTCGTCACCCTGCCCGGACCCCCAAACCTTACTCACTCACTCTGGAATGTTTCCTCTTGAACCGATGGGGACCCTGGTCATTCAGAGACACAAGTCCAGCTGGGATGCCAAGCCTTTTACTAAACATGTTTGAGGTGGTCTCAGTCCAACTCGTGGTGCTGCTCGGTCAACCCTCAGGCTGCAGAGGTGGCACACTTAATGGGTGAGGGGAGCAGGCTGTGCCCCCCCACTCCAACTAGAATCATGGCAAAGGCGCCATTGAAGGCAGGAGCACGACTTTATACAGAGCCCACGGTGAGTTCACTGTACTGCCCTGCGTTTGTCCTGGGCACCCCGGACACACCATGCCTGTTCATTGGAGTCAAGGGGCTCATGTCACCAGCTGAGCTGGATTGAGAGGAACACACCAGAAGGGTGCCATGGTTTGAGATTGGTGCAGGAGAACCTCAAGGTGGTCTTCACTGCGTATAACCTGCTATGGTCACACGTTCAGTCTGCACTGCAAGTCACTTGGCCGTCCATTGCGCACACTGCAGGAAGATGGAAGTGGAGCTCGTAAATGGCGTTCTCTGTGAAAGGCACTATAGAAATGTTACTGGTGCTAAAGCACACGACCCAAGTGCACGTTACGTGCCACGGCTCAGCACGTTTGTATTGTAGCTGTAAAGTGCCTCAGAATGGTGGTGACAGTAGAAGACGCTACAGTATCTAAGGTTACACAGGTCTTCTCACCCTAGGGCCTTGGGTCACATTGTGTCAGATGTGTCCCCTCTCGGGGCTCAACATGTACAAATACGGTAGCGGCTTTATTGTAGTTGTAAAGTCCCTTAAGGTGGGTTCTGTGAAAGGCGCTATATTACCTCTCTAACTCCCTCTGGGACCTAATGTCACCCTGTCCTGAGCCGTGGATCTTGAGGGGGGCTCCTTTTACAGCCTTTTAATTCATCAAGGCAACACGAGCAGAGCAGCGTGTGACGCCCTCCTTAACGCCAGACCGCTGCTGCTGGCGAGACTTGAGCAGCGACAAAAAGTCGAGCGGCTGGCAGACTGAAGACGTGCGTAGAGGATGTGTGCCACCCGGCAGCGAGCCTTCACTCCGGACGCTCCTCGACTCCCGGCACTGCAGCTCCCTCTAGTGGCCACCGCTGACACTCGGAGCTAGAGTGCAATCTTACTTGGGGCAGCATGCCGTCTGCTGGCATGGAGCGTCTGTGTCTGCTTCCAGCCTGCCCCCTAGTTGCCTGAATGAAGGGCCCTCCTTCCCTTGTTTTTCAGGGGTCTGCTGCTCCCTCACTGGTTTGAGTGGTCCTCTGGCTCCAAATTGAGGTGGATGGTTTGGAGTTGAACAAGAGAAATGGACTGGGAGTCGCAGTGGGCTGACGTGCTCAGAATGCCAACACCCTCTTGGATACCTGGGGCAGCTCCAGAGCCTTGGGAGTGCCACTTGGGCTTCACCTTCACTCGCTTTGTGCTTCAGTGCCGTCCTTCTGTTTCCAGTCCTGCTCTGGGCGGAGTGTCTGCTTGAGTGGCCATTTTCACCCAGCCAGCCTTCGCCTCGGCTAGCATCTGCCTGATTGTGTTGATGGGACTCTGTCCCCTAATGCCATTCTCTTCTCTTCTTGATGAGCTGCTTTGAAAGTCATTCGGAAATGAGAGCTCATTGGGGGCCACCGCTGAAGTCCCCTTTACGTTTTTAAGAGCACCCGTGTGATGATGAATGGACATTAATTAGCATGTAGGCATCGTGAAGAACAAGTTGTACCTGGCTTTGTAAATGAGCCGTCGCAGTCCCGATGGTTCAGTCAGTATGCTGCCAGCATGTAGGCGCTGGGCACATCAGACTCGAGTGTGACCCAGCGGAGAGCTGGGCCTGAAATTGCAGGACATTTGTGGGTCGTTTTCCATGATAGATGGCCATCCTGTCTGCCAGGGGTTCAGAATGATAACCTTTGTTCTGTCTGTCCTCGTGTTTGGTCACCAGAGGCCATGCCCACGACACCCGTCCCTCTTTCATCTCGATGCTGACCCCTAGAGTCTAGTGTTGTCGTGACTGGCACCAACTCTCGTCATCTACACTCATTTCCTAGGTCATGCCAGCCGGTGTATCCATCTTCTCCACCACCCATGGGCCACATCACCAGTGCCTTTGAAGCCATGCATGCTGTGAATTTGGCTGTTCCACGCTGAGCTGCAAAGCCAGTGCGATGCCCACTGGCAGGCCGCTCCAAGTGGCACTCTGCTGCCCCTCACTGTTGGTAATGTCCCCGTGCTGCTGTGGTCGGACCTCCTTGTCTTTTCCCCACAGGAGCTGGAAGTCACGACCAGTGCACCCTTCAAACGGTGCTGGCGTCCTCTGCTGAGCTTGTGAGGTGGGCTGGCGCTCCCTTCTGGTGGTGGCGCTGGTCCAGCCATGTGCCTGCTGCCTCTCTGTGTCTTGCGTTCCCATTTCCACGCTTGCCCCGTCCCCGTTTTCCTTCTCCCCTGCAGCTCGGCTCTCGATCATTTTGAAATAAATTAGCTGACAAATTAAAATCCGCGGCCATCTTCATATACTTAAGAGCAGACTGAGCTCATCTTCTAATGAAATTTGCCGATGCATTCATCAGGCGGCGTTGTCAGCGGAGAATTACTCACCGGCTGTGCGGCCCCCCGCCGCCTCGCTGCCGTTTATTTCCTCGTACAGGTCTGGACGTTTCATTTAGCAGCCGCTGTAGTGACACTTTATAGCGCCCCCTGCCTTGCTGCTGGTGAAGGGATGGAGGACGAAGAAGAGTGACGTGGCAGTGTGGGTGGCTCTCGTCAAAACGACGGCAAGTACAGACGGGAGCGCAGTACCGGGGGAGTTGGCCTCGGGGTCCGGCGGCTACAGATGGATTTCATGAAAAGCCTCTTTCGCTTTTGAGTGGCGCCCCCAGTGGTATCTGACCCTATCCCCGGCACCTCAGGCTTCTGTCACCTTAGTGGTCTCAAGAGTGAAGGTCGTTCATGTGAAATGTCCTCTAGAGGCGTGCAGCGTCGCTCATCTCAGGGAAGGAATGATGTCGGTGGTCCATGTGGCATGACCCCCAGGAGGTCTGGGAAGGACGTCAATTCTCAGAGTGGAGGTTGTGGCCGTCTGGACCGATCCCAGCGGCATCATTCTGCATTGTCACCTCTGTATGCCTACCGTGTGTGTGACGTCCCGCCTGACCGACCTTGTGCTGCTGTGTCCGCCACGACCGAATACGTAAGACTGTGCAGATGCCCACACAAGGCGTTCCCTGACTCAGGCACTATATAAATGTATGAGTGCCTTGGGGTCAAGGCCACTCAAATGTACAAGAACTGTGTATGGCGTAGCCGCCACATGCCTGGGCCTGGGGTTCACTGTGAAAGGCGCTACATAAACACACACCATCGGCCAGCACGTTCTGGGACCTTAAAGGCACCAGGGTGACACCCTGTGACCTTGGCGGCCACCAGTGTTTGGTCGTGTCGTTGACTCCTTATTTGCTCCTTTTTAACCGTCAGGTTTTGTTGAGGGATGTGGCGGCCATCTTCTTATCTTCAAGGGCCTCATTAAGGCCTGCAGCACCGGCTACCGAAGGCAAAGAGATGCCACTTGAAGTGGACGCTGGCACAATGGCCGCTGCAAGGCACTGTGTGCAGGCGAGTGTGACAGCTTTATTGTCAAAGACCCTTTTAGATGGGCACTGTGCTTTGATCTAGTGACAGGTTTTGATGTCCGCTACCTCAGAATTCCTTCTACTTTTTTGGACATTGTCACCATTTTGTGAGCTGGCCCTACGTGTGTGCTGTGCACGGTGATGTTGTTCTCGTAGTGATTCTTGCCAGCGTTCTGTGACAGAGCACAGTAGGCGCGCACTGCATCTGCCATGTATTGTCTTGCACTGTCACCCCACGCATGACTCTGTCATCCAGTTTGCACCCGTGTCCACTTTCATCATATTGGGGTGACAGTGGCCACACCCCTCGCTGCCCAACTCGGCACAATTCACTTTGTGCTTGCGACTGCGGTGCCCCCTGATGGACAGTTGACTGAACTCCTGTCCTCTCCTCTGAATGTGCTTCACAGAGCTGAGGGCCGTTCTTGTCACACATCTGCTGTTGAGGACGAGGACTTTTCTTTTTTTAATGGAACGCCTTTCTACTGCGTGTAGCTGCTTCTTTGGCGGGCCAAGTGACTCACTCGGGGTTATAAGGGGCGTCATTGCTTGGGAATTGGGCTGCCGTCAAAATCTAGTGACATGGGACATCAGTCATTGGCAGCTTAAACCCCTTTGACTGGTGCAGCTCTTCCCCTACTGAGACAGCATTGGCGCTGCCAGTCTGAGATTCATGCATTCCCGACACCTTTTCCTCTGTGCCCTAGCTGGTGCCCCCACTCACTTGTGCCTGCCATGATTCTCTTGTCCATTGGTTCCCTACCCCTTGTCTTGTCAGCAGGTTGTCAACATGAGGGGCCACTCAAGGCACTTTATAACGGTCGGTCCCTCCTGTTTCGTCACGCCTCGGGCTCTTCCTCCACGCCGAATCACTCAGATTAGTGTGACACCTGCGGTCTGATGGCTTTCAGTGCCTCGTCTTGCCCGCTGCTGGCGCTTGTTCAGCCTGCCTGGTAGACCAAATTGATTTTTTATGGATTCTCCGGAGTGATTTGAGTGAATCTCTCTGTTGTGCACTTGAAGTCCTCCTGCTGCCCGCACTGCTTGTCTTGTGCCCACTCAACCATGATGATGGGGTATGGTGGGGGTGGAATTCTTCAGGGGGACACCTGGCAGAGGTCGAATGTTTGCTTTTGGTGTAAGGCACTATATGAAACGAGTAAGCTGTCCGTGTTTGCCATGTGACCAGTTGAAAACCTAATTTACCTGAAATGGGTTTAGTGGAACTGAACAAATTTATCGAACATGGGTTCAAGTGGGCTGCCATTATGCTGACATGCATGGTTTCGGGGTGTTCTCAGGCAGAACATGCCATCTGCAATGGGGTCACAGCAGGCAAAGCCATTCACACAGGGAGGGCAAATGTAACATGACCTGCAGTCGATGAGTGTGGGCATTGTTTTGGTCGCTCCCTCTGCTTGCTGATTGACAGTCCGTGGCACCACCTGTCCACACAAGACTGGCAAGTTGGCCAGCAGTTTTAGTTGGGGTCTCGTGAAGCAGCGTCTTATCAAAGCAAACACCTGTATGTCTGACATTGGCCAGGAACTGATGGGCATGTTGGTGCTTGAGCACAGTAGGAGGGCACTGTTTTCACGCACCGCGCTGCACTCCTCCAGATGCCTTTAGCGTTGGTGGTCTTGGTAAAGGTGGTGCAAGCCAGTGAGGTCGACGTGTTGTAAATACGGCTCATCGGATCCCAGTGAGCCCAGTGGCTGCTACTGGCTAACCTGTTGATAATCTTCTACGCTGTCCACCCTTGTGCTCGGTCGTCATGATGGTCAGTTTTGTGCCCTCAATGAGGGCGTGAAGCTCAGAAGCAGTGGCAAGTCCAGCTTGGCCTCTTTATAGCCGTTTTGGCCAAGTATTCGGTCTGTGATTCTGCTTGGCAAAAAAAAAATAGTGATGCCAAGATACTGTACCTGCCCTGTGCGGAGCGCCGTACAATGGGACAGCTCCTAAGCTGCTAGCAGCCCACCTCTGAGAGCGTGGCATCAGGCCCGAGGCCTCTCTCTGCCCCTAACTGGACAATCGGAGCTGCATTCCAGGGATGTTGGGCCAAACCAGGCGAGCCTTCAGATGCTTTTCAGGATTTTAGTGTGTGCTTAAGGAGAATGGGCAGGAAAAGGCTGAGAAGAGCTAAAAGGTGGTCTGCAGTAAGGAGTTGTGCTAGTCGAGGGTTGGACCATTGGCCAGTGAACACCCCACAAAAGGCAACAGCAATGTCGGCGGTGACCCGTGCAAGGAGACACCTCATCAAGTGGTGGTTTTCCCCGCAGCAGAGGGCTGAGAAGGGCATGTGGGAAACCCAGAGCTAGAGGTGCCCACGAACAGCAGTGCTGCCAAGTTGACCACTCGCTGCCTATGCGCTGGATTTTGTGGAGAAGGAGAGTTCCAGTCGCACCAAGCGTCCTTTCATTGTGCCCTTTGTCTCCAGCACCTCCACCTTCTGTTGTGCTTCAGTGACACACAAATGGCTAAGGGGTTGAGCCCTTGAAAACAGAGCCCCAAAGCTCCAGAGAAGTCCCTGCTGTAAAGACTGAGTTGGGGCTACATTGGCTCCAACAGGACTCGGCTTAAAGTTAGATAGTGTGAGCAACGTCCTAAGATTGTCAAAATGCTCCACGAGGGAATGGATCATCGTCAACCTCTGGCCTCTGCAAAAAAATGGCAACCCAAGGATTTGCTGGAGGAGTTGCAACGGTCCTGATATGATGACAATCAAAGCTGAAGAGCAAGAAGACGAGTAGGCGGCCGACTGGCAGACAGCTGGCATGTCCACCAAACCTGTGGGGAGGTGATCAGGACCCGGCCTCCTGGGGATCCACCCACAGAACAGTAAGGAACTAGACAACCCGATTAGGGACAACACCTGGAAGTAATAAGTAGATGAAATAAAATGAGCAGGAACTACGTCACTGGACAATGAATCGAAATAACAATATTAACAGTAAAGAACGTGACTTGGGAATAAAATAATAGGATGTAAAGAAAATTCAACTTTAGTGTAACCCCTCCAAGCAGGCCCCACCACTGAGTGCCGACATATATCAGGCGGTGGCTTGTTTCAATTTTTGGGCCCATGACATAAAATTTTACGAGTGCCGTATTATCTTTACGGGGTTATCACTGTGAATATATTCCTAACAGCGGCCTTTTATTGCTGCTGGAAAATGAAATACTGGCCTGAAAAAGAGCAAAATGGAAGTGAAATTTACAGCCGGCCGTCTGCAAACACAAGGTTGATTGAGAACAGCGGGAAAAGAGAGAAACAAAGCCCCCTGCCGCCCACTGGACAGGAAACCAAAGGCTTCAGTGGCCCTCATAGTTAGATCGGCGTGGTGCTAGTGTGATCTCGAGACGAGTGAGCCCTGGAGGTTTGAGGAGAAGCTGAAATAGGAGTCTGAGATTAACAGACGAGTCTCCAAATCACGCCATCTGCTCCATCTTGGTGGGGTCCATGTGCCTGATCGCCGTCACTTCAGTCGGACCCTTGTCCTTCCCACTCCACCTGTGCTTTGTCTTCCCTGGCATTTCATTTGCCCACTCACTCCTTGTCTCTTCTCAGGACTGTCACACCGCTTGTCTGCTGTACCTTGGCGAGCACTGCCCGGGTCTGAATGGTCTTCATCTTAACTCATTGATCACACAGTACTTCTGATAGCTGATCACACTGCACCTAATTCTCCGTCCTGGGCTACCACTGATCCTCGATATTTGAACGTATCCACACTTTTCAGTTTCCGCTCTCCATGCGGCCTAACGTCTGATCATCACTAAAGCTCGAATATTCCATCGTCTTCCCATTTACTGTATCTTCAACATCACATTGCTAACTCTGGTCAAAACTTGGAATTCACTCTCTTGAAAGTGAGAGGTGATGAACGGCGCGTGCGTAACACATGGACATGATGTGGGCTTAAATATCCGACCATAGTGACCTCAGGGAGAAGATGAATGGAGCAAATCAAAAAACGCCCTAATGCCTGAGAAATTTGGGTGGTCCACGCATATGTTGACCACAAAGCCCAGCAGGCTCAAACTTTGGTGCCTGTTGCTCTTCCTTTCCTTTTATTTCCTTTATATGTGCCAGGCTGGACTGTGCTAAGTTTGTGCCCCGTTCACATAGAGAGGAGGAGGAGGAGCGCCGGCTGCGAGGGGTTAAACGTTTCAAAGGAGCAAACTAAACGGCAGCTTGGAGCGAATGGCCGTTTAATACTGTACTTCATTTAGCGCCAATTAGATTAGGCTCTTTTCTATTAATACGTAGCCTTGCAGGTCCACGCTAAATTAAGTGCTAGATCTTCATTGCCGCCGTAAAGCGATTGATTTGGCTCCTTAATCAGTTTATTTCATTAGTTATACATTCATTTTTACACGCGCCTCTCCAGAGCTGCAATGGAAAATGACCCATCAAGGCATGTGACTGGAGCGGCGAGTGATTTGAATGATAACCAAATAGCTATTACGGCGGTGCCAGTGTTTAAAGATCATATGTAAATCAAATGTCAGGGGGAGAAATTGCTTCGAGGGCTGTCAAAAAACAATTTAGTGCTGCTTAAAGGGATGGCTTGCTGCTGCATGAACTTGCTAAATTAAATCAATGCCGCCGCCGCCACCACCAACACCACTGCTGGCCCGCTCCCTCCCTCCATGCCTCGCTCGACGGGCGTGGGCATCTCCGGCGGCAGGGTGTCGCCGAATGCACAAGCAGTGCCAGTGTAGGCGCCCATAACGTATGTAGTGCTTCATTAAGTTCCATACATTAACCTTTTGCAGCTCACAAATGTTTTAATTAAGCCCAACGCCCGAGTTGCTCTTTGCAGGCCTGTTTTCCCCGACTTGCGAAAGGTCGCCGAGACGCACACATGAAGACGCCGCTTCTGCATCTGATGGTGTAGACAACTAATTAGACCAGAAGAGTGCACCTCTTAACACCTTTTACAGGCAACGCTTTGGAAACTTTTATATAGCACCTTTCCCAATGAGTGTCCTTGACATGTTCATGGGGTAAAGTTACCGAAATGCCACGTGTTCTCACCCTGACTAGAGCTCCGACAGTGAGGGCGGCCTGGGAGTGCTGAGCTGCTGTCATCTTGGGCTCTTTGTCATGGGCAGGGAGCAGGAAGTCACTTATCGGGTGCCATTATCTCTCGCGCTCACTTGATTCGAGAGCTGAACAAGTCACCTTCTCCATAGACTTGCCGTCTGCCTCGGTGGAGGACACCACCTGCTTTACCAGCTTTTATTGCTCACATTTCTCCACATAGAACGTTTTTGTTGATTACTGCATCCCTCCACCGCTCTTGCTGTAAGTACTGCCTTGTCATGGCATATTCTTGGCACCCATCAGAAGTGTTGCAGGTTCGTGTGGCCCAAGCCTGATGTGTTCTGACCTGTTTTGTGTCCCTCGTGTCCTTTGCAGCGCTGGCCAACCTCACTGAACCATCCCCCAGGTGTTTCGGCCTCAACGTGGGCCTGGCCTGATTGTTACCAAAGCAGAAAAGAGCTGGAGTGGCGACCTTTGCCACCCGAGACTCACGTGGAGGACAGAGGGATCTGTCACTGTGCCGTGAGCTACGAGCGGAAGCACAATGAAGTTCCTCCCGGGTTCCTCTGCCGTCATTACATCAAATTACTAAGACGCCGTTTCCACTTTCACCGCTGAATATAAAGTAGATGGAAATGCTTGGCGAGGCCGGGAGAGGAGAGGAGAGCGGCGAGGCGCATTATGCATTCTGGCAGCGTCGTCAAGAGCCAATTAATCAAGCAGCAGCGAGGAAAGATGCAGAAACGATGAGTTTGCCCTTCATGTTGATGAGGCCGGTCCGGGGCAAACGCTAGCTGCACCTGAGCTCGTAGTTAGGCATGCAGAAAGGAATTATGGGAATACCTTCACGCCTCCCCCTCTCTCTCTCTCTCTCTCTCTGTCTTGAAGAATGGGTAATGTCAAACTGTTGTTGGCGGTACCAAGAGCTAGGCTGGTGTTTTAATCCTCTCCTTGCCGGGCCTTCATCCTGACAGCAGGAAGCAGCTGTGGTGGACATTGGCACCCCGCTGCAGTGACCTCCACTTCAGTGTCCAGCTCTTGCACAACATGCGACTTGCCCGTCAGCCCAGCAGTGCCCCTTGATGTTAAAAGGTGGGCTGACTGTGTGGCACTTCTGCCTATGTGCCCATCAAGGCGACTCGAGCAGTCGCTGCAGCTCTGAGTGGGCATCCACTTCTCATGTCAGAGTGCCCTCCACCTCAGCTGCCTCTCAAAGTTTTCCTGGAGAGGTGTCAGCGCTTTTAAAAAATGGGACGGCCTCCTTCCGAAAATGAAATCATTTTGTTGTTCGGTTCCACGCGATTTTGTAATTTCATGCTTGTGTATGATAATTTTATGCTGTCCTGCCTCGCGTAACTCAGTTCTGCCAAACCTTGACAGGTGATAAATATGATCTTTTCCACCCCGTGTGCGACAGGCCTTAAAAAAAAAAAAAAAAAAGGGGGGGACGGAAAAGGTGCCAATTTCACATCTGAGGCTTCCCACCAAGTGAAGCAAACTGCAGGCCATTCTGGGATAATTTCACGCCTCGCCTCGAACACAAGCTGCGTCGGCCGTGCCTGAGGAAGCCGGAGGGTAACAGTGGGGCCATGTGGGGCTGGACAAGCCTGGACGGTGCCTTATTGTGGTGAGCTCTGACGCGACAGGCGCTAGATGGCCTGATGGCCGTTCTTGTACTACCTCAAGCTGTGATTTCATGCCCTAGGAAGTGATGGAAGCTGCTCCCTTTGTTTAGCAAAGTTGAGACAGGTCAAGTGAAGAATGTGAGCAAGAGGAGAATCTCTGCCTGCCTTGGGGTCCTTCATGAGTGCTGGCATTGTATCCTTCCTCTCAGCTCACTTGCACTTTCACCAGGCCACTAACAAAAGGCGAGAGGCCACAAAGAAGTGAAAGGCCCCTGGTCCTCTGGTCAGGTCTCTCCACCAGCACCACTGGGCTATACATGTGGTCAGGCCTTGCTGTCCCACCTCGAGATTTTCATGGCGGGTATTTTTGCTTCAGGATTGACTTTATTTGGACTTTGTGTTTGGATATTTAGACGTTTAGTGAATCTCCTTTGTTTTTTATGGACTTTTTAATTGGAGTTTATTTGTTTATTTTAGAAGTTTCTCTGTTTTGGTTTATTTAAACAAATTCAAAATAGAATTGGTTTGTTGTAGTGCTGGATTGGTGCTAACATGTTGAATTTGGCATCATCTCCAGCTTTTGGAACTCCTCACTGGTACCACAGTAAATAGCCGAGAACCCCTCATCGAACTCGGGCTGACCACCTCCCTGTCTTGCCTTGCTCTGCGGACCCCCTAGGTGAATCAAACTTAATTTTAAACTTTATTTTATCAGATGGGGGGTGACTGCTATGAAGACCACAACAGATGATAGTGTGCAAGCTGCTTGAAAATCACCATTTACTTCCGGTTCAGAAATTAACCAAACGCTGATGCGTTTGTATACCACACCGCTCTAGTTTGTTCAGCCTGTTTCTCAATGGTTCCCCCTCCCCTTTGGGGGTGCCTACACCTGTTGCTGGCCACCGGACCTGGATAAGAAATGACGGACCCGTCAATCTTATGTTGGCAAGCAGTCCGCCAGAGCGATTAAAGCGGAGCGCGTGGCGCGGCTTATGGCTGAATGTGCAAATTGTGACCAGGGCCAAACATTTAAAAATAAAAATGGGATATTTGATGAAGTAATCAAGTAACCGAAAACTTCCAAATCCGTTAACTAAGTTGCTTCCAAATGTTTCCCTGTCTGTGCATTTTCTAACTTCTTTAAATGCGTGGATCAATAATCACCATAAACACGCGTCCTGTCATCTCAGTGTCGGTATTGGTATTTGTGTCCTTCGTCATGATGATGATGACTCTTTGAACTTGTGTGCTGAATTGGAGGCGACGTTACAGAGGCCACTGTGCGCTTCCTGCTCCGTTACGGGTTTAGAGCGAGCATGTGTCGAAAATGAGCGGACAGACATCAGAATGTGACTGGTGCATCACTGAAACAAGATTTTCTCTTCACTTCTCCTGCCAGATGGAGTTGCTGCTAAAATACCAACACCCAGAGGTTCTGCCCAGGATGGTGAAGAAGACTTTGTGTGACATGAAGTTCACCGTCTGTTGTTTTATGCGTTGTGACCCCTCTTAAACAGTTTTTCAATGGGAGACAAACATACTGTACTCTTAGCGCTCCTCTGTGCTGGTACGTCACGCAGGTCTTTGAACATTTAGACCACCGAGCAGTGGCCATCCTGAGGTCTCTCTCTTCACCCCAAACTCCCCTGCTCCGGCCGCTCTTACTCCTCTACAGTTTGTTTCCTCTCACAGTAAAAGCTGCTGCTGGACTAAAGTGAGCCCCCGGGTCCTTTGACTTGTAAGCTGCAACTCTGACCATGATAATTGGCACTGCCCTCTGTGTATGTCCCGAAACACTGGACTTCACCGTGGGTTTCCCATGAAACACAGCTGGCCGCGTGAACCCAGGTTGGGATGAAGACCACAAAGAGCAAGCAAAATTGATGCTGTGCTAGATGGGCTAAAAGATAAACTTCATTTATGGTCCGCAGTTCAAAAGGCAGGACAGTTGAGCGGGCAGAAGACGACACGTAGAAAATCTGAGGGGTGGCAACCAACGAGAGTGTCAAAGGGTCTTAAGCCTTACAGGAGAACCAAGACAGGAACGTGACAAAAAGTGATAGATTTGGAGAAACAGCTTTGGCAGTCTGCTTCCTGCATCACACCCGGATAGGAGGGGCCAAAGGCAGCATGCAGATGGAAGGAGTGCCAGGGGGCGGAGCTCCAGCCTATCTGGACAGCATATTTAAGTTTGAAATGTCGCCACTAAAGAGATGTGGAACATGCAGAGCTGGGTGACATCTTCAGGTGCCACTGAGTGGACTGCAGTGGGCCTCAGTCCCCTTCCTCATTTTAAGCAAGAGAAGTCCTCGTGTCTTTGGCATCCTTGATGCCAGTCACTCAACATCAAGGAGCTCCTGTCCTGCGAGTTTAGACTAGCTTTGTTTGCCTTCTCCTTTTGGACAGGGTTGCCTTTCGGGACTGCGCCGTTGAGCCATCTTGTTTCGGCTGGTATTTAAAAGCAGGTGCCCAGAGTCTCCCAGCCCACCGACTTGAAAGCAATCTCTTTTGTGATGCCTATTAAATGGCGCTGCAGATGAAAGTCTATATTGTGCCTGGAATTGAGTCGACTTGCCCTGATTGGATGCTGTCATGGGCGCTCGCCTCCACCTCTGTCATTCCTCTTTCTCCAGCCGCAATACATTACTTGAGCTCCATTTTTCATTTCGTGATGCCCAAAATGCAAATGTCCCTGCTCTTGTTTATATTAGCTTTTCAAATATATGGAAATTCAAATATCTGGAGGAAAATGTCAAGGATCGAAATTGTCCGCTGTTCTTTAAAAAAAAAAAAGTTGAATGCATTCTAAGCAGGAGACAAAGCTGTGGATGGCATGGCTTCGGTTTGGCAGCACTTCTCGTGCCCGTCCTTTGCCGTGTTGTGATTCTCGGTGGGCTTGTCTTCCTGATCGCCATTGTCCTTTGGATCTCCGTGCGGCTCGTAGCTGCGCACTCCTCATGTTCCCGTTTTGTCCCGATTTGTGTAATGGGAGGAGGCGTCCTCTCGTCTCTTATTGGTCATTCTGCCATTTGACACTTGGCCTCCATCATCTGCATTCTAAGGCAGAAATGTCATTGCACCTGAGAGGTATCCCCGGTGGCAGATCTCTTAATCCAGTATGGTGAAGACGCAAGCAGTACAGACACTGTCAAGATTTCGAGGCTATGCCTTGGCTTCACTCGATGTCCTGGATGGCCGGTGGGCCCCCTTGTTACCCCTCCCTTGGTGAGTGTGATGCCAGACACTCTCACGAATCTACATTACAGCTTCACTGAAGTCATTTTGGGTACCCCTTTGGAAATAAATTATAATTTGAATAGTCTTTAGTATTTGTTTATTGTGACAGTGACGCATCACCTCAACACCACTTTGTGTCATGCCTCTGGATGTTTTTCATGGCCGAGGCCATGCTCTTTGCATTTTTCATGCCCACTGCCACTCATCGTTCAGATGAAGGTGTAAGGCATATTGTCCTTCCTATAAATGATGGTGGCACATAGAGCCAGTGTCCTAGTGTTGGTCCTGATTACAACAACCAGTTGGGAAAATTCCCCCGTTTAGAATCTTTGGCTTCCCCCGTGTTTGTTTAAGCCCATCATCTGGTTGGTGTCCCGGTTTTCGTGAGTCTTTCCTGGTGTTTGCACTTGTTGAGTTTGTCCTCTTGACCCCGTCCTTGTCGTTTCCCTCAAGGTTGCCTGCCTTCAAATTCTAAAAAACAGTCAAATTCCAGAAAACAGAGTCTCACCTGGTGAGGTGTCCTTTTAAGAACTTGAGAAATTTGACAAACGGGAGGAGACCATGCAGACCAAACAATGAGGGTCCCCTTTGGGGAATCTCACCACGTGGCTGTAGTGCTGTAACTGGCGGCCCATCACAATGCAGGTCATGTGCTTCATTTGGGACTCCGTGAGCAACGTAAAGTCAAACCAGCGGGACCCAAGGGTTCCCCGAAGACACACTGAAGGAGTCGAGTCTTCATCTTGGGTCACTGGAGAGCGTCCATGTTTTGCAAACAGGAAGCACCTGGACTCTAAAGAATTGGACCTTTGTCCTTTTGCAAAGATACAGGGAGCGTCCTCCTGACCCACCATGCTCTGTGAAGGTTAACTGGGGATCGACATTCATTCACTTCCAGATATTTCTTAGGTGGTCGGAGTTTCAGCTTTACCTCCGTGTCCATTTCACAGTCTCACAGCTCTTTGACTACAGTCCTAAATGCGCTTCCCTTTAATCTCCACTCGAATGTGTGGTCCACCTGTTGGCTTTTATGTCGTACTGACTGATACTTGAGTGCGATGAAGTTCCCCTTGGCTTTCCTCTGTCTTATCTCTTTGGTCTTTATTACCATTCACAGAAGACTAAAGAAGAGAGAGTTGCCAGAAAGATGGCACAGTTGGACAGGAATAGCCGAAGTGCCACTGAAGTCCCTTGGCACCACTCGGCTCTGTGCTCTGAGGTGAAGCGCATCTGCCAGAAACGCAAACGGACTCCATGGCTCTTCAAGGGCAGCTATTACTGTTGGGTGTGACGTTCTTCTGCCCCTTTGGATGTCCTCAGTTTATGATTTGAAATTCACGCAGAAAGCTGGCGAGAGCGTTCAGTGGCCAGCCTAGAAAAAGCTCCCCTCCATCCCAGCGAGCCCCCCAGTGCCAGATGACACTTTGGCTTAGGCCAGGCCTGAAAGTGCAGCATTTAGGGGATAATTCAGGTGTATCAAGAGAAGGCAGCTGGAGCACCAACGAAAAAGCAACATCCAAAGGATCCAAAGCTCAAGGGACAGAAAAGGCAAAAATATAAAACCAAAGACAGAACCACACGAGCAGCGGGAAATCCACAAAAATAGCTCAAATCACAAAGTCGGAAGTGTCCGTGTCAACTTCCGGAAGCATCTTGCAGGGCAGATCATTCAAGCATCCATTGCTAACGTGGGAACCATCATGGGGGCGCCCCAGCTGCCCAGGCACAAGTGTCGTAACGTAATAGGCCTTTATTCAGCGCACTTTTCCCACTAGCACCAATGGCCGTCTCCCTCCTCTCCACTGACCAGCTCTGTCCTTCTTCATCCCGAAGCCGCTGGCTCCCGGGTGCATTCCAGGTGGCTTGTTATGGAGGTGTGGAGGAAGCCCAAGTTGGGCCCCCCCCCCGGTGGTCTCCATGAAACCCAACGGGGCTGTGTCGGCAAATAGTAATTCCCATACTGCCCTGTGCCACTGTACCCCAGTGGAGCTGCCAGGTAGCCATTCGTGGAGATGGCGTCCTTCAAAAGCCATCTCCCCTGTCCTTTCTTTAAGGAGGCGTCCTGGCTGGGTACCTTGGAAATGAAATTCGACAAACGGCACAAATAACATGGAGGCCATGGAATACACCTGAAAAATGAGGGCTGAGCCGTAACAGCGGCTCCTTTTGGGTGAAGTTGTCTTCCTCACTAAGAAGTGCGTGAAATTTGAAGGTACACCAGAAGAGTAGGAGCCATCGGACCACCCGGGGGGCACCACAAACTGCTTGTCAGAACATCGTCTCTGCTGATTTGGTTTTGTTGTTTCCTAGTTCTGGAGACGTTGCTTCTGATCTTTCATTTTCCATGTCTTGTTTTTTGTTTTTCATGGGCACTGGCATTTTGTCGCTCCATTGCCCGTGGTAGGGACGGCCTTCTATTGATATTTTTGTTTTAAAACGTATTTTTGCGTCTGTTTTGTTTCTTTTTTTGTTTTGCTTTCTAACATTGAGTTTCTAGTTTTTAGTGTTCTTCATTTCTTTTTACATCCTGTCACAGTGGCAAATTGTTTTCATGGCAGCCATTTCATGATTGTTGTGTCAAGAAGGGCACAGCATGTGAGACGCCAATGTGAAACTCAAAATCCAAACCCCTTTAATGTGAATTCTGTGAGTTAGGCTTCGACTGAGGGTACACCAGTATGCGGCCTGGGGGTGCTGGTGTGGCTGGTTACAGCCGAAAAGTTTGTTGACTTTTCCTTGAATTTGGGTGACTGTTTTTAGTGATGCAGAATGTCCCGCTCCCTCTCCTCCGATTGTCCTGTTTGGAGTGTGCGGCTCGACACCTCAAAGTCCAGCGATCTCCTGATGGAGGCCGAGGTCACAATCCCACACAGCCTGCCTGGCCCTCGTAGTCTGTGGCACGACTTGAACGTTTGCTGTCTCTGATCTTCAGTGCGTAGCAGAAGATTCTTGTCCGTGTTTTATCGGGAGACTGACGCGGCTCTCGTGGATGATGGATCAGCATCGGTGGGTTATGCACAAGTGAGTGAGCGTCAGGCAGTGGTCATCAGAGATTTTCTGATGTCTGGTTTTAACGGATTGGGTCTCCTAAACGGAGGGTATCGCAATAAAAGGAGACGGGTGCTTGTGACAAATGATGTGCCTCTGCAACCCTAACCAAAGCCATTTGCGTCCGTGTTCATTTTAAACCGGTCTGTTCAGCTTCATTGTGTTAATAAAAGTGACGGCCGTCCATGCGTACAGGGAAACAAATGGCTCAGTGTGCCACACTGGCTGCCTCCTGCAGTGCCCGGGACTTGGCACACTGCACCTCTGGGCTTCCGCTTTTCGTTCCAGCCGCTCCCTGCTCGTAGGTGGTCTGCTCGTGTTTGTCCAGGGCACCTGTAAAGATTCCTCTGCCTTTATGTGTTCAACTGAGTGATGGGCAGAAGCGCCAGGGTCCGTGCCAGGTGATGTTGGGTAAGTTTGGACAGCTTTGTTCACTCACCAGCTCAGCTGGTTGAAGGAAGGAGTTTAATCGAGCAGAGGTGATGGGACGGAAGGGGGCAGCGATGGGCACACACTTGTTGAGGGCGTGTTTGGCATAAAAGGGTTTTCTTCACAGGCGCATGGAATCCGTGTCCAAGTGCAGTGCAGGAGAGCAGGACTGTAGGGACCTTCAAACTTACGGTGCAAAGAATTAGCAGGCCTTTTGGGCTGAATGGCCGGCCCGCCTTTGGCATCACCTTTCTGATGATGTAAAGCCAACGAAATGTCTCTTCATTGACTCGCCCCTCGAGTGCTACTGTCCAGGTGCGAGTGTCATCACTACTCATCATGATGATCGAAGGTGTCATCATTTGGGATGAGTGGCTGTCCTCTGCACCTGACGTGGGACAGCCACCGTGCAGCCTGGAGTTGGTAACCTTGTCCAGTGAAGAAATGGCTCCCTCAGATGCCTCCTGTGTCTCACCTTAGGCTTTAATTGAAGACCTGAACTCCTGCCGTCTTTGAAATTTGAAATATTTGACAAAAATCGGGAAAGAGGCAGTCCTGGAAGCTTGTGCCGCCCCAGGCGGGTCCGTCCTTCGGAGTGTGAGCTGCAGATGCGGGCAGCAGCAGGCCAGTGCACGGCGCAATGCCCGCCGAGATCGCCTACTTGACTCTTTGTTGCAATTTGTCACTCTGGGCCTCATGTCATCTTCAGTCAGTTGACTTCCCTGTTTAATCTGGGCTTTGTTTTTTAAAAATGTTTACTTGTAAATCAAAAAAAAAAGGTTAATGAGACGTGAGGGGGGCAAATTAAATAAAAGAAAAGTAATGAGCATGAAATCATTAAGGGGAGTCCCAAAAGTGGCCCTAAAAGGAGGCTAATGAGACGTTTATTGCAGCAGCAGGGCCGCTTTAATGACCCCGGTGAGGATGGAGCCGCTAAAGGCTCTTGGCGTAATTAGTAGGCCGATGATTAGAAATGACGACATCTCCGACTAACGTGCCGCTTGTTCGGCTGCCATTCCCAGGCAAAGCGACTTTGACAGCCGAACGTTTGAGCTTTCACTTTGATTGCCTGCGCTTTATTTTTAGCTGCCTGGCCGCCGGCCAGCGCACTGAAGCCCCCCATGTTTTTGAAGGTGCCTCTGGGAGCCTCTTCTCCAGGCGGCAATTTGTCTGCAGGAACTTCAGGGTGAACGCTTCACCCAGTACCCCCTACTTGAATGAGGGCATTGCCAGTTCTCTACTCCTATAGTGCCTTTGAATAGAAACAAGCGGGTGCCAGGCATAGTGGTGCCTATGTTTGACATGTGAGCTGGCTGTGTGTGCCCTTCTGTGTTAATTCAGCTTATTGGGGTGGATCTGCCTGCTGATCACGTTTTGGAGGTTGGCACTGCCAGCTGGTTTGCTGCTGCTTGCCCCCCTCACGCTTTTCAAGTTAGGCAGTTGTGCGGGTTTATGCTCTCATGCCCACACGTTGTGCCCAATAGCCTCTTTGAGGACCACCCACTGGTGTGATGGTGGCACACTGCCCCTCTGTCCTGGAATCCCCTTAGCAGCAGGTCTCTCTGTTGTCACCTGTGTGCCGTGACCTTATTTTGTCGTCCTGACTGGCTTCACCTTTGACTGCGGTGTTCATTTTCAGCGTCTCTTTCCTTACGTCTTTCTCGTGGTCCTCTCCGTTTTGTGCCTTTCCAATCCGATGTGCTTTAAGTTGCAGTGTATGATGGCGGCACACTTTGTCCCACTTTGTCACTACTGTGTGAGATGGCAGCCTTCACCTGTGCCTTGCATTTTGTTTCAGGTTCAGTTTCTTTGATTTTGCTGCTCTCTGCAGGTTTTAGACTTGCTGCTGCTGTTTTTTAATTCTGCATGTGACTCCATCTTTTGCCAGTTTGGTCTCGTCAATGCCATCAATGATGGTCAGGTGTGTGCTGTGACATCATCACTGTGACTCTGTTACAGCTGGTGCCACGTTGTTCTTGCTGTATGACTGTAAGGCCTGCATGGCAACAGATATTTGTCTTCTCGATTCTAGTGTACAATTGTTGACTAAGAGTTTGGGTTTTGTTGGGCCTGAAAACTCACAAAGAAGCCTGACTGTAGTAGGCCTCAACCAGCAGGGGGTAAGGGGTGTGTATGAAGGTCCCCCACCCAAACAACATGACTTTATGTAGCTAAGGGGGGTGTGTGTGTGTCCAGTCCCTCTGATTGGTCACTTTGGTTATCGTGATGAAGTGTGAGAGACAGACAGACAGGAGAAGGCCCAGGAGGTCCGCTGAGAGGTTGTGTAGGCCCGAGCCATCAGATACCCGCCCCCTCTCTCGTAGCGCCACTCTTAGAATGTTTGCCCAGTTGGTTTCAGAGTGCGACTTTCTCGTCACACAGCATGTGGTCGGTCAGATTGTGTTTAAAGCTAACGTGTGGCGGAGTCGGCCAAGTGCTCGGCTTCAACTTTAGCCGTCTGCAGTCGTCCAGTTGCCGGGCGGTTGGTTTGGCTTCGTTTTCGACGCGTGAGGACAGCGTGCAGTTGGCTGACTGCTTGTGTTTCACGTCTGCGTGTTTGATGCTTGAATATATGACCGCATGTGATTTGGGGAGCATATAAGAGAACCTCAGAGCCAGAGATCTCCAAGCCTTGAACAGAAACATTTCCTTCATCTCATTCATTTTTCTCTTTATTGTTATTCAGACTCTTAAAACCTGCGGTGGGCTGGCACCCTGCCTGGTATTTGTTTGCTGCCTTGTGCCCCCCTGTATTGGCTGGATTGGCTTCAGCAGACCCCCGTGACCCTGTAGTTAGGATATGATTGACTGACTTTTAAAATGGAGGCACTCGAAGTGTGAGGTTGCACTCATGGCCTGATCCCCACGAGGAGAGCGAAGCTGCGGAGTCGCTGGAAAGCAGACAAATGGTGGTCCTTTTAGGGTGGGTGTCTGACCCGCTGTGTGTAAAGCTTGCGCTGCTCCGGTGGAGCTTTACAGCAGGGCGATGGTGGCAGCACATTCTAGAGAGGACACCGATGCTGTGTGAATAACTAAGAGGTGCCCTGTGCTCCTTCATTCAAACGGATGGACCACCTGAATGAGCAAACATCCAACTCACTCGACAAGAACGAACTCCAAAGGAAGAGTAAGATGCATCCGACAATGGGGGTGCAGGAGCCAACGCCTGAGCCATAGCAGCGGTCTCAAATGGGCAGGGTGGTCCCTTAAAGGACAATAAGACCAAGTTGAGCCAGTGTATGCAAATGAGAGGATTTCACCCTGGCATGAGAATGAAGGCCGCGTAACAAAGCAGAGGCGGCAGGTGCCCGCCACACTTTTACTTTGGCACTCTGGGCCTTTCAAGCGTTTCAGACTTGGATTTTGGTCTTCACCCGTTCAAGTGTTGTCGTGCCTTCGGACCCTTACACGCGTTTTCCAGCTTGTTTTCATGTTACCCCCTTGCCTACCAGAGACTCGCCTTTTCTTTTGTCTCCTGATCGGCAGCTTTAGGAGTCTGGGGGTCAACACGTTGCCAGCTTGGGGTTCGTGTGTGCCGCACGATGGCCCAGGTGCCGGAGGGGGTCCGGTGGAAGGGCTGGGGGGCTCTTCGTCAAGGTCTGCGTGCTGCTTGAGTGATCAGCATCATTTCCATACTATAATTACATTGCCTGATCCTCTCCTGATTTTACTGCTATCTTGTAAGCCGTCGCGGGTCTGAGTAATTTAGAGCCGTATGAGATGTCAGCCTGCACGAAACAATCAGCCTGCCAAGAAATATGGGCCCAGGTAATAATGGATAAGTCCCATTAGGTGACGGGCCCGCTCGGCCTTGTTGATTCACTTCACTTGGGTGGTCCAATTAGCTGAGACGCCCCGCTACCCTCGCCACAGGTTGGGGCAGTTGGATGAAATGTTTCCCGTTACCTGATTGGTGTTTGCTCTTTGCCAGTCCAAAGCAGGACGGACAGTCCCTGTGGGCTTTGCTTTCACTATCCGGTCGGGTGGGCTTGTGTGGCTCTTGGCCTCTCTTCTCTCCTCTTCTGTCCACTTTCAGTATTTTTTAGTCCTCCACCTTTGTATTTGCACTTGGCTTTGGCTGAGGGTTAGGGACGAGGTGGCAGCTGATGGTCCGTCATCCCAGTGTTGCGGTCATCAAACATGGACTGCTTGTTGCCAGAACAAAAAACAAGTAATTGAAGGGCACTACAAAACTCGGTTCAGCCCACCTACTCCCTTGCCCCTCCATGTCACCTTTTACTTCCTGCTACTGGTGCTCCATCACAGCAGCACTTGTGTATGATAATGAATTCCCTTTGTCTGAGTTGGAGGCCACCTGTCCTCCCAGTGGCCCCTGTGATCACACAAGGCCTTCCAGTCAGTGTCACGGATGTGAGGGGGTGACACATCTTGCACACAGTGACAGCCATGTGTCCACAGCTAAATTGTGTGGTTTGGGTGGCCTGCACATCTGTGAGCTCCACTGGTGATTGCTCTTCTGTGCTGGGACGTCCCTCCATGTCTACTATTGTTTTTGTAGTGGTAATCGAGGGTCTTTATTGTTCGTCTTGTCCCAGTTCATCCGAGATGCTCTGAAGCTGGCAGAACAAACTGACAACAAAGTAAACTTAGTGCCACAAGATGAGAGAAACTTGTGATGTCTTAAACCAAATGCCCAGAACGATGCCATCCTTGACCTCTGACTCTCAGCCCTCCTCACTTCACGTAACCCACCAGGGGGCAGTCAGAGCAGAAGAACTGCTGAGGTGATTACACATGATGGTGGAGGCAGGTGGTCTTTGTGTTCCTCTTTTAGACGCCAGGTGGGTGCTATATCCCGGACATGGTGTGGCACCTACGGCAGTGGGTCCTGTCCCTTTTCTGGACAGAGACGGTGAGATGACCTCAATCAACAAGCAGAGACATTTGAAGGCACAAACGGTCGTACCTGATTAGAAATATGCAGGAAGCCGACACCAGGATTACTGATATGACGGATCATGAGACTGGGAGACGACACAAACGGGTGGTGACTGCCGTCTTTATCAGTGTGAAGGATGGCGGCGCCCAAATGACAAATCGTTAGAATGTTTGAATAATCCCAGCTGTTTGCAGACCCCCTAAGACGCTGGGTGTCTGATCTCCCCGTTTTTATAGCGCGTTCAAAGGTTATCATAGCTGGTGTTGTGTGGAAGTCCTAAGGATGCACAAGTACTGAAAGTGACCCCCACAGCGCACTAAATGAGGAGATGGGGGTCTCGAGTAAAATGTGCGCATAGCAGGTGGGACCGGAGTGGGGGGACGCTGCTTGTTCTCTGAGACTGCCATGATTGCCAGTCGTCATGTTAGCGCCGACCCAGCAGGGGTCCTCAGTTGTTTGTGAGGTGCATGCTGACCGGCGTCTGTTATCCGATCACCGTTGCCATCTTTGTTTTATGCGGGACTGCGCCCAGAGCACTGCAGAGCCCTTCGAGGTCCCAACGGGACACGTGTAGCTGTGGTGGCCGAGCGGGCATTCTGAGATGGCACTCTGGTGGTCGTCCAGTTCAGTGTGGCCCCCTGAATGCCTCGATGTGATGTCCTCCGGTGCCAGTGAGATGGCACTGAGCTAATTGACCTCCTTCCGAAACTGGAAGAAAGCAGAGCAACAAACCAGTGGAGTTAAACGCTTTGGCAATTACGCCGAAACACAAATCACCTTCCAGATTGTGGCGCCTGGTGGAAACGAAACACAAACAGATTATAAAATGGAACTTCCTGTGGGGAGAGCCGCGGTCTTTACGAGCGAAGATGTGCCTAACCGGACTTGTAATTGCTCTTCATTATCTGCCATTGATTTAATTAGCTCCTGTGCTCGGGTCTCAATTGCCTATCGCCCTCGGCTGGGGGCCTTCTGGCTGGGAGGCGAGGCACAGTGGGCGTCGCGTAGGCACGCGCTCAGGCTGGCATTGCAACTGGCAAGGTGCTGCGGATCCTTACAGGAAGCAGAGCTGAGAGGCTCGCTCTTTCTGAGAAGCTCATTAGGTGAAGTAATTAACTGGCGTGAAACTGCAGCGAGTGCACGGTCGGCTTCTCGAGGGGCTCTTCGAGGCCTGTGCCTGCCATGTGCTCTCGCCTCCTCTGTGCCTGGCGTCTGGGGACAGAAACTGCCTAATGTGGGGCTGGGCCTATACGGGCCCATGTCTGCCCAACTCACTTGCCAGGAAAACGGCAAAGGCACACTTGGGACAAACACCGAGGGGACGCCGCCACACCTCACCTGCTTGACTGCTCCACCTCCGAGCTCCGGGGTGCACAGACACAAAAAAAAACTACCCGATGCCAACAGTTAGAACTGGCAAGTAGCCGAGGTGCACTAGTGTAGCCAAAGCCAAAGGGTCCCCTTCATTTTGCTGTCACCCTCTTTGCCCCACTGGCTCTGACTTGGATCCCAGCACCCTTCACCACTACATGCTGGCATCACATTGAATGATCCTTTATGTACACCTGTGTCATGGCAGACCCCGTGGCATCGGAGAGCGTGCCACGTGAGTTCATGTTGGGCAGAGAGTGAAGAGCTTGGCCAGTGAGATGAAGTGGGTCCAGGCACTGCTTTAATAAAGACACCAACAGAAGACCCCATCTGTCTTTATTTGACGACACACACAGATGCCCGAACTCCTCACTGAGACATTGGTGAATTACGAAGCACCTTACAGAGCTGTGCCCTGTTAAACTGAAGCTGCATAGATCAAGTGCCTGCCCAGTGCCATCTTTACCATGTCAGTGTTGTAGTTTTCTTACTGCTTGTTATACTCCTGTTGCCTCTAAGTGGCGCTGCAGAGCAGACCTCAAATCCAGGAATAAGCATTTAACAAAAATCTGTACCAGTATGAGGAGCCGAACACGACAGCCCTCTGTGCCCACTTCTCACTGGTTTAGCTCTCACCTAACTGTCTGCACCTCCTTTCAGTCTGAGCACCACATTAGGTACCAGGATTACTTCTGGGGTCAGTGCCAGTCCCCTGTTGTGTGCCCAGCGCAGACCTAACCTGATTAAATTCCTCCAAGAGCGCCCCCTCTGATGAAAGGCTTAGCCACGGAACATCCATTCCATCCCATTGGGAAGCTGGAAAGGCCACTTGAGATGTGACAAAGTCTGGACCAGGCAGCAAAGTCAGCACTCGAAGGAGCGGGTGGACCTCCAGCCTGTACAGGCACATGCCAACCAGATGCCAGGCTTCTGGGTAAGGGCAGAGTTACACAAAATGACTGACATTAACAAAGCCATAGCTGATTTTGGGGCCGGGGGAGGGGTCAGCATACCGAGATGGGAGGAGCCAAAGCAAAAAGCAGGCCTCAATAAAGTAGATACACCGATGGGAGGGCACCAGTTAGGGGTGGAGCCAAAGCCACAGATGCGAGGAGGTGGAGCCACGTGACTGGTTAGGAGATGGGGGTAGGGGGCGGGGATGGAGCCATTGACGCACTGAGCGCAGCCAAAGTAAACTGTGAGATGCATGAAGACAGCGGGTGGGCATGGTGGTGGAGGGCCGAGCCGGTGAGCTCCGGTGTCTCAAAGTGTGGGTGACGCTGTCCTCCATCTGAGGTGGCTTTTTTGCTGCGACCCGTCTGGTTGTGCCAAGGTTTCCTTTTTAGTGTGTTTTATGATCTGAGCGGGTCGTTTGTGGAACTGAATGTGATCAGTTGTAACTAACGCTGTTTATTTTGTCTCATCTTGTGCTAAATAGATTTCACTAATTTGCTGTGCGATTGAACTCCTTGTTAAATGCGTGTTAGTAATTAAAGAGTGTGCGCCAAGTTTTGTGTAAATTGGTACATGGGTGCTCGGAGTGTTTCCATGTGTGTGGCACACGTTTAAATCATCTGAGCCGTCAGAGTCGGCTTCTTAACCACATTCACAAGTGGCTGTCCCCCTGGCTAGTGGTGTCACTTGTCCTGTGTGCTTCACGTATGAGGGATGACTTGTGCCCCCGTATTCCTTGATGTCTTACTGTTTTACAAAATACTGTGGTCTGGTTAAGATTTGTGTGCCATCAGGGCCAGCCTGTGTAAGGCCAGAAATGTCAACTGCATGGCAGAGCCTTCGTCTTTACACGCCACTTAATTGTCCTCGTCATCCACGTCTGTTGCCAGCAGTGTGTCGGGGTAATTAAACTTGAACATCGATTTCAGCGTCACACACTGACCAGAACAAGAGCAGGCCATTCAGCCCACCGAAGCTGGCCAGTCCCATTCGCCTGATTTTTCCCAAAAGGCCATTGAGTTCCGGAGGTCCGTGAGGTCCTGCTGCATGCCACACCACTCGGTCACTTGTTTCATGTGTCTCTGGTCTCTCTGGCACTTGTGTGACATTTCCTACAATTGAGTGTCCTTGTGAGTCTATGACGGTGTCCGAGTTTGGTGGGTCCTCCTAACCGTGGACTCGTGGTGTTGAGTTGTTGTCTTCCTCTGCTCCATTGTTTCAGTGATGATGACGACCACCACCTTTTGAAGTGCTTTGTGTCATTACAGGTGACTGATTACTCGGTGTAGGGCGCCATATACCAGACACACGGAGTTGAAGCAGTTTGGGTTCAGCTGTGCTGATTGCTCTTCTCTCAGTCAGATCCTTCAGTGTTTCCTGCTCTGTTGCTCTCCATGAGTCTTTAATGGAGACCCTAATCGAGTGCCACAGTCCTCCGAGGAAACCCCATCTCAGAATCCCAGGGATGTGCTCATTGGCGACGTCCCCTTTAGTTCTGGGGTATCTGAGCTTGACCATGTTTTGAGGACCCCCTGAGCCTTCCCCAGTGCTGCTCTTTGGTGTCCTACTTTAGGCGTTTTCCGTTGGATGCTCGAGGTTTGGATATTCTGGGCGCTTTGTTGTGGTGTTTTGGATTACAGGAGGTTTGTTAGTAGGTTTGTTGGTTTTTGAGCTCATTTCCTTTTTGGTGATTCTTCTCTTTGCTCTTCCTTTTGAACTCTTAAATTGTGCGATTCCTGTTGTTTTGCTGTTGTAAATCACATAAGGATATTTGATCTATTCTGATATATTTGTGCATCGTGTTGCCGCCATCCTGTAGTCCGTCGTTTAGTAGATGATGGTCACGTGACGTGACGCGGGTCACATGGTGTACTGGTGTCTTACATCTTGGCTTTTGGACATTGCTAGGCCCGTGCTTGGTTTGTTTTTTTGTCGATTTATTTTTGCTGGCCTCACCTTCTACCTTCACTGTCTCAGAGTAAAAAGACATTTTTGAAGCCGACGCGCTGCGATGGCACAGCATAGCCAGGCTCAGAGTGGCGTCGGCAAATCAAAATGGAAAGGAGCCCATTCAACACCGAACAGCCCAGCAGCTCATGGACATGTCTGGGGACAGGATCGGGACACCCACGTCATTTGGCTTTTTGTCCTTCAGTGCAGAGCTGATAGGATTTCCTAAGCAAAGGGGCTGGCTGGCTGGCTGGCGACTGCCCGGGATTATTGGCACGGCCTTGCCGTCTGCTGCCTTCATAGCCAGGGTCATCTGCTCGACTCCAGATGTTTATGAAATTTACATGAAGCGCCTTTCTGCGGCCCATTATCACTTGCAGCCTGCCCGCACAGACCTGCTCCAATTAGTTGGCTTCTTTTTACTGAGAGGGGCCGAGCTGGGGAGCACAGCAGATTGTGCGCCTCGTCTTGCTTTCCATTAATTGGCCTCTAAAGATCTCCTGCACAGTTCGACATGAAGAAGCACTTCCCACTCGTTCCCTCTCTTTCCATAAAAACGCTTCTCCGCCCTCTTCGTATGAACAAGCATGCTGGGTGCATAGCTGGGCGGCAGCTGCCACAGAGAGGATCGCTTTACGTGTGATTAGCTCCTGAGCCTTACAAGAATTCACCGTCAACTGCCCACCTGGCACTTTGTGCCCTGACATCTGGGGCTGTGCCACCGTCGAATGAGCGCCGTAAACCTTGAACAAGTGTGGCTTTGCCAGTCTCCTCCTTGGTGTTCCTTGTCGGCATTGTCTTCCCGGGTGGAAAGATGTTCCTGTTTGATTTCATCCACGACCAATGGGCATGGAGGCCAACGACATGAGGTGTCTGCCTCGCTATGCCATACGTTTGGGGAATGTCCTGCACACACATTGTGTCGCATCAGGCACACACAAATCTTTGCTTATTTTTGCCGAAGTTTTGGATTCACAGTTGACTTTAGACCCCCAGGGGCAAGCGGAATAACATCCCACAGTAACACCTTATGTTGCAAAGAACTGAATGTCAACTTCTTGAACTCTACTGGAAGGACTCAAAGCCCCTCCATGGGGATCGTCCTGGGATGGATGCGCTGAGCCTTTGTTACCCCGTTTTATGATCTCTTCACATTCACATCTGTCCGAGTGCGTAGGGCTTTGGGCTCCAGGCTGAGGTGAAGCATGTCTTTGATGGCTCCGTGAATTGTTCACCAGAATGTGGGTTACTGCATTGCAAACGTCGACGTCCTCTGGGACAAAGTCACCTTTTTACATTCTCGCCCAATCTGTAGTGGACATCCTACAAAACCGGCTGGCGAGCGTCTTGTGTGCCGACTGTTTCATGGCAGAGAGCACATTTCACAAAACTGGCATTCACGGAGCTACCTGGGCACTGGACAGTTCATAGTTGGTGGTGAATGGTCAAGAATAAGAGAAATGGAGAGAAACTGATGACGGCGTGGACTCCAAGGATACATCCAGGCTGGCAGGGCTTAGTGAGACCTCGTGTCCCCTTTGCAGGTGGTCTTCTCCATGAACCGAGTACACTGAAATTGTCACTTCCTTGTCCAACCCACGGGCAGCACATTGGCGCTCTGGTGTGTCATCTCGTGAAGCCCAAATCACCTGAGCAGATCCTTCTTTATTCTCCAAGTTGGTGGGACCAACTAGAAGTGACCACAAATGTCCAAGTACAAAAGTACCGTAGCATTTTAAGACCCGCTGATGGTCGTCTCCTTTTTGACCTGTGGTGGACAAGGCTCTTTGAGCTGCACTTTCTTACATAAATACGTAAACCTGTAATGGCGTCCACCACAAATATCAGCTGCAGCCACCAGTGTCCTACCACCAACCCCCAGATGTCAGACCCTGACCCTGTGGCCATGAACTTTTATTTCGAGCAATTTCACTAGTCAGTAAGTCACACTCCATCTAATGATTTTATCATTTGCTAAGGCGGCCTAGCGAGATACTTGACATGCAATAGACATTTTGAAATTTGTTTAACGACATCTTTTTTTTTATTTACTGGTTTCCATAAAGTTGGCAACCCTACATGTAAACAAGTTGCACTGCCCTTAATGCATTCCGTGTCACTGATTTGCCAATGCTTGGGTTCACTTAAGGGAGAAAACTCGCAGAAGGAGGGCAATGTCAGTCGAATTTACAAGTGAATGCAGAATCAAAAGAGAGAAATCGAGGCCAGTTAGACGTAAATATGGCGTCTCGGTGTACTGGAGTAACCCCTGGCCTTGGAGTGGTGTGCCAAGGGTGCGGGTTTTCCTGGGCACAGAAGTGCTGTTTTGTTTTTGGGGATTCGAGGCGAGGTCCCGAGGACTGAGCGGCCCACTGAGTCCTCACATGTCACCATCTTTTATTTTGGGTGCAGGGACGTCACAGAGCTGATGCCCCACACGATCGTTAGTGAAACCTTCACCAAAATGGTGGCCCGATGATCTCCTAAAAACAAAGAATAACGCTGACCACCTTAACGACCCAAAACAATGAAACTGCACAATGTGTGACGATATTTACGAGGTGGTGTCATTGCTCACAGCTGTAGACCGGGGAGGAAGTTGGGACGAAGACGGAAACACCAGGAGACGTCACCGAAACTGCAGGTGCCCGCCAGTGAGCTGCTTGGTTCCTCGGCTGCTCTGTCTTGTCTAGGTCGTTGCCTGCTCTTTTTTTGCCTCCCTTCTCTGCGCCAGGACCCCCGATTGTGGGCAGCACATGGAAGCCGCTCCAGGTTCCCCCGTCTGCCTCCTACTAGGAGATGTTCTGCAGTGTTCCTTATTATTCATGCCAGAGATGAAAGCGAAACGGTGAAGGAGATGAGGAACGTGGGGCGGCTGTGCCACCCGCGGAGACGGCAAGGACCTGATTTATATGATCCAAACCATGATGACTGTCAGACTCGGTGATTTTATTAATTTAATGAGGCCCTCTGTGCATCAAGCTAATTCATCAGCTACTTCCACGTTACCATTTGCTCTCTTCAGTAAAGGCCTGTGAAGTAGCGAGGAGAATCTGCCTGAATTATTCACATTGTACTCGCTCAACAGAGAAAATAAAAGTGAGCGGCTCTAAGCTCCACTCAGTGGAATTGTGGCTACACGTTGTGTGGCAGTGGAAGTAGCCGGCCTTTCCTTTTTGGGGAGCCCAGTCCTTTCGATGGCTTTGAGAAAAGAGCCGCCGAATGCTCAAATCTCGCTGTGGACCTCGTGAAGGCCCCTAATTTTGGTAACTACAGTACTTCAGTCTCCATGTGATCCTCCACTGGAGCCCCCACAGCGTTTTCTGGCTTCCTTGGTGCCAAGTGAGCAGGCAGTCCTGCTAGGGTGCAAATGAAGTTAACAGGCGACTGAACAGAAACCTTGTGTCGTCCCAGTGAGCCGTCATCATTTTTGTTCACGGTGACATCCCATCACACTACAGTTTACTCCACTGGAAAACCGAAAATGGCCTGGCAAGTGTCAAGGTGCAGTGCCTTTGGAAGATGCCAGTTGATGAGTGGAAAGATGGCATGCTTTATATCCAACTTACTTCCCTGATGCCCTTGTGGTGATTTACAAGTGGGCTCCTGTAAGGGGCTTCCCAGCTTGACATTTTTGTAGCAGGCATGCCACTCGGTTATTGTGTTTTTGAGGTGGATGCCCTCAGCTGGCATTAATCAAAATCAGGGTTACGGGTCATTTAATTTACCGAGGGCACCCTTGTAGTTGGCTAATCTGCCATTCCAGTAAATCTGAATGCCGTCCTTGATCTGAAAGTGAGGAGGTGAGCACAGCGTGGTAATGATGTCATTAAACACGGGTGACACTGCCGCTGCGGTTTTCTGCTCTGAGCCGTCGTTCTTTAGTATGGCACTCGTATAACCAACTTAGGCCTTCAGATTTTCATCAAAAGGGGAGATGAGGCTGCTCTTTTAAGCAGCAATTCATTTATTGTCCCACATCCTGCAGGTCATTTGAGAATGGTGTGACCTAACCCTGGAGCTGTGGACATCGGGAAGGACCCAGATAAGACAACAGCCAGGGCTCCAAAATGGAGACGGCGAGTGTCCCGGCCTGCCGATGCTCCGTGGCATCACCTAGGAGAGCACGACATTAGCTGTCTGCTCCATGATTCTGTCACAGTAGTCTTTGTGTCGCCATCGATTTGTGTCTTGTGCTGGAGGTCTGCTTATCTTGTCACTGTTTCGGCTTTAAGGTGGTGCTGTGAGAAGCATCGAACCTTCTTACACTCCTTGTTGGACCCCAAATTACTCTTAAAGGAGACAAGGTGACACCACTTGTGGGACAGTCCAAGAATTCACTTAATGGCAGCTGCCGGCCACTTCTGTAAAACGCAGATAAGCCGTTTGCATCATGGAGAGCAATAGGAGGACCTCTCTGGTGGCTTGGGTCCCTGGACTGTAATGGTGCCTGTGTGCCTACTGCGTGTGCCTACTGTGTCCAAAGCATCACCTTCTACAGCAAGAAGAAGAAACTGCGTTTAACTCCCAGCCTGTCGCATGGTGTGCAGCTCCACAGAATTCCAGTTCCAAAGAATTCCCCTTTTTTCTGTGTATCTGAAATGTCGTCTAGTTTACTATGTAGGAGTTTCTCCTTTTTGAATTGATGTCATTTTCAAGGCTGACCAACAGCAGATGGCACACTACCCGTCTCCTGCGCCCTGATGAACAAGTGCTTCATTTTATTTGTATAGTGCCCTGCAGCCCTGAACTGAGCAGGTGCCCAGCCAGGCCCACGACCGTCTTACTGAGGTTTCTGTTGTTGTTGGCCGTATGAGAAACGTCTGGCAGAGCAGTTAAGTGAGGGATGTTCAAAATGTAGCAATTGTGGGTACAAGTTGGAATTTGATTGGTGTGGTCAGGGAGGTGAGAAAACCAGGCAGTGGGGGTCCAAGGTCAAAGTCTGGTCATTTTGCTGTCCCTAGGAGATCAGATCATTTGATATTACAACAATCAGAAAGGCAAAAGACTGCGTTTGTGACACGTGTAGAACCTTTAAAGTATGTGGCACTGCAGTGCCCATTGTAGGCTGGCACAAATAAAGGAATTCCGTGGTGTATGCCCAGCGTGTGCCTGTCTGTGGGTGAAGGAGCTGAAGGCTGCCTCGCCACTACCCTTATGTTTGGTGGACCAGGCTGAAGGACCTCAGACAGGACTTTCCAAAGTGGGTGTCACCGTGTGGCTTGAGGAGCCATAGCTGGTTTAAAATTTGCAGTGCCAGTTTTCAGTATAGAACAGCCGAGCTTCGCCGAACATTTAAGAAATGCGTGAACCTCGCCTGCCCCTCACGATAAGCTCGTAAATGTTAAGGGGTCCTCCTTTTGTTTTTGCATGTAAAGACACGGGCCGGTTGTGCCGTAGAAAATTACAGCGAGGAATACTTGGGAGGGCCTTGTGACAGTGAGGTGAGATGGTGACACAGCCCAGGTGGTGAGAATGGACATTCAGAGAGCAGCGTTGAGATGGCCAGCTGGCCTCCGTGACAGTAGAGGAGGAGATGTGGGGCAGGTGGTCACAAATGGTCAAGCCACTCAAGCTTGCCCAGCGAGTCCCCTTCATGTCTGTGTCTTTGTTGCTTGATGCTCAGAATGAAGAGGTGGTCCGCACTCGGATGTCTTTTGTGTGTGTGCCCGCCACGAGTTTGTAAATCCAGATGGATCAGTGGTGCCAGGCAGCAATTTCTTCCAAAACAAACCCGAGTACAAAGAGAAGTAAATAAATAGAGAAAGACAGAAATTGAGAAGGAACAACAATTAGTTATGTAAATAATGTGGCGTTGCTGCTTATAATTAGGGAGAGAATTAAGAGAGAAAATTCATGCATGTCACCAGACTCATTTTTGTATGCAAATTAACAATCAAAATTATAAATGGTAATAATGTGGCTCAGGCAGAAATGGCGTTTTTGATTCATTAGTTGCAAAAGAAGACGGAAAGTAATTTCATTTGACATTCAGAGGAGGGGTGAAGGTAAAGTGGCGCCGGCGAGGGGCCTCACCTGTCGGATGAAGCTCGGACCGCTCGGCTGACCAAGCGCTAAGAGAAGGGGTGCTCTCTGTGTGTTTAGCTTATTTCTTTGTGTAGGCTCTCTTCTTCCATGGTGGGTTTTGTTGGCTCTTCTGCCGCTCAGTCATTCTGTTCTGTGTGTGAAACTTCATCAGATGCAGGGCTTCCTGCTAAAACGTCACTGTCTGTCACCAAAAGGGATCGGGTAGATCTTTTGCCAACATTAGAAGTAACTCAGTTCTAAAAGGCAAATGACGGTGAGGCCAGTAGAGTGCGAGTTCCTGATTCCTGCTGATCCCGTCCCTCAAAACCGGGACCACTGGGCCGTGTGTAGTGAAGACCTGCTCAGATGAGGTTGTAGTGAAGAGCAGGACTCTAGGGGCCTTCAGATCTCAGCTTGACGTTCTTTTTGTGGGCTGAATGGACTTTTCTCGTCACGGTTTTCCTCGTGTTTCTTCTTGACTCTGACACCGGTGCTGACTTTGCCTTAACGGCCGTAACCAAGACCTGTGAAGTCTTTTGGGGTCGAGGTGAGGCCATGAGCAGTTGCTGGAGTTGAATTCTGTCCAGTCACTGCTGGGGACGCCACTGTCGCCCTAATGGAGGTCCGGCTCAGAAGGTCATGAGAGGGATGGCGTGCTGCTACGTAAGGTGTTTTCTAAGCGGGCCCTTTGTACAAACTGCTGCTTTGACTGACTTCTCCTAAACTTTGTTTTCGGCCTCCAGGAAACACGTAGCCATTTCCAGCAGAACAAAAGCTGTCTTTAGACTCCGTGCTCTTTGCTTGGCTGTTGACAAACTTACTGCTCTGGCTGCCATTGAAACTTATTAGCCAGACGGAAAAATCCAAACTCCCACCATTCAGGTGCATAATTCCTGGAAGAGAGCGTGAAAGATGGCGGAGGCCGACTGCGGCCTGTGCTGCATTGTTTTCCTCCTTCCACCTCAGCATGTGCCGCTGGTTACGAGCTCCTTGGCGTTTCCCAGCGAGTGCAAATGAGTTTCTCTGGAAGTGACGTTAATTTGCTCCTTAAACGCCTCACATATTGGACCCAAGCGGTGAGACGCACAGACGCCACAGACGTGGGGCGATACATTTGATGAAGAACACATCTCCACGCATGCCCACCAGTATGATGGCCAGGGTTAACTGGGTGCGTTACTTGAAGACTGGGGTCCCGGAGCGCAGGGTCACTAAGGGGAGGTTCCTGACTTGTGCTGAATATGCCAATTTGGAGAAAGTGGCTCAGCGATGTTCTCTGCCAGCTGTGTGTATCGTAAATTTCACAATGAGTCCATAATTATATTGTGTGTGTGTACCAACATTTGAGGTTTAAGACCTGAATTATGGGTAAAGTCCATCATTTTATTAGATGACCTTTCTTTGGAGGTCGCCTTGCTTATTTTTACAGACTGTCTCTTTGGACCCGCTAAACACACAGGTAGCCCAAAGGCAAACGGGTCCAGTCCGTCACTAGAACATCAGAGCAATGTGGACGAGAGCAGGCCATTCAGCCCTACAAAGCCCACCAGTCCTGTCCCCTTCATTCTTCTAAAATGACATCAGGTTGAGTTCTGAAGGTCTCTGAAGTTGTCCTGTCCTTAAGCCAAGCCAAAGCTCAGCACGCCCTTAGAGCACGGGGTCCGGTGATCCGTGAGCCACGAGACGTGAACATAGCAGCCAGCTGATGGCCTGTGAGCCCTCCTAATTAGGGCTGGGGGCCATCCCACCTCCTCTGGCTCAACATATTTAAAACAAGGAACATGAAATGCATAATTGACACAGTAATGTATAAAATGAAGAAACCTCACACCCAGGGTTAAAGGAAAAAGAGAAGCCATCTGATCCAAGGACCAAACACAAGACAAAATGGAATTTGTGAGAAGCTCCGGGCAGTGGTCAGCGATTGGCACGTTGTGCTAGTGGGCTAAAGACCAGAAGATGAAAACCTTACAGGACCTGCAGAGAGCACACGTCACACGAGCAGGAGGACGAGATGGACCGCTCAGTAGAACTCTTGCTGCCGAGTGTCGGAGAGGAAGTGCACGCCATGGACGTCTGCAGCAGCATACTACAGAAGGCAACGGCTGCTCACGACGCTGCAGGGGGCGTGGAGCCACAGACACGGGGCGTCTTGTCCGATGAGCTGCCTTTCTGCTCACCCTCGAGTTATCCACATCGTAAACCTCCGGTCACTTCCGTCGGTGTTGATCAAGCAGCTGGAGGCTCTCTGATGTTCCCAGGGAGCTTCAATTACAGCAGAACAGGTCCTGTGGTTGAACCAAAAGGGCTACTTTGGGTTTCTACACGCCCATGAGGTACGCTGTGCGCTTCTTCTCCAGAGTGAATACAGAATGGCAACCCAAGGCTTCCACGACAACAAGAACATTCTGAAGGATTTTCACATCTTGACTGGCCCTGCAAAATTCCCACAAGATGGAGCAATAAGTGAAACGCTGCAGGAGCCAACTGACCAACCATTTTGACTAAACTGCGACACTGTGTGTGCTGGAGGAGTGAATGAAAATGGATGCCAACCTCATCTGCAAACTAGTGTCGTCCACACCAGACCGAATCCCAGAGAGGCGACTCGTTTAATTGTCCAGCAAGCTTCCGATTTCTCCTCAAAGAGAAGCGTCAAAGCCTGTTTGCCCAAGCAGCCATTGCCATTGTAAATCAGATAGGCACAGTCGTGCCAAGATTGAAACTGGCAAATTTTGAAACTAAAAAGGTGGACTAGGAGGAGAAATGTTAAGCAAAAATCGAAACAGGCTGGAAGCGCCAAAGGAGCCGATGGCCTACACCAGAGTAGAGATCAGGAGTGCTGAGATGTAAAAGTCTTCCGCAGCTTCTCTGACTGGCACGTCACACTGCTGGATTGAACGGTGTTGTCGACGTGACTTCTGACTGGTGCCACATGGCAGCGCAG
The DNA here is from genome assembly GCF_016835505.1 of Polypterus senegalus. Classification (NCBI taxonomy): domain Eukaryota; kingdom Metazoa; phylum Chordata; class Cladistia; order Polypteriformes; family Polypteridae; genus Polypterus; species Polypterus senegalus. The sequence goes on from NC_053165.1 coordinate 76,273,201, forward strand.
TGCAGTTTGATTCACGAGGGCTTTACCTGCGTGTCTCGGCCTGCCCTGATCTGTGGCACATAGCCCGCTGCCCGAACGCCTGTCCTGCTGGCTGCCCCTCTCCTTGGCCCACCTCCATGCATTCGTCCCCGCTGGACAAAACTTTTGAGCGAGTTGCTTGGCTATTTCTATGTCATGCTGATGGCGTCTCTTTATTTCCAAGTGCTGTTTCCTTTCTTTAAGGTGCCTTGTAAATATGAAAGCCCATTTTGAATGCTTCATCCTGCCAGTGAGGGAAGTCTAGCGCGAGAATTGCTGTGGGAATAAGAATTAGCCAATTAGGTGACAAGACTTTTATGTTTGCCCACTTGGAATAAAAGAGGTCACCGGAATAATAATAGATATTCCACCTTCTCGACCGCGTCGGCTACAATTTGAAACTCAAACGAGGCAGGATGAATAATGTAGTCTAAAAAGGCCCGCTTGTTCTGCCTCTCGCTTTCTCGCTCTCCCTCATGCCCTTCAAATCCTCGGAGGATGAGTGAAGCTTGCTTGTCTGCCTCATTAATGACTGTTCAGCCATTTGATATCGGAAGCAATGAGAGGCCTGGCGCTGCCTTTTCACACCTATTTAGCGTAGCTCTCTTTTGAAAAGCTCCCTGTGCCTCCCTCGTCTCTCTTTTCCCAGAGTCCTCATTAGGACAGGCGGTGTAGAGTTGGGTGGGATGACGGCTGGCTGGCCGGCCACTCTTTGAAGTGAGGCCTTGCCATCTTGATGACGGGGTGCTTGCCGCACGTCACAGACGTTTCATATGTGGGCTGTGTGTGGAGGCCTTGGCTCCTTGTGGCAAGGCTGGAGAGTAAGAGGGCACCTCTGTGGTGTATGCAGACTGGCACTGCAAGTGTTCTCCTGAGCCTGCAGGTGCCACGTGGTCTTTCACAGACGTATCACCTCAACTCGAGGCCTCTCTGTTTGTGCATCTCGTCAGATCACAGTGGTCAGTCACAAGGATGTGATGTTGCCTTTGCCAAACTTGGCCAGCAAACAAAGACGAAGAGCTCAGCCTTTGGCAACTGTGATGGACAAAACGACACCAGCTGGCATTCCAAAGCTGGGCTTATGTGCCCCCAAGAAGCCAGTGGGCGACTGTGCAGCGCTTTCAAAGGACAAACTCTCACGGCCCACTCTTCCCTTCTGCTCCACGGCAGGACCGTTACTGTTTGGGGTGAGTCAAATCGCTAAGAGCGAGGCCATAGGTGGAGCAGCACTAACAGAAAAGGACCACTGGGAGTGAGACCGCCGGCTCTGAGCGGCACTTCTTTGTAAATTGGGGCCAGTTTATTTCTCTTTTGACTCATTGAATGGTTTTCGAGAGTTGTAATGGAAACACAGAGCGTTGTTTCACTTGCCATTTTTTTGGGTTTGCTGTTTAGTGTCGTCAGCAACGACATACCCGGAAATGCTTGTGAGATCCTGGCGTCTGGTGATGCCACCTCTGCGTGGTGTCAGATCTCAGTCCGGACTCCTCATTGGTGGCTTGCCCACCTCCATTTGGAATTCTGAGCCCCTCAATGTGTTTAAGTAGCATTTGTAACCTAAGAATTGTCTTGCTCTTCTTTTCTTCGGCGTTCTTCCTGATTTGTCCCTCTTGGTCCTAAGCAGTCCCCAGACTGATGTTACTCGATGATGCTGACCTCTTTGGGTCATTTTGGATAAAAGTGTCTGATAAGCACTTGAATGTTAAGGCACTGATGTCGCACACCCCTTTGCGTTACTCAAACCTCACACAGTTACTTCCTGCGTGTAACCCTTCACGTGTACCGACAGTTGGTCTCGTTGTCCACAAATCTGCCCAGTCCTGGTGCTGTCCACCTTTGCCTGTGACTCTTCATCTGATTCTCCATTAACCCTAACCCTAACGTATATTAAACATAGCAGCAGCCTCCGCTCCACACTGCTCCGCACTCTTAACAGCGGCCACCTCTGAGAAGGTCCCTCGCACCATCGCCCTCTGCTCCGGTTGTATCTCGCCATGGATTAGTAAGAAACAATCTTCTTAGGCCAATGGCACTGCTTTCTCACGCTACTGTATATAAGGCCATCCAGGACTCTGTTGTGGAGGTGTTGAAGGTCCTCTTACAGGAACGTGCGTTCTTTTGACTGAATCAGGTAAGCAGCAGGACAGAGCGAGATGCACGATTTTCACATGCCCGTGTTTCATGCCTTTTTGGGTCGTATCCACGGGCACTCAGTAAGGTGCTAACTCTGTTTTACTTGACCTTCTTACAGGCTGCACGTTTAGGTGGTCTGTGCAGTGGGCTGACTGCTGATACGTTTGGGAGGCTTTGCCACATCTGCTCAGACGACACAAGGCAGTCATGGGGTAAACGTCTGCACCGCCGTGGGCCGCGCAGGTAGACCTCCATCCGCCTCAGCTTGTGCTGCTCTGGGGCCTGCTGTGGACGGGGCTGCCGCTCGTCCCTTATTGCCATTGGAGAAGTGTGGAGTGACTGCCGGACCCTCAAGAAACCTTGTTGTGCGAGAAAAGGAAAACGTAATGAAAGTCTTCGATAAAAAGCTGAAATGATTAATAAGTAATACTCATCCTGCCTCGTAAAGTAAAAGTAGATAAAGGCTTGTTAAATAACAATGCATTTGTTTTGTTTTATTATTTTTTATTCTTTCTATCGGTAAGGCTTTCCCAGTTGCTGTAAAGCACTTTGGGTAGACTTTCTGTCTATATAATGTGATAAATAATGAAGTATACATTAAATGGAAGGGAATATCCCAGATCAAGTAAATCAAATGAACAATTGAATCGTAAAATAAGAATTCAGTGGGTGTCCGTGCCCATGCCAGCCGAGACTGCCAGTCCCCCGTCCTCGGAAGTCCCATGAGTCCCTGCGGTCAACTGGCACGGCAGGCACGGGGCTCCAAAAGTCTCCCAAATTACAATGCAGGTTATGGAGGTGACTGCTGGGCTTGACTTGCGTATCCAGAGCCCAAGGCGTCCAGTCGAGGAGCCGCAAGGACGGGCCACCGCTGATGGACAGTGTCACAGCCCAGCTCTCGCCGGTCAAGCGAAGCCCCCTGCGCGCTCTTGCCAGCTGCTCTGAGTCAGCACCTGCCAGCACAGACTTATTGAGTGTGACGATGGCGGCCTCGGCAGTGGCGGCGACCGCTTGAGCCCAGGCAGGCGGCAGGGAGAGTTAAAGTGAGCCAGCTGGGGGGGACTGAAAGGCAAGAGCCATTAAGCAAGCAAACAATCGCAGTGACAGTAACTCACTAGGTTAGGTCTGACACATCTTTAATTGCTTGCTAAAATTGTTCCTGTCTCCTAAAGCTCGCATTATCACCCAAAATGACAGGAATAATGAATGAGTAACGCTGGTGTAATGCAACAATTAGCCCTCAAAGATGCTGTCTTGTATGGTAATTGTGAACACCCACTCTCCACTGCTAACTGGCTGATAATTATTTAATTATCTATCTGCCAGGATAATTTACTTGGTTTATTTAAGCGCAGATGAAGGGCGATGAAAGTTGTTCCAATGGGTCGCAGAGGGTGCTTCTCGTGTTTGGCTGCCACTAAGTCCTTTTCCGTTGCTTGCCTAATTAGCGCTCTCCGGCAGGCCTGGGCACCCGAGGCGGAGGCGCCACGTCGTGGGCTTCCTCGCTGCTCGCCGGCCATCTTGGCCCCTTGATGTGGACGCCATCACTCACAATGGCTTGTGGAGGGCTTTGTCACCAGTGTCCCCCCCTTCCTGCTGCTCTGCCGTTGTAAGTTGTGACACTCCCCCGCCCGTCGCCTGACGCTTGTAACGTCTCCACAGCGTCGGCATTGTACATTTGCTTGTTCCTGGATTGGCACACGTGCCAGCAGAGATGACTGACGATGGCGGCTGCTCTGAACACACTCGTGATGGCAGAGGATGCAGACTGACTTGTTTCTCATTAAGCTTCCAAACCACCGCGACGACTGCTGCTGTTTGACTTCACTTGTGCGTTTTTGTGATTACAGCACGGCCATTTAAAGTAAAGAGTTTGGCAGGCCAGGCACTGCCATTCATGGATCTGTTTTTCGCTCACTATCCAGCCTGTAAGAAAACCCTCAGGCACCAGCAGAGGTCACACTTTGCTTTGTTAGAGTGGCATTTCTCCCCTTGTGACCCCGCATGTTGTGACTTAAGGTGACACCAGTGTTGTCCCAACGCGCAATGGCTGCGCGTATGAAGGGAGGTTTTCTTGTCCGGATGCCTCTTTGCATTTCTTTTTTTCCACGTTCACCTCAGTGTCCATCAGCTCTCTGCTCTTTTATTTATTCCTTGTCTACGTGAGCGGGGGTCCAGGTGGCAGCAGCCCGGGGCCCACGGCGGTCATTCTCTTCATGATATTCAGCACTCTTGTCGGGTTGCCTCCCAATCACTTTTTATCCTCATCTCGAGCTGATCATGGAGATGCCCAAATGCAGACACAAGCTTCATAAGCCCCCTTGGAAGGCCTCAGTAATGTCACCTGCTCCTTTGACATTAACCCCATTGGTCTGTCGGGTTGCTCTTCTCTTCCCTTTAGTCCCCCCCATTTGCTGCCCCCCTCCCGATGTGTTCCTCCTTTTTCCTTTAGAGTTCTCCAAGTTTCAGAAAGGTGCCACCTGGTTGAGGCCTGGCAGCTCCGCTGAGGTAGCGTCACCAGGATGGCCCAAGGAGTGAGCTGGAGGTATGGAGTCGATTCACGCGTGGACAGGCTTAGCTGCTCAGTTGCTCGCTCGCTCGGATATAAGCAGGGTTAAATATTTTATAGCCTTCCTCCGAGTTGTACACTAAGTGTTCTGAAATATAGATGATATGGGGCTTGCCCACTTGAGCTGACCTCTGCGTGTTTTCCTTTATTTATTTATCGAACAAGTGCTCTTGGGATGAACGTTTTAAAGAGAAAATTGAAATGTAGAGATTGAGGAGACCCCTCCAAGCAGGGCCTGGCCTGTCCTCTCCTCCTGCCGTTTGCTCGCTCGTCTGCCGTTCTTCAGGTGCAAAGTAAGCCACAGACTGGCAGTTTGAACCTTCCTGACGAACACACAGCAGGACCTCGGGCTCCGTGTGCCTTGACTTTTGGGAGTCTAGCCACGCTGTGCAGTCGGAGAGGGGCCCCATGGCTGCTGGTGTGTAATGACCCCAGAAGAACAGAAAACATGGCGGATCCCCTCAAATATTCCATTTCGGCTGATCAGCTTCTTCCTTGTTTCACCTTTTTGTGTGGGAGTCTTTACAGGCGCACATTTCCTTGCTTTTGAGGCAGATTTGTGCCTCTCTGAACCTTCTGCTTTGTTTCCTGGCTGTCTTGTCACAAAAATCCTTCCACTTCAGCACTTGTGGCTTTCCGCCCGACCACTCGCTTCTTTGAAGTTCCCTTAATTGATCTGTTGTATCCTAACGCTTGTGAAGGCAGTAATCTGTCGCCATGTTAAGCAAGGCCTTCTGGTAACCCCCGTGTCCCAGAGGGCTCGGCCACCGGTGTGTGCCGCTCTCCGAGTGTGAGGTGGCAGGCTGCAGCTTGGCCCATACGTTTTGAAGCTGGGCTCACTGTGCGGCATGTGGGCCGGTGGCTTCTGAACTGGGGGAGCAGCTGTGACAGGCACTGCTGACGTGGCCTGTGGTGGGCTTGTGGTACGGTGCTGGCTGCACAGCTGAACAAACGGGTGTCCGGTGTTTGGGGAACCCCCTGGTGTGCTCACTGATGCACTTCCATGTCTGAACGTGTGCTTAGCTTGTTTTACACACGGGCACATCATGGGCTGGTAGACAGGAAGACTTTAGGACCCCTCAAAGCTTAGCTCTCTGTTATCGGAGCGGAGTGAGGCGAACAGGATCGGTGGGCTTAATGGCTTGTTCTCTTCTTCAAGTTGGCTGTGAAGATTTAGGCATTTTCACTTCAGCCTCCACTGACAGATGAAGACGACTTGGTGTAGCGTGCCACGGTAATGAAGATACAGTGCATTCCGAGGTCTGTCTCTGGGACCCTGGAGTGTGATGACGGTGTGCCCTGTCTGTTCTCTTTTGTTGTGTTGGTCACGTTGTCCCCCTCCCTTCAGGTGGGCCATATGCCAGCTGGTCGCCCCTCACCGTCTGCTCTCCACTTGAGTGCCTTCTTGCTGGGCTTGGGACCGTTTCTGTTTTGCTTCTTTTGGCCCTTTGATGTTTTTGTCGATTTGTTGTTTTTTGGATTGTGTTTCTTGGTTTGTTTAGAATTTACAAATGTTGCTTTGCAGTCTTTGGTTGGAATTGTTGGTGGTGTTTAGTAAACTCCTTTTGCTTATCTAGGCCTGGGGTTTTAGCAGTTCCTCTGATGATCTTCTGACCTTCTTGACAGTGCAGGCCTTTTCTTGAATTTCAGAGGTATAAACCCAACAGACAAAGTGACCATTGGCCAGTGTGCCTCTGTCCTCGTGTGAGATCGGAGGTCGGGGCCTCGCTGCGTGTCCTGCTCTGGACGCTTTACTACTCTCAGTGCACGTCTTTGGACCAACAACAGCAGTTTTGAGTAGACGCAGATTACTGGATGACACGTGTAGGCTGTGAAGTGGCCTTTTATTGGCCAGGCCAGGCCCGGACCCCTCAAGTGTGCAGCGGCCCATCCAGATGTGATGAGGCAGCAGGGCTCTGCGTCCGCCGTCTCCAGCCGCTCCCCCTGTCTCTCATTTGGCATGCAGGAGGCGTTGTGGCTGCTGCATATCTCTGGGAGAACCACCTAACAGACAAGAAAAATGACGGCAGGCACAATCTCATTTTCCGAGGTGGCTGCAAGTCAGCCAGGAAATGGCTATTATTCCATCGACAGTGTCGGTATTAAGTTATTTTCGCCTCTAAATACGAGAATGTTCATGAATATCTATTGAGTTCCAGGTAGCAGCGCCTTGCTGCAGTACGGCTCACTGATTGTAGCTTTATATCCTACTTTATACACACCTCAATCTCGGATGGAAGTGAAAGACAATGCTGTTCGAAATTGGTTAATAAATCCTTAGATTGAACCTCTTTCAAGGTACACACCAGCAGCAGCCTTTTTTTTTTTTTTTTACCTTGGATCAGAATGAAGGCTGTTTAACTGTTTCACCGCCTGCCCCCAACACCCCACAAAGCTTTGGTTGCAAACCACTGGACTTGAACGTTCCTCACACGGCGCACTTGAATGAAGTTTGTGTCTGGGGGTGTGAGGGGGCCGACTGACCTTTAGGCCAGAGGTGTCTTCATCGACTCCGGTGACCACCCTGGACCCCGTGTGAGCAGAGGATGACATAGGAGTGACCCCTGGTGGCCAAGAGACCATGCCGGCCTGCACACAAAGGCAAGAAATGGGAGACAGGTGATGGGCCAGGAGAGGAAAAGCACACAGAGTCAGTCCACACTTCTTAAGAGGACTTGAAATATCATGAAATGGAGATTCGTTGGAGAGGACCAGACTGTTAAACGTCTCGCCCTCCATCTACACTAGAAAATACAAAAACAAAATTCAGACTCGAGTATCGGTATGTGCTGCGTCCTCAGAACCAAGTTAACCGAAGCAGTAATTATTGATGTCCGATCATTAAAGAGCTCATCATGATAGCAACTGACGAGAGGAAGTCCCAATTACCATATTTAAGGGTTCCTCTAGAGGGCCTCTTTCTCTTGCACGATTTGGCCCAAAAATGAATCAGCACATCGTCATCTCTTTACAGGCTGAAGTTTTGAGATTGCCACTTTTCAGTCAAATCATTTTAGCTCTACATCGTCCTCAAACGGACACGCAGACACAAGACCCATTATCGAGAGATCAGATCTGTTGAAAAACTGAAGATCAAAATTTTTGACAAATCTAAAGCTTTCACTCCTCCCCTATAGACAATAGGTAGGGGGTGGTGGTTGTTGCAAAGCAACAAACAAAACAGAAAAGTCGAAACAGATGAATACGTTAAAAACATGAAATGTTAAACACTCCCAGAATTCCCTGATCCTGAAATAAATGCAAATATGCACCGTGATATAGAGAACAATACAAGTCCGTCCCCAGCCTTCGTTGCCTTAACTACAAAAGAACAACAAGCAACCACATGAAAGCTCAGAGTCTGATGTAAAACTGGGCACTTGCAGGGAATGAAAAACTGGATGGTGGTCTGTTTTAGCCAGGGTCCTCCCCGAGGGGGTTTCAGAATTCCTTTTGCTTTCTGTACACCCCTAAGCCACAGTCCCTTGCGGTTCATTGTGAATGTGCCTGCGCTTGGGTGACTTTCTGGGCTTTTTTTTCTCTATTTTTGGACCCTATCTTCTGTTGGATGTTTGTGTATTGGGAAGCTGCTTGGCTTGGCTTGCCTTTGTTTTCTCAGGCCTCTTGTTCTCCCCTTGTGCCTTGTAGCATCTGTTTGTGAAAGTAAATGATTTTATTGATTTTAAAGAATCTCTGTTTTTGTGACTTAGCTGGGGTGGCCAGATCTCCCTCTAGTGGGTGTTTGGAGTCATTACTTCAGACTTTATTCTTGGGGACTCTCTAGTTCACAGGTTCCCAAATCTTCATCTTCTTCAATAGCACAGATCATCAGTGAGGACTTGTATAAGATGGGTGGGACATGACCAGTACTGGGGTCCAAGCGAGGCCCGCAGGTGAAGGCAGAAGAGTCAAATACCAAAGGAGGGGAATTGCCAAAGTCCAGAAGCCCTAGCTGGTCGCTCCGAACCCTCCAAAGCCTCCTGCCTTGGGCTTCTGCCATTGCAGCCCCCACCCAAACCTCAGCATTGTCATTCCATTGACTTTCAACCTGCTTGATAATGAATGCCTGGCACCCGTGGGCAGGGTCCTGTGAAATTGTCACTTGTGTGGCCAAGCAGCATGGACAAACCCGCATGACGGCTCAGCTGCTGTACCCCGACGCGTTTGGCCAAATAAAGAAGCAGAGCCAACCGTTCTCGGGAGCAAAACTCTTATCATCTGAATGCATTGTAAGGAAATGTGAACCCGTTCACCTTTATGATGCCACTGTCGATCTTAAAACGAAATAAACGGCAACAATATCACGTGGACCAGTGTGCCGCCATCTTAGATGTCAAGTGACATTATGGGCTGTAGTGGCTACCACACATCTTGACACAAATTCACAGTGTGAACACATCATCAAAAATGTGAACGACCAGAGCAGTAATTAAGTGTGGCGAGAGATTGCAAGGTGTGCCCACAACAAGGGCGCTGATGACAGTGACAAGTGTAACGTAGAGGTAAGTGTCCGTGTCACGCATCGGAGGGCGGAGTACCTTAACAAAAGATTTCAGACATTAGACGTTCTGTGTGTTGGATGTTGCTGTTCGATATTCTCACAAATCTCCCTTTAGTTTCCATGTCACTTTTTTGTAATTGAGTCTTCACTAAGAGAAATTGACACTGAAGAAAATGCTGAAGTTTTAGGAGGGTTGGGTCCCTCCTTGTGTCTTGCAGGCGAGGAGGGGACCAGGCAGTGGGAAGGGAAGAGCCTTGAATGGTGGAGTTTGTCTTCCTGACGCTTCCTTGCTTTTCCCCGGCACTGCTGACTTGTCTGCATTTCTTTTTCAAGTTCGTGTGACTTGTCTTGTGGATGTCGAGTTCTGTTTATGGACTAGATTCAAGCAGCATCTTGGATGGCTTTGTGTTCTCCTGGCACACGTTTCCTTTATCGTTGTTCGTAGCTGGCCTCCGTAATGGTCTTACGGGGGTTCCATGTTCATTGGTATGGTGGTTGGGGTTTTTTTTTTTTTTGTGAGTCTGCATGTTCTCCCCGTGTCCAGGTGGGATTCTCTCTATTACTCAGTCCCCCCAACAGTCCAAAGGCACACAGGTCAGGTGAATCAGTGATGTTAAACTGGCCCATAATAGACTGCTGCCTGGTCAGGGGGTCGTCCTGCTTTGTGCCCGATGATTGATTGGGATAGGCTGCAGCTGCCCTGGTGAAGCCTGTGAGGAAGATGAGCAGATTGATGGAGTAAGAGTTGTGGTATGTTCATGATGTGCTTCTTAGTCAGGCTCTTTTTGTAATTTGTGATTTGATGAGTCAGTATGCTGAGCCCAAGGGGGTAGGGCCTCCAAATGCTCAGAGACCTGAGGCCTCTCATGATTTGTGTCTTCTTGAAATTATTCTTGGGCTTCCCTGAAGCTGGAAACCTAAATCTGATGACATTTTGGGAATTTTAACGCCCTGGGGATCTCACTCTGTGAGCAGGACTTTAATTGGAGCTTTCTTTATTTGAAGTTGTTTGTTGTTGAGATTCTGTAACATTTACATTACCGTCTCCCATGATGCATCGGGTCATGAGGCACCCCAATAGAAATGTCACCTAAACGGTCATTCAGTATCTGGGACTGGGCCAATCATAGCAAATTTACTTTTGATCAAATGGTTTTGTGTGTCCGCGTGCGCATCTGTGTGTCGTCCGCACGTCTGGCCCACCATCCCAACCCCCTGAGCGTGTGCTCCACTTTAAAGCCTGATTTTTTTCAGTTTATGCTTTGTCTCTCTCTTCTCCCTTATGGTTCTGACCTTCCATGTTCTCTCCTTTGGGCCTCCTGCCTGCATCTTGTGGACCTGGTGGTCTTCAGCTGTCCGCTTTCCAAGGCTTTTGTGATTTGCTCAGGTTTGAGTTAATTGAGAGCTTTTTGAATTTCTTGGCTTTGTTTCTTTTGTTTCAAGGTTTATGGTCTGATAATGGCTTTGGCCTCCATACCAAGTTCTGCTTTCTTTGTGTACTTTGGAGATTCTCTTCATTTATTTATTTATTTATTTTTAAATGTTGATTATATTGTAGAGACTTTTACTGTTTATGTAATCAAGTAAAATCCATCCTTCAAGGCCCAGAGGTTTTTACCAATTTCTGTCGTTTGTGTTGATTTCAGGCCTCCTTCCCTCTTCCAGGCCTCAGGCTTTTTGGGATTTGGTTAGTCCCGAATTACAGTGGCATCCATAAAAGTTCTTGAATCCGGTAAGAGAAGAAACAAAAGCAACTTGGAGCAGGTCCCTTCACTAAAGACTCGTCTAGGTGCTCTCTCCGCTCGCAGCGCACCGAGCCAAACCAACACTGGTGTACGAGCCGAAACGCACCAAGTGAAGGAGTCGGCCTGAGCCTGTCATCATCGGCTGTTAGATGGACGCCATTGTGATTTGTTGCCCTTTTGAAACTTTCTTCTGCGCCTTTTGCGGTTCTTCAAGTGAAGCTGTGCTATATTTAAAATAATCTGATCTTTTAAGGCACATGTAAAACAGTTTAGGCTTAATTAAAGTGAAGCTGCCACATCACTAGTGAGCTAATTAAAACTTTTAGCTGAGGTCTCTCTTGGCTTTCCTCGGCTTAAGCAAGCTGTATTAGGTTTTCTAATTATACACACGAGATGGAGGAGAGTGTGTGAGTGCTGCTGGGAAGGAAGGGCCGTGCTACTGCGAAATATCTCACAGTTAATCAGACGCCTGAAGAACAGAAAATGGCACGCTGCGTGTCAACCCTTGTCACGTCTGCTGAGATGAAAGAGCATGAGTGTTTGGGGTTACCAGCAAGTGTGCCCCCCTTTGTCATCAATGCGAGAGGAGCCTTCAGAGAGGCTAAGGGGCACTTTTGGAACGCTAGCTGCCCAATTACGGAGCGTGATGTTCACATATTTGAACCCCTGTTCAGAAATTGGGGTTAGGCAGAGAGCAGATATTTGGTTTGTGCTTAAGAATGTTCTTGTAAAAAAAATGGAGCTCGTGGGAGACAAAGGCTACTAAAGTGCTGCACGTGTAAGTGGGCCAATGACGTGCACTTGGTGGAAGACGAGACCCTGATTTTCCATGAGGGCTTTTCCCCCAAGACTTTGTATTCTGCCACTTTTAGTTTCACTTTCACTTTGCTCCCTGTTTCGTTTGATTTTGTTCCCGTGTAGTTTTTCTTGGCTTGCCTGCCACTATTTTGGGGTGGGCTGCTAGCGTCGCATCTTTCACAGGCGCATGTTTAAAAGCTTCTGGATTTCCTCTCCCAGCCTCTGGTCTTCTGGTTTTATCCCACACTGCACTTCTTGTACGCGTTGTCACCTTCAGCTCCTTGTTTGTGGCCTTTGGCGCCTGCTGCTTCTTATTTTCTCTTTCTGTCAGAGTAAGGCCCTGTGTCCACATTGACGTTGAGCTCGTGGCTCTGAACGATGTAGCCGTTTTGTGGTGGTGCTTACTTGACTTCAGTGTGACGTTACATTGGCGTTTGCTTGCCTCTGGTAAACGCCACACTGCGGCTCAGATTGTACTTGGGGTTTTGAGGCAAAATATGAACCAGTTGGCTTTATTAGACCTGACCCTTGACCTCCTTGGGTTAAAAATCCTCCTGAATCGGCGACATAGGCAGAGAAAACATGGCGGCCGCTACTGGACTGCACAGCAGGTGAGAATTTGTGAAGAAAGTCGAAAAAGAAAAGCTGCAAACACACCATGTCACATGCCAGTCAGTGCTGGCCCTGAAGAGCGGCTACCTGGAGTAAGCAAATGCAAATACAGGACTGGCATACACACTCGTCGCCCACCCAGCAGCATTAGCACAAGCCTGCCATAATGTGTGTGTGTATACTGTATATAATATATTGTGTATATAGACACACACCTCGTAATTGTATCCGGTCTAACAGAACGTTAAACGAACGACTTGTAAACACAATACAGACGTTTGCTTTGCACTCAACGGGATTTTGGCAGAAATCGACGCTGATAAAATGCTGCATGCCAGGTGCATTTGGTGTCATCCGAACGCATATCTGAGCAAACGCAAGTGGTGACCACCCATGAGGACAGACCATCCGATTCACTGCAGTGAGCAGAAACACTTGCCGCTGTATTGGAGTCGTCGTGTCAGGAGGTCTGCAGCCACTTGTCACTTGTCGTCCTCTGGGCTCTGGTTTTGGCTCCTGCTGGTTTTTGATTTCTTTTTTCTTTGTCGTTATTTATTTATTTATTTTTGTGTTTCCATTGTACTGTTTTTTCATGGGGGCTTCAGTCACTACTGTAAAGAGCCCATCGCTAGGCTCGCTAATAGTGCGTGTCATTCCACGTGTGCACACACACGCGTCTCTTAAGTGGTAGACTGCAGAATCTCGTGTGTTAGACTTGTCTTAGTTTTTGAGTTTATTATGGTGAGTGCTGTGATTAAAACGCGTATCGTGTTGCTAGCACGTGTCCAGTTCTGACCCACTTGTCATGTCTGCTGGCACCTGACATAATTAAGCATCCCTTTGTCGGTAAAAGAGTTGTCATGGGTGGTTCTTTCTGGGCTGCTGCTTTGCCCAGGGTTCAGTTTCGACTCTTGCCCGTTGGTCATTCTGACTTCCTTCTTCTGATCCTTGTGCAGATCTCTCTGCCCCTTTTTTGTACCTGCAACAATCTTTTGGGCTTTTCCCAGTACACCGCTCAACACTGCAGTATGCTGAAATGTGGGATTGAAGCGGAAAGCGATGCCAACCTTTAAGACGAATCTGGACAGGCTGTGAGGACAGACGAGCAGATGGACTGAATGGCCTCCTCGTTTGTCGGGGTTCACCTGGCACAGCCTGGTTTGTTGTGCGCTGGACAATCGTTTAACTCGAGTGCGACTGGCTTTGTGGTATTTTGTCTCAGTGTTGTTGCTTTTCACTGATTTCTCTGCTTAGCTGTTTTTCTTTTTTCTCTTTGAAAATATTCTTCTAAAATTAGCATGATGTAAATGTCGGTTGAACATCAGGTCTTCTCTTCAGAGTTGGTTGCTAGTGAAGGAATCCCAAAAAGGATGGCGTAGCCGATGACGGCTGCCTTCCTATCCAAACCACCGTCGCTCGTCTTGGCTGTGAGGTAACGTGAAATGCTCGCACTTTGACATCAATCACAGCTGCCTGCATTCGCCATCTGTAAGGCCGGGTTCACCCGCTGGAGTGGGCACAGAGAGGATTCTAATTGATGTGCGATTTACGTTATTTGAAAGTGGGATTTTGCATTAACTGACTGCTCGAATGAGTTGTTGGTCACGTGCCCGCAATATCGATCATCGGAGGTGTAATTTTCATGCATTCTCAATGACACCCTGAATTAACATTTCATTCAAATACGGAGCCATCCTCGTGGTTGCATTGTGGAGTATTGCACCCTGGAGGGCAGACTAGCCAGCAAAACTATTTATATTGTAATTAGGCTTTAATTGGGCCAATTAGGTGCTCCCAATTTACATTTCTCTAGTTCCTCTTTAGAGCAATCGTGCCCAGTCGTCTCAAGTCCTTATTTTGTTTACTTGCTGCCTCCTAATGATGAGAGAATGCAGACGCAGAAATTGTCATTAAACGAGGTGGCAGGAGGCCACGTGAACAAAGCCTTTGAAGTCACAGTCTGTTTAGCGTGTTTTTCCACAATTAAAATCCGTGTCTTAAAATACCGAAGACATTTAAGTGACGAGTTTCACACATTCCTATTTCATTATCTGTCTTCTAATGGGAAAGCTGGGATTGTACCTGTTTTCTGCCTCAGCCGAGGCCCACACATCCAAACGGTTTTTGAAAATTCCAGGGGAGTCCGTTTAGGCCATCGTTGCTGGAGCCGAGGACTGCGCCGATACCAACTTTGAACGTCAGCCTGGTTCAGCTCTTCGGAAGTCAAGAGTGCAGCCTCCGTCCAGCCGTCTGCTTGAACTCCGTCATCCCTGACGTCACAGGCTAAAGGGAACGAGAGAACGCAAGTCGGTGGAGGCATCCCAGTCGGCCATCACGTTGAGCGCCGCTGCTTTGTGTCTCATCACCTGATGTTCTGACTTGTGACCCCTCTGGCGTCGCCGTTATTCGTTTTTCTGATGTCGCGTGGGGCAGCAGCCTCGATCTGCAGCTGGACCTAACCCTGTATCAAGCCATTGGGCCCTATCGTACACCAAAGTGGGTAGCCTGATGGGTGGGTGCGCTTGACTGGTTAGCCATAAGAGATGTTCATTTATGAATCAAAGTCTAAGTAACTTGAAATTGGGAAAGCACAAGGGAAACCAAAAGCAATGAACGGAGCCGGCTGGCTGGCTGGCTGGTCTTAAACCCTACAAACCAATGTAAGGTAGCCAAAGCCGTGGGAAATACGGGCGAGGGGTCCCCCACAAGTGCATTAGGGTTAGAGCAGATGGCACAGTTGGTTGGTGGCACGTGCCCATGAAGCTGGGTGCCTAATGTGGCATACCCAGTGCCTCGCTCCAAACATCTGCCCCTTCGGGGTCTTGAGGGCTGGCAAGCAATGAAGGCTCCTCTGGCTTACAGTGCAGTTCCTACAAGAAGGACATAGCAGCACTTGAAGCGGCTCAGAGGAGAGCAGCCAGGAGCATCGTGGGACTTAAGGACATGTCCTACTGTGACAGACACCAGTTTACTCTCAAGCAGAGGAGACAGTGTGGGGACCTCATCCAGGCATTGATGGAGGAGACCCAGCTGAATTCTCTGAGCTTAATGGCGATTCACATCCTCAAAGACGTCGGTGAAATGAAGGGGATGTGTGTTTGGGAACGAAGCCACAAATTACTTCTTTACTCCAAGAGTTGTGGGACAAACTGCAGAGACAGAAACCTTGAGAACCTTGAGGAGACGTCTAGTGGAGACATTGGGACACTCAGCCAAACAAACTAGTGACACGTGGACAGAGTGGTGGTCTCTGCTTTGTTACATTTGTTATGACAGATGTGGGTGGTAGGGCGGCGCGGCTGTCTGGTTAGTATCGACAATTGCAGGATGGACAAGGACCACAGAGATGAGGCTGACTGTTAGCCAGTGGTGCATGTGGGCTTTAAATGAAGAAGCTGGAAGAACGGTGCTCATCGTAGGATCTGTGGTTTTTCAAGAGCAAGTTCTACTCACTTGTGTGACAGAAGACAAAGATGACATGAGTGTGTTGGGGGCTCCTTGTGGCAAATGGCATAGAACTGAAAAGCACTTCAAGTGACACTTGTCCTCTCAGGGTGACTTCCCAAAATGACGGCTTTTCTGCTTAGGAGGAGTCGGCTCGACGTGAGCAGACCCCGGAAGTGACATCAGAGGTGGAGAGGCGTCAGTCTTCCCTTCTACAGATCAATGAACAGAGCGACCGTTATGGCACAGCGCCAACCCTTGGATCGGCGGACAGTTACCATCACCAGGGTCATACTCAAGCATGGGACACTAGCTGTGGCCCCAGAGAGGGAGGGGTGACATGTTGATTAGCACATGCAAGTCAGCATCTCCCCTGAACTTTGTGTCCTGTCTGTGACTCTATAAACAATCCAGACACTAGAAAGTGACACAGTCGCCATTTTCAGGTGAGGAGGACAGAAGGCCCGGTTATAGTCGCTACTCATGGCGCCAGTCAGTTGATTGCCTCCCTGTTCTCTGGGCATGTGACCCCCTGTTCCCATGAAGTAGACGGGCATTGCAGTTGGTCTTGCAGTGTGTGCCACCATAGAGGCTGGCCAGTGGCTTGAAGACCCCAAAGCCTTCAACCGCTTGTGTCGGTTTTCCTTTTTCCGCTGTTTGTTGATTTTAGTCCCGACTGTCAGCCTGTTGCAGAGAGTGGCTCGTAAAAATAAATGGCCTTGAATTCCTAATTGTTAAACAGGTTGAGGAAGGTGGAGATTAGCGAGGCCCCCAAGGGCTCTTGAAGAGCACTCTCCGCCTGACGTCCTCTCCTGGGACGGGCACACAGACGTGTCATTCGGATACCTTCAAATCAGCTCGAGCTTCCTCAGCCCACGGCGGCCACCTCTGCCGTTTGATGTGCCGGAAGGCTTGTTTAGAGAAGGATACGGTGCGCTGCGTGCGGATAGATAGAGAGAGAGAAGAAAAGGAAGAGCGAGCGGCCGCCCCCCGTCAGATAGAAGCGTCTTCACACACACACACACACACACACACACACACACACACAATTTTTCCACCCTGCCGAGACTGATTTGAATAATTCAGAGCAACGTATTCTCCAGGGCCCCATTGTCTGCAGTGAAGGAAAATCAGCAAGCCGGATGGCCTGTTAAGAGGGCTCCAACCTGCCGCCTTCTCTCTGTAAATCAGGATTAATGATGCAGTGGAGGAAACTGGAAGCACATTGCAGCTACACCCCTCTTTGGCGAATCTTTACATCCTCAGGCGGCCTCCTCGGCTCAGGCTGACTTGTTGATAATTGTCTGTACCTAACACCTCTGCTAACCTCCTCTTATCCTGCTTTCTGCTTTCTTGACAGCTTGATGCTTGCCATCTCTTGCTTGTGTCCTGTTCTCTTGGAATGGTAATTAAATTTGCCAGGCCTCTGTTACACAGCTGGGCTTTGGAGGCTAACAGCTGTTTCAGGAAGGGGCTGCTTTCACATTCATCCAGCGCCTTTCACGCCGGGCCGTGTTAGCAGTGGGGGTCACTCTGATTGCCTTTTCTTCTGCCGCTGTTGCTGCTTCACAGAGCTGCCAGATACTAGGAAAGGGGGCAAGCCGAGGTGCGGAGGATGAGTGCCGTGAAGGGCGGGTATCGATTGATTGGCCCCTTTGGTTTGTGCAAGAGGGACGGCATGACGGGCACTATACAGTACAGTACAGGACACTCCGTGGAGACAGACGCACCAAGTTGGCCCATGCGTGCTGGGCTGTGGGATGACCGGATCCGTGGCCCACCACAGAAGGCAGGAACAGGACCGGGCAGCATTCTGAAAGGATGATAGGAGATGGCGAGACCTCCAGGCTTAAAGGGGGCCGCTTCTTGAACTGCACCACAAGTGTCTGCTCAGCGTGGGCAGTTTAATGGAAGGGACAGACAGAAGGAGAGATTGAAGTGTTTTGGGAATATCTGACAGCAGCACCGCAGAATCTATAAAGACCGTGACTGCAAACGGGAGGCAAAAATAACAAAGACAGTCAATGAACCAACACGAGTATGCATTGAGACGTAGCCAAGGGGACCTCGTGCTCACCTGGCAGGACTTGGCCGTGGGCACCTCTTCCAACTTGATGGTGGGTATGATAGATGACGTCAAGCAGAACACAAAGACGCTTTCAGATTGGCCACGTCGCGTAGGAATTTGGAGAAACGTGGAATGAACTTTGCTTGAATTTAGTGTGTTTACTCACTTAATGGTACCGTCGTTCAGCTGAGCTGCCAGTTTTGGCTTGTACTCCACATCTGATGCTGCTTCCTGTTTTAGTCGGCCAGCACTTGCCCTGATCCCGCTTTTCTGTTAGCGTCCTGTCCTGCTGAATCCTTTCTTTTTCTTCATCACGGACTGACCAGGATTAGCAGGAATGAAGTCCAAGAGTGACTGGGCAAAATATTGCACTTTGTGCTTTTGTGGCTCGGTGTAGTTGGGTGCTTTGTAGGCACATCCTTGAGTTGCTTACATGCGCTTTACTCCGATAAATGCTTGTCACTGATGGCGTGTCTGCTTTGTGGCCTTCCTTGATTCTGGTGGCAGCATTGGGCTCAATTACCAAAATCCTTGGCCTTCCTTGCCCATCACCTTCACAAAATGTTTGTTCAGTTTGATAAGACGAGGCTGGGTTGACAACTGGCTTCTGCTCCCCACTGTGCGGCCCGTTCCTTTACTGTACCGAGACCCTTCGGCACGCTGTCCCATCTCCAGTAGGATTTCTAAGTGACGTTCCCAGTAGCAGTGCCACTAGAGATGATCCAAAATCGCAGAAACGGGCGATTTGCAATGAAGTGCTACGGGACTGGAAAGTTTTTAAAGGTGACCATAATCTGTTTTAAAAAAAAAACAACAAACAAACAACAAAGGACCCACCCAACCAGACGTGTTGAGGGGTTAAAACCTCAGAGTGGTCAGAGCTCCCTTCTTGTGATCCTGGTGCAGGGACAGCATAAGAGCACCCCTGGTGTTCACACCTGTCATAGACAATAGGCGGCCATTTGCTTACAGTTGGCCTGCTTCTACTCTCTGGCGTTTGGCCCTTTTTTTTTTTAAAAGGATACCTCAGTGCCCTTTACTGTACCACTCAGTCAAACACCTGGCCACTGGCAAAACACAAGAATGGTGCCAAGCAGCTTATTGTTTGGGCACTTTGAAATCATCCATCCTTCATCTAACCTTTGTTGTTTGCCGTGGTTTCCCAGTTTCAGTAGGGGGCGCTCTTCCCTTTGTGAGTGCCGGGTGGTGGCAGGTCTAGTGCCCGAGGTGACGCACGTCTGTAAAGAAGGCCATGGCTGTCCTGCTCCACATCGTTGACTGGCTGAGAGTGGTGCCCAGTCACGTGACAGCAAGGACAGGGAGATCACGACGGGTGGACGTCTCTGAAGGCGATTTTTGAAGGTCACCTCAGATTGGGTGTACGTGGCTTACGTTTGATGAACTCTAAAAATAATTGCAGTTGTTAGCATCTCCTGCGACATACAAGTCACGATGTAACACATTTAACATGTACAAGCAGCGCTATCGATGTTTACACGACAGAAACCGTATGTTTGACTATTTATTGTAATACAGCCTTTGTCTTGGATTAATGTGAATAAATCGCTCCTGCAAGCAAACTCTGATACTTGGCACGATGAGAGAACTCGCAAAATCATCCAGAATGTTCGAGCAAATTATAGGAAAAAAACGGGTCTAAATCTATTAAGTAGTCCTCTTGTGAAAAGCAGACAGACGTTGGATTATATAGATAGTGAGACAGATAGGGGTCGCTGTTGCCCCTTGAACCCTCAGACACCAGGTAAAAAAAGTCCAAGAAATGAATTTAATATTTCAATAATGTGCACAAAGCACTTCCACAATACACAGTAAACAATACAATAATCGCTAATAACCCTAACCAATCCTCCACTCCCACCCAACTCCAGCTCTGTCTGCTGGGGTTTCCCGTAGTCCTTTTATATTCCTTGACCTGGAAGTGCTTCATTCCCTCAGATCATGTGATTCCATAGCACTTCCGGGACAAATGGGAACTCCTTTTCCTTCAGCCCGGAGTACACCATTTTTTCCATCCCCGTGACTTGGGAGTACTTCCAGGCTATACGGAAAATACAAATCCCTGGGCCTCCCTGCAGCGGCCCCCACGGTATCCAGCAGGGCTATGAAGTAAAACTCCAATGTCCATGATGCCCTGCTGGAATTTGGGGCCCCTCCATGTTGCAGGGAGGACTCCGTCTAGCGGTGTGGGGGTGTTGGCCAGGATAAACTGCCAGCCTTATATCCCAATAGATAAACAGAGCTGTCTAAACAGTGCACAGTCCAAGGGGGATTCACTCCTGATGATGATGCCTCGGCTGCTCGTTACCTGCTTTGTCATCATTTTGATGTGCCAAGTCACAAAGTCTGCTATCGGTGCCAATCCAGCCCTGGCAGGTTTTCTCTGTTGTCGATGAAGACAGCCATCCAGCAGATGACTTTAGTGCCATTCACGTCATTAGCACTCTAAGTGTTTCTGTATATTTAAAGAATTATTTACCGAGTGATCTTCAGGTCTGATTTTCCATATTGTGCTTGCTGACCTGTGCTTTTGACATTTGAACAGTCTGGACGAGGACAGGCCATTCAGCCCAGCAAAGCCCACCAGTCCTATCCACTTCATCCTTCAAAAGTAACATCAAGTTTTGAAGGTCCCTAACGTCCTACTGTGTCCCACACTACTTGGCCACTCGTTGTGTGTGTCTGTGGTTCTCTAACTTCACCACTTTGTCCCCGTGTTGTTGATGAACTCGTTTCAAAGTCACCGTCTCGATCCACTGCACTAATTCCCTTCATCATCTCAAACACCAGTCGTCTCTCCTCTTCATCATTTCTTTTAATCGTTCCTCATCTCTCGGCTTCGTCACTCTTTTCTGGACTTTCTCTAGTGCTTTCTCGAATTAAAAAGACGCTCACGGAGGCCTCTGGTTTCGTTCGGGAAGCGTCCAGTGGTACCTCGGGCTCGAGTGTTCTGCCGGCCCTTTTGTGTCCCCCTTATGTGTGACCCGTGTGTCGGGGACGTGGCACTTGTTGTATTTGGCTGGACTCTTGTAAGTCAGAAGAGCTGTGTGCTGCTCAGCTGCATGCGTTTAGCAGCCGTTCATTAAATGTGTGGGGTTCACTTCAAGACGCTGATGTCCTCACCGCTGTGATCACAAAACATCACGTGGCCCCTCAATCTTTACTTTCACATCTGCCGCCATTTAAACTTCATCTCGTGTCGTCTTTCACGTACAAACATTTATTACATCAGAGCCTTGCTAAGAAGAGTCCTCTCGGGTGGGCAGCGGGGACCCCTTAAACAGGTCATGAAGAGATTGCACCAGACAGTGAAGCTGCGAGGTACCCCCAGAGTGGGACGTGTGCCCAGACTGCCAACATGGAATCCCAGCTCTGTGCCATCCTGGTTGGTCTTTTGGTCCCTTAGTACCCTTTAAAGCCCCATGTGGGTAGATGTGCCATTTTCTGCCATACAGTAGAATGGCAAGGAGCCACTTGCCCTTCAGCCATCTTTAGGATGTGTTCTTGTAGTGGTGGGGTTCATATGAAGGGAAGGGGAGAGGGTCACAGAGACTCGGGTAGCCCCCATAAGACAGCCGATTCATTAGGAAACCCCCCATCTGAAAAGCATCAGTGTCACGTCAGGGAGCTTCTTCCACTGCGTTTTTGAATGAAATCATCATGGCCCCTCGTATTGGCACATACAGTAGGTGGTCCCGGTGTATGCTTTTCACAATTGTAAATTTCTTGTCCTTGTATCCAGACCCCTGAGCTGATGTCACCGTGCTGTGACCCTAATGTTGAGGTGATGCCCAAAGCCATTTAAAGACACACTAGAGGACTAATAAGTGATGAACTGCGACAGTCGGTGACCAATAAACACAAAGGGGAAGAACGAACTCAAACCACAGAATTGTACAGCAAGCAAAACCAGAAATCAAACCAAAACAGAGTGCCCCCTGCCTATGGGGGGTTGCGGTGCCCTAAGTCCTCGCGCGTCCTGAAGGCCAGCATAGGTTGCAATTGATGGTGAAATGAAAGCCTCACTAAGCAGAGGCAGCAATGGGGGGGGGGCCAAAGAGCACACGGCAGCTGCTCTGGCTTAGGCCACAGTGAGGACCACCACACCGGCCCACGTGCCTCTCAGTAGGCCTGGCGCTGACTCCTCACCTGTGCAACTCGTCGTCTGTCTTGATAAAGTGCGTTACTGCCAATGTTCGTGGTGTCCTGTGCCATTGGGTGTGAGGTTTGTAAGAGCAGTGCTAATGTTTGTGATGTGCCCTCTGTTGGAATGACGGACACGTCCTCACACCACCGTTAGACTGAACTTTACCGAGTGTAACAAAACGCCTCGCCAGAGCACTACGAAATTCACGCAGGCCCACCTTTGTTCCTCCGCCATGCATTTGAATTTGCCGTGTGCCATAACGGTGAAGTGACGATGAAGCACTGAGCCGTTGAACCATGACCACCGAAACTGCTGTAGTAGCTGAACCCCCTGCAAGGACCAGAAGACCGTGAAGGGCCGGTGTGTCTCTGGACTCCTGTGGAGTCGGTGCTCCCGTATTTCACGTCTTCCATATCCGCGAAGTTGTTTTTCCAGAACATAACCCGCTGTGGATAACGAGCATGCGACTGAATGTACAGTGCCAGCAGCTGTAAGGCCATGAGGTGGCAGTACTGAGCCATGAAGCGAGATGCCTGTTTGTGTTGTGCAGCGCCTCCTGGCCTCTCGAGTGGGAACTACACAGGTGGGCATGTGAGTGAGGGGCCAGGCCGGCCGTTGAGGCCGAGGGCTGCACACTGGATCCAAACGGAGGGGCTCTTGCTGGGGGTCTCTGAGGCTGTGGAGCTTTGCCATTCCCGTGTCTTCTGAGAGTTTCTTCCTCCTACTCAAAGCCTGCACTCGCAGATTTCTTTGCATTGGCTCCATATTGTATTTTGCATTTTCATTTTTGTCTTGTTTTGTCACACAGTAGAAGTGCTCTTGGGCAGGAAGCTGCTTCACATGAATTGCAATTTATGGAAATTCAGAAATTCCAAAACACGCGTCCAGCCTCTCATCCCTTTTCTTTCTCGAAATCGAGCAAACTACTCTGCTGGCTACCAGGAGGCTCTTGTGTGCGGCTCCCTCCTCAAGTATGCAGGTAAGTCGCTTCAGTAACCCGACACCCCAGAGTGACACATCTAGTTAAAAAACAGAATAAAAAAAGAAGTTTCTTGATCACACAGCCCCATCTAGAGGCCAAGAAGCACAACTGCGTAAGGCTGGGCACTGCACCAGGCAGCATCACGTCCACAGAGGTCTCGTGGGCATGGGAAAGGTGCTATAAACATAACATATATTACTGTTAGTCGTGTGTGTCTGTACACGCTGCTTTGGTGCAGAAGCCCCTCTTGGTGACCTCCAGGGACTAGCAGGGGACAGAGACGTGGCCTAGCGGTGCTTTGAAATCCCTTTTGTCCGCTGCCTCCTGTCTCTCCAGCACAAGAAACTCCCACGTCTGACACTCCGTTCATCGGCACTTGCTGTCTACTAATGCAGGACGCCAAGCTTTTTTGGGTTGCCCCTCTACACCTAAAAGAGCCCCCTTTTCACGATAATATCTTCTGCAGGAAGTTAGAGTTAAACCAGTGAGTGTCTTCATCGGCCAACAGCAGGGGATATGAGGGGTCAGAACTGCAAAAAAAAAAAAAAAAACACTTTGAAAAGGTGGGTGGGGGGCATTGTTTTATGCCATTTTGAGGCTGTTGAGCGTGAATGTTGACATGCCGGTGGTCCTCACCCTGTGAGAGTCGCTCTCAACAGGGCACAACGGGACAAGTTTGAGACCTGCACAATGTGGAGCGTCACTTCAGATGATTTCAGGGTCACAAGTAGTGCATGATGTGATCTGCTGATCAACTGTGCAGACTGCCATTGGCACTAAAAGAGAAGGAATGTGACACTTGTGATTTGTTCCTCACCCTCACCTATTCTGTTTCCCTTCTCGGTACTCCAATGTGGCACTTGGTGCCACAGCCCACCTGCCAAGTTGTTTTGCCTGCCTAAAGTAAAGTCGTCCCTGATGGTGGATCACAGGAATCGGCAGGCACAGAGGTCCTGTCATCCGATTGGCTTGCCCAGCACTGACTCAGCTGTGGAATGGCCAATAGGGGAAGGCAGCTTGATGGCCGAGGTCTCCAGGACTCTTTGAACAAAACGGAATCATATTATGGGATATCATCTTCTGTTAAATTCTGCTCTGTACTTGTACATTTTTAATTTTTATACGTATTGAGGATTTGTTCTGATCTGTGTATTGTATTGTATTGTATGGACCCCCTTCTTTAAGACCCCCACTGCACTCCCAACCTACCTAGTAAGGGGTCTGTCTTTGAACTGCCATTCCGGAGATTTCTTCCAGTTCTTATTCCCTACTAGGGTTTTTTTTGGACATTTTTTCTTGTCTGGAGGGGTGGCTGTGAAAAGGAAGGGCCTGATGAAGCCCATTGTGGCACTCCTTGTGTGATTTTGGCCTATTCAATAATAATTTCTATTGTATTGTATTCATTGACACAATAATTACATTTTGAAACAAATATTGTGTCTCTGCTATCACATTCATGGAGGGGCCTTACTGGGTCTCTGGGGCCCTTGCTGGGTCTCTGCTCTTTCATTCATTAAGAGGCCTTGCTGTGTTTCTGCCATGAGGGTCCTTGCTGTGTCTCTTCTATTACATTCACTAGAGGGGCCTGGCAGTGTCCCTGCTATCATATTGAATAGAGGGGCCTGGTTGTGTCCCTGCTATTACATTCATTAGAGGGGCCTTATTACATTCAATAGAGGGGCCTGGTGGTGTCCCTACTATCACATTCAATAGAGGGGCCTTATTACATTCAATAGAGGGGCCTAGCAGTGTCCCTGCTGCACATTATAGAGGGGCCTGGCGGTGTCTGTGCTTCACATTCATGGAGGAGACTTGCTGTTCCTAAGAGCTGCTGATTAACTGTGTGCAGACTGCATCTTGTTGTTTTGTCTTTAGCACTGACATCAGTCACATGAGAGTTCTAATTTGTTACTAACCCTCACCTGTTCTGTTTCCCTTCTCAGTACTCAAATGTGGCACTTGGTGCCACTGCCCACCTGCCTGCTTCCATCTCTGATGGAGGATTGAAGCAATTGTGGGGCAGAAGGGTCCATTCATTGGATTGGCTGGCCATATTGGCTGGGATCATCTACTGTTAAATTTTGCTCCATACTTGTATTTTTTTTATTTGTATTGAGGATTTGTTCTGTTCTATGTATTGTATTGTATTGTATTGTATTGACCCCATTCTCTTTGGCACCCACTGCACACCCAACCTACCTAGAATGGGTTTTTGAACTGCCTTTCCCGAGGTTTCTTCCAATTTTACATTTAGTAAAATTCAATACAATCAATTACATTCATTAGAGGGGCCTGGCAGTGTCCCTGCTATCACATTCAATAGAGGGGCCTGGCGGTGTCCCTATCACATTCAATAGAGGGGCCTGGCGGTGTCTCTGCTATTACATTCAATAGAGGGACCTAACAGTGTCCTTATCAAATGGGGCCTGGCAGTGTCCCTGCTATCACATTCAATAGAGGGGCCTGGCGGTGTCCCTGCTATCACATTCAATAGAGTGGCCTAGCAGTGTCCCTGCTATTATATTCAATAGAGGGGCCTGGTTGTGTCTCTGCAAACAGGGGCCTGGCTGTGTCCCTGCTATTATATTCAATAGAGGGGCCTGGTTGTGTCCTATCAAACAGGGGCCTGGCGGTGTCTCTGCTATTACATTAATAGAAGGGCCTGGCGGTGTCCCTGCCAACAGGGGTCTGGCGGTGTCTCTGTCAAGAGGGGCCTGGTGGTGTCTTTGCTATTAAATTCATTAGAGGGGCCTGGCAGTGTCCCTGCTATCACATTCAATAGAGGGGCCTGGCGGTGTCCCTATTATATTCAATAGAGGGGCCTGGTTGTGTCCTTATCAAACAGGGGCCTGGCTGTGTCCCTGCTATTATATTCAATAGAGGGGCCTGGTTGTGTCTTATCAAACAGGGGCCTGGCGGTGTCTCTGCTATTACATTAATAGAAGGGCCTGGCGGTGTCCCTGCCAACAGGGGTCTGGCGGTGTCTCTGTCAAGAGGGGCCTAGCAGTGTCCCTGCTATTACATTCAATAGAGGGGCCTAGCAGTGTCCTTGCTATTATATTCAATAGAGGGGCCTGGTTGTGTCCTTATAAAACAGGGGCCTGGTGGTGTCTTTGCTATTACATTCATTAGAGGGGCCTGGCAGTGTCCCTATCCAACAGGGGCCTGGCGGTGTCCCTGCTATTACATTCACTAGAGGGGCCTGGCAGTGTCCCTGCTATTACATTCAATAGAGGGGCCTGTATTTTTTTTATTTGTATTGAGGATTTGTTCTGTTCTATGTATTGTATTGTATTGTATTGACCCCATTCTCTTTGGCACCCACTGCACACCCAACCTACCTAGAATGGGTTTTTGAACTGCCTTTCCCGAGGTTTCTTCCAGTTTTACATTCAATACAATCAATTATATTCAGAGGGGCTTGGCAGTGTCCCTGCTCTCACATTCAATAGAGGGGCCTGGCAGTGTCCCTGCTATTACATTCAATAGAGGGGCCTGGTGTTGTCCCTGCAATTACATTCAATAGAGGGGCCTGGCAGTGTCCCTGCTATCATATTGAATAGAGGGGCCTGGCTGTGTCCCTGTGTTGTGATGTAGGATTTTGCACATAACTTGATAAATGTTTTGTATGTCTTTATTTATAATTTTGGCAAACCAATGAAATTTAGTGGTACCTTGGTGAGAGGCATTCTTGTTTATCCCCCCCCCCATGTTTACGACTTTTCTTTGTAATTTTACGACAGGATTTGGGGGATGTGTCTTAAACCAGTTTGATGAGGATTTCTTTGCTAAAGTCTTTTCCCCCATCCCCCACACAAAGCCAGTTTAGTGTAATATATGGTCTTCTGGGGGCAGGAGATAAGATGTTCTATTTCTCCCATTGGTCTGAGGTATGGCTGTTTGGAATTGGCTAGTCTCAGAGGCCTTCAAGTACCATGATGTCCTATTGGTTCTAGGAATTGGAGAGAACATCTATAAATGTACTTGCTCAACCACATTCTCTCTCTCTGACTGACATATGATGAAGAAGCATCTCTCTTGCTAACCTGTGAGGATGAAGACAACACAATGAAGAGCACAGCTCAGCAGCCATATTGAACAGACATGTGACTGAAAGCTGAGCACCAACGATGCCTTAACTAGAGACATTTTAAGTAACTGCAAATCTGTGTGCCACCTGAATTACACATCACCATTTTATCAGGTTGTATGGTTGCCAATATTCAAATGTACTTTGCATTTTGTTATTATTTATGAATATTATCAGTAATACATTATTTTATGTGTAACTTAACTCCTGCTTGTCTTTTTACTACATCTAATTGCCTGAGGTTATAGATATAGAAGGGAAGGTGGGGAGAAGTTATATACAGTGGTAAGTCTGTGAGATTAGGTATTCTAAGGCTACATATTAATAATACAATAGGGGAAAGTAGAGCAATATATATATTACTCTACCAAGATAAAACACCCTGCTATTACATTCAATAGAGGGGCCTGGTGGTGTCCCTGCTATCATATTGAATAGGGGGGGGGCTGGCTGTGTCTCTGCCAAGATGGGCCTGGCGGTGTCCCTGCTATTACATTCAATAGAGGGGCCTGGCGGTGTCCCTGCTATCACATTCAATAGAGGGGCCTGGCGGTGTCTCTGCTATTACATTCAATAGAGGGACCTAACAGTGTCCTTATCAAATGGGGCCTGGCAGTGTCCCTGCTATTACATTCATTAGAGGGGCCTTATCACATTCAATAGAGGGGCCTGGCAGTGTCCCTGCTATCACATTCAATAGAGGGGCCTGGCGGTGTCCCTGCTATCACATTCAATACAGGGGCCTGGCGGTGTCTCTGCTATCATATTCAATAGAGGGGCCTGGCAGTGTCCCTGCTATCACATTCAATAGAGGGGCCTGGCGGTGTCCCTGCTATCACATTCAATAGAGGGGCCTGGCAGTGTCCCTGCTATCACATTCAATAGAGGGGCCTTATTACATTCAATAGAGGGCCTGGCAGTGTCTCTGCTGACAGGGGCCTGCCGGTGTCCCTGCTATTACATTCAATAGAGGGGCCTGGCAGTGTCTCTGCTATTACATTTAAGAGGCAGGGTCTGTTAAAGCCCATTTCAGCCCTCTTTGTGTGATTTTGGGCTACACAACAATAAACTATTGTATTGTATCTTTGGTCCTGTATTAGTCCTTTGTGGGCCTCCAGCAGGAAGTCAAATGCTGCTTGAGAGAATGTCAACGTATTTACGTTGAGGCAGACCTTTTACTGTTTGATACCTGACTTTTTTTTTTTTTATGGTGTATGTTTACCTGGTGAAGTCCAAATAATGGTGACTTGAGCCAATTCAGATTTGTTTTATTTTAATAAACATTTCTCCAGGTGTTGCTACAGGAACATCTACAGCAGAGTTTTCTTGGGAATGGCAATGTGTCAGCCTTTAGTCGACCACTTCACCCTTTTCCATGTCTGCTGCTGGTGCCACACGTCATCGCTTAATAACTGGCACCTTGTCGACTTCTCCAGGGTCACCGGACTGGCTGACATTTCACAGACCAGACGTGAGCCATGCAGATTCAGTGGCAGCTGTGCCCTCCTGTGGTGCTGCAGTGTCTCTGTGGATGGAGGACACCTGGGTGAAATTGCAGAGCAGCCCAGATGGCATGGGGATGGCGTGAGTGCAGCGGAGTTGGGAGTCCATCGTTCACACTGGGATTCCTTTTCTGTTTCGCTGCCGAATGACGCCCTCTGCTGGAAATCTGTTTAACAGTTTGGCACAAAGTGATTTGGTTTTGTGTATGATGAAGTTTCTGAACAGGGGGCATCTGTCTGGTTTGGTTACAACCACCAGGGCCCGTGGATCTAAAGAGAGTTTCTTCCACAAAGAAAGACCCCGACAGCCTGCTCTGCGGGGGGTCCGTGTTTCGAACTGCTGAGACTGCCGTCACAATCAGAAATGAAGAATGGAGGAGTGTGGGGTGACGTGAGGGTCAGATACGCACTTCATGAGACCAAACATTTCAACTTCAGTGTGTCACCTGCGGTCACAGTCAGTCCTCTCGATCCCAATGTAAAATCACTTGTGCTGTCACCAGGCCTCTGTTTTTAACTTCTGACTCCCTTCTGTGAGGTGCCATTTTTGATTTGTTGCTCTGCTTATTTTTTAACTCGCTTCTAGTTGTGCCGTCACTGTGCTGACCTTGTCATCGTGTTGTTGCTCGTCTGCCTGGCTCTTGCTTCATGACGGTAACCCTTCACACAGTTGGTAAAGCATGTTGTACAGACGTTTGTTTTGACTGACGTACATCTTCTCCGCCCTGCAGGAGGACTCCTCCAGTGTCCATCAGATCTACAACACGTCTAGAAGAAGCTCTGATTTTTTTTTTTTCTTCTCACCTCAGACTTCGGACATTCTTGGGGTGACCAGCTGTGCAGGTTTGACAGAGAAAACTAATTCTTCAGAGCCAGGAGATGAACAAGAGAAAGATCTGGGAGGCCATGCACATTATTGGAAGATCACTGGAGTCATCGTGGGCTGTCGAGACATTGGACAGATGTGCCTGACCTCCTGGGGCCGAGAATTCAGCGTAATTACGGTTAAGCCCGAGTTCCATGCAGCGTGAGGTCACATGATCCGCTTTACAGTTTGAAGAATTCAAGACCGTATTCTACTGCCACCTAGTGGACAAATAACATGCTACTCTACAGTAACTCATCAATATTCATGAGTGGGGTGGAGCCTTTTAGCAGACGTGTCAACAAGAAATTGTAAAGCCATTGTCAGAACAAACTGAAGTGGAACCATTAGGAGAAGGAAGTGATAACAGTCTTGACAGTGCGGACAGTGAAACTGCTCGGCCAAACCACGGTGACGTGCTTGGGGACTTTGGTCGTGTGAAGGTTCACTGTGGTGCAAGCAAGTGCCTGGCAAAAGCGTAAAATCATTACAACCCACGGAAAGACAAAGTCAACCCCCCAAGGAACACAATGGCTTACGCTGTGGTAGGCGTCAGTAACACAAAAGGACAGTGTGCTGAGAAACACGTGTCTGCAGTCCCGATTGTGACGTCAGCCAACGCACAGACAGTCTCAAAACACGTGACGTGAAGGAAATGTGCATCAAGATGGCCGTGGACCTCCTACTGGATCTGTGCTCACATTTGGTGTCTTTGTCTTTCTCGTACATAATGACATTTTGGGCCTGTTGTCCTGGGGGTAAACCTCAGCCTCGGGTTCTATAGTCACGTCATTGTCACCTGGCTGCTTTACATATTACAACAAAGACGCAACAATGCCGACAGTGACCTGGCTGAAACCAGAAGGAGCTGGTACCTTCAAACATGATTTCCAAAGAGATCACTTGGACACGCAACACGTAAACCTACTAGAGACGCTTTACACAAATCTTCAGAGGCATGGAGTAGAAGACCAAGCAGGATTTTGGGG